>NC_133580.1:41169557-41487787 GCF_964106895.1 Numenius arquata | reverse complement strand
TCTGTTTTGTTTCCTAAAAAATGAAGGTTCAGAAAAAGAGTCATTCTTTGATTTTCATTATTGGATTAGCAGCTCTTTGCTTTCAGTAGTTGCAGAATAGATGTTAGGAGGCATGACTAGAATGTTAAGCTGGTCTTTTGGAAAAGAGATAACATTTTATATATCTTTAAGCATAAAGTGCCCCGGGGCAAAGCGAATTTCTTCTATTGGAGGATTTATTCTTGCAAATTTTTAGTTATATTACATAGTATGTATGTGTTGAAAAGCAATTTGTTACTGTCAATTATTAGTCTTGATGGTTGTTTCAGTACAGGTAGAAAAATCATTTTAAGAAATTATTGAAAAGTTAAAATGGGAAAGAAGAGTTATTGTCTCAGAAAATTATCCTATCCCACTGTGTTATACTCTCTTTGACTTTTGCAAGTACTGTGAGCATGTTCTTTACCACTGCAGAATTTATCTGCAGACAACTCAAAGATTGTCTGTACAACTGAATAAAGCAGAATCATGTTGTGTACAGGATAATTTCTTGTTGTCTGCATGTAAATGGAGCAAAATATTTCACAAATATATATCCGTACTCATAATACTCATTATAATATCATATTTATTAAAGAAATCAATGTCATATATCAACACAGAATTAAGGTATGAAAGACACTACCAAAATTATTTTGTATTACAGTTGATGCCATTGAATGTTAAAAGTGGATCTGCTTTACCTTGGGAAGGTACGGGTAAGAGCTTCAGTGTTGTCAATTGACAGAGTGGAGATTTTCCATGTCTAAAATTTATTGTTGTTCTTAAAGGTATGCCATTAACAGATTAATGCTTAGTAAAAAGTAAATTGGCCAAATAACTCAGTCCTGTGAAAATTATTTTCACTGTAACATGCTGATGTCTAATAAGTGCATAAAATAAAAAAACAACATGAATATCCAATATTTTTCTTATAGAGGATAGTAGTTATTAATTTGATTTAAGCATCCAATTTTTTTGTTTTCATACTGACACTTAGCACATTAAATATCTCTGTTGGAGAGATCTACTTGAGAGAAATCTTTGTTTCCGCATTGTAAAAATGACATTCCATTCCTAGTCATTATTTTTCTCAGATTTTCCACAAAATTAAAAGTCATTTACAAGAATATTACTAACTTTGTGAGAGAAGTCTGGATGGTTAATGGCATTATTTTCTGAACTAATCAGGTACAGTAATGTCATAGAAGTATTCTTATGTTACTTCAAAATATATTAATATATACCTTTAATTAATATTTATTAGAAGACCAAACAGCTAGGTAGATATAGGAATGTATATTAATGTCACAAAAATTATATTTTTTTCTTTATTTAGTAACATCACCTAGAAGCAACTGTAATGGAAATTCAGTTCAATCTACCACGTCAGCCATTTGCAGATCCTGAGATATGAATTTAAGTCTCTAATAACATTTTCAAGGTTATTCAAGAAATATGTCTTATATGGGGGGGGTTTGATGTACATGGCAGAACTTATTTTCTGTTGTTTTCAATTTATTGTAGCTTTTCATAGAAATTCACTTTGTTCAGATGAAAATGTTCTTGTACAGTTGTAGTTGAAATATATTCATTAAATATTTTTACATTTAAAATATTAAAACAATGTCTTTCTAGCAGAGTACTCCAAAACTCTGCAGAGCAAACAAGTTTAATGTATGGCTGTAGGTTTCCTTCTTCAGACAAGACATTATGAATATGAAGTACTGACTCAAAGCAGGCCCTAGAAGCATCACATCTCTGTATTAAAAAGTATTTTTTCTCTGAATTTCCTCTTCAAAGGAAGTTTGGAGGTTCTGACTTGGGAGAGCTTACAACTATATAAGTATACATGAAACATCACTGTCGTAAATACAGTCACATTTATTTATAGCAGCAATTTTGTGGTTAGTTTAGTAGCAAGGTGGTAGATTCACTGAGTTAGACTCTTGTATATTTCACGTAAGTATGAACTTTTTTTAATTTTTTTTTTTTTTCCCAGATTTGGGACAGCATCTTAGGGCTGTATGTGTAGTAGAAATTAGGAATATTAAGTAGCTAAAATTTTTTGCTAATTTTTTTGAGTTACCTATTGTACCAGCCAAACTTATTTCTTGTCAGTAAGAAAGAATTTGTGATCACAAGAACACAGTATCTTTTCAAACCCAAGTATCATTTTGATAAGTCATATATGGGCTTGTGAAGGCAGGGCAGAAAAGGAGGAGATGAAAAAAGAGAAGTATAGACATCCTTGTCATCTGTGCTTTAGTAGTCACATAGATCGAGTCTCCCTGAATAACTGAGTTCTTGAATTATTAAAATATCTTCTTACTTTCCTTCAGGAGAAGATGAGAGACTTACTTTAAAAAGATAAATTAAATTCAAAGTGATAGTTCTTAATGACTTTTTTTCAATACATTAATATGATTTATTGATATTAATTCTTTCTACTATAGCATGTTACCTTGCTTAAGCTATATAGAAAGAAAATTACTTAATTTGAAAAATGTTCACATTTCCAAGCCCCTCTGATTTCAGTGATCTCCATGTCTGCTCAGGAGATTTGTCTCCCTAGGTTTCCCCGAAACTTAGAGAAGTGGAAAGTCCTCATCAAAGGGTGATTTGCGTGCTTCAATTTGTCCTCTAAAAGAATGTCTCTCATTTTGCTACTAGTAGAAAAAGCCTCAGGAAACTAGCTTAAAATTAGCCTTTGTGAATAACCCATGACAACCCAAAGACCAGATTATCAAAGCAACTCAGACAATTACACTGATTTTAGTCAAATTTAGTTATGGTATTGCTTTTAATTATCTCTCAAGTGATTTACATCTTAACAGGAAAAATTCTTGAATAGAACAGCTAGTGAAACCAGGAGTTTCATTTAACCAATGTTTCGCTCAGCTTGGAGGTTGGCCTGTGAAATTAATTTACTGTGATAAAATAAAGGCTTTCAGGCTTTACTCATCCAGGAAAGGCATCTTCAGCAACCTTCACATTTGTGTATTCAGAACAGGACAGATTTATTGTTTTGGTAGTTAAGATTTTTTTTAAAATTTCTCCAGGATTGATACAGAAGAGAATAAACAAAGTAAGCAGCAAACCCACATATTTTCTTAACAACTAATGTGATCTATGCTTTCTTTTATCCTAATGTGTTTGAATATAGCTTTTACAGTTTCAGGGCTTTGCTTTCATACATATGGAGCAAGCATAAATGACATCTGTTGAAAATACAGTTAAAAAAATAAAGAAAACCCAAGGAAGAGTCTGTGCTGCTTCTTTGACAGTAAGCACTGAACTGAATATAAATAACTTCCCATATCTAAAGCAAGCAAGAGATTTAAAATATATATACAACATAACATGTAGAATGTGGTGAATATGTATATAGCAGTAAGTATTGCCCTATAGCAGTGATCTCAGGCTAATATAAAATATTCTAATATTATATATCACGTTAAAGAAAGTAAAATTCCCACCCAGTAAGATTTGGAAAATTAAACCAAGCATATCTATGTCTATGTGAGTCAAAAATTCTATGAAGCCATTGAACAAATACGGAAATGTAGACAGAATAGTCATAGTTAATACATTTTCTCAAATGTCTGGAACATATAGTAATAAGTTTCAGCAAAGGTAGGCTGACAGCTGCAGTATACTTTTGGATCAATTTTCTTTAAAAAAAAACAAAACAAAACAAACAAACAAAACCCCAAAACTAAAGCAAATCAAAAAAAGCATGAAACACCCCACTGATTAAATACATCAAAAGATGTGACTGCAGAATTGATTGAGGGTATTTAGTATTTACGTAGGACATATACGAGGTCAATGATATTGCCATACCATGTACTTATGGCAATTTTCTTGCTGGAAAAAGCAAGAAAAAAATAAATAAATATATAAAAAAAATATTATTTTTTTCCTCTAACTAAGCTTATGCTGACATAGACAGTAATTAGTAATGGACACAACCAATAGAGCTTGGGGAGAGAAAACAGTGGACCACAGAATGGATTGCAGCTCTGCACTGTTCCATTTGTGTTTGCTACAGACAACACCTAGAAATATATCATTTACAGTAGTGTAGGCAGGAGATGACCCCCCTGATGTCACTAGGTTGTGTTGGTTTAAAGATTATGCAAGTGGTAAATGTCTTTGTATGTCATTAAACAGACCCAGCATTTCCCATCCAGAATTTCTGAATATTTTGATCATACTGAACTATAATGATATATATAGCAGCACCCAACAGCCGGTTGGAAATGGATATTTAGAGGAGGGAGCCTGTACCGGCTAAATGTGAAGTGATACTTCCCAGGAATACTAACCTACAGTTCAAGATTCAGGAACTTTTTCAGTCAGAGGTGGTATTTCTGTATTTAATAGTCACTAATTTATCTTTTCTACAGTTATTTTTCAAGTTTTTTTTTCAGGCCATGTCAACTTCAGTACCCAAAACATCTTGTAACAAATGTGACTTCATAGAGGTACTTGGGTAACTTAGGCACCTGTCTTGTCTTTGCTTGCTTTGAACTTCCTGAATGAGGGTTTCACCTGCTGCTTGCTTTTTTTTGAAGAGAAGAAAGAGTGAGCATTTGTTCCTTATGAGTCCCTACTAAGGAAAGCAAAAGAAAAGAAATTGAAACAACAGAGAAGAATGGTCTAGAAGGTTAAATACTTGGGTCCAAAAGCTCAATTTTAAAAAAACTGTTAAGGAAATCAGATGTAACTTTCATTTGGGGCCATATAAAGGTGTTGAAATATCATAGTTCTCATTCTTGGCAATTTAAATAGTCTTGTGCAGAATATAATTGTGAATGCAATTTTCTAAGAATGAGACAGAATTAATTTAATTGAACTCAGGTTAAATTACTTCAGCTGAGATAAGATGAATGTTGATTAACAGAGTCAAATGCCAAGTCAATTAAAGTAATTCAACCTTAACAAGAAAACATTTGTGACATATTTATTGACATAAAGTCTCTTGAAACAAGATTACATGTGTTAGCTTCTACAATACTGAAGTTCAGGTATGTTCAGGACATTATGTGAGCAGGAATTGCCAACAAAAACATAGAGCTTAAAACTAAGCTTCCTTTAGATTTCATGAAGTTAGAATCTCAGATGGAAAGTGTACCTACAAAGCCAATCAGGTTAAATTGTCTAGGCTGTTGTCCTCTAGTTTTTAATGTAGAAGTGGAATTGCAAACATTGAAACAGTAAGCATTGTCTGCCAAAATAAATTTGCTTGTTTTACTGAATCTTCAATAACAACAACAACAACAAAGTGGGGTTTTTAAGTTTCTTGTATCATGGAATTTGTACTTATTCCTCATTGCCACAGAATAGCTCAATCTGTATTAAAATATAAGCTACCATTATGATGAAATAATGCAAAATGAATAGCTTTTGAAATTACAAAGCTGCTAAAAGGATGTATTTTCAGTGTATCAACCCACAGAGAAAACTACAGGGGGAGGAAAGGCAGCACAGCATAGTTGCACTTGACCATGCAACTAACAAATAAACTCCTAGAGGAAAACTTTCTAAGTTCTAAAAGGTGAAATATGCTCATTTAAACTCTGCCCTTATATTAAAGAATTAAAGTTGTGAAATTCTATTACCATGTAATGAAATCAAAATGCATCAAATCCTTGTTTGTAGGGATGACAGCTTTTTAGAAAAATAAAGCTGCCATATAGAAGGTTTATGAAGGTGTTTAAAGAACACCAGAGACTTTAAAAAGAGAGAGAGAGTTGAATTCTATTGGTTGAAAAAAAAAATATTCTCAGATTATTTTGGGGGGTTTTTTATGTCTTTTTTTTCTTGCCAGCACACTGGAGGTATACATTACGTTAAAATTTTGTCTTCTTGTTCCTCCATCTGTCAGGAGTAGAGTCACCATGAGTGCACTACTTAAACATTGAGGAAAGGATTTTTCCAGCCAACAGATTAAGCAAGAGTGTTTAAAGGTTATCTCCAGCTGATGACGTGTATTTTCCAGTCAGCAACGGAAGAAATACGTGAAAATGGAAGATAGGAGGGCTCTCACTGAATATTACTAATTGAGTAGACAATGGGAAGGGATCGATAAAAATAATCAGTTTAATTAAAAATGTTTTTGAGAAAGGTGATAAAAACAGGTGAATATTGTGTGGACTGGATGTTCTTCATCCCTAAAGTTCAAAACGGCTGGTTTGTGAAATTGACTGTTAGTAGCAGTGATTTGTAATGAGTCTGCCAAGTTAGATTGGCATCATATGACAGGAAAATACAGTATCTAGCTTATTAGAAAGAAAAACATGCAACTACAAGCTGATTAGTCTATCCTCAATAGTATTCAAGACTTACAAATAAATACTGAAAGTAAGTCACAACTGTAAATGAATAACTATTGGAAAATACTGCATCAGTTTATCAAAAGTAGATTGTGTCAGACTAAACTTGTATCTGTCTTTGAGAAGACAACTGATTGATTGTCTAGACAGGGAGATTCAATAGTTTTAATCTAATTTCAGTAAAACATTTGATATAATACCGTACAGAGAAAGACAGTAATGCAATATGGTTAAGGAGGTTGTGCTGGTGAGACAATTGCTGGATTTATAGAAGGGTGGTAGGTGGTGAAACTCAAAGATAAGTGATGAGACAAATCTTATTTAATACTTTTCACTGATTACTCTAATGCCTGGGCAATAGAAATTTACTGATGCAATGAAGCTGACAGTCAGAACAGAGAAGTAGTGAGATACAGTAAGAATTAGACTCCTTAAGAATTTAAGTAATAGAAGTAGAATAAAATTCACTGGTTCAAAGTTCAAAATGTACTTCTAGCAACAGTTTGGGTTGTACAATGCAAATGCTACAGGTAGAAATGAAGAAAACTTTTGAGATCTCCAAGTTAGTTACAGATCGATCCAGCTGGATGGGGCTTTGAGCAACCCGATTTAGTGAAAGATGTCCCTGTCCACAGCAGGGGTGTTGGACTTAAAAGGTCCCTTCCAACCCAAACCATTCTATAACTACCTGAAATCACAAAAGCAAAGCAGTTTAAAAAAATGGTTACACAGCTTAGGAAGCACTGATCAAGCTTTTTTAAGAAGGAATTAGTATTGTTATATAAAACACTGGTGAGTCTTCCTCTGCAATATCATGTACAAGGAAGAGGTATCTTTATTTTCAGGATGAACATGGAAGTAGGAAATATATTTACTAAGAGGAAACTAGAGACATTTAGCTGAATTAGCATAGTAAAACAAAAGCTGAGAGATCTATAAATATATCATAGTGAAAAAAGATTATGATACTTAACAGCAATGAGAGGAAACACACCTAAAAGCATATAGACACCAGAACAGAGGGAAATAAACATCCCACTAATTAAGTTAGCCTGGAAAAGAGAAGACAGTTTCTTACCAGATTAGGAGGAATGGGATAAAAATATTGCCTGCTTTTAAAACAGATTTTAGTTGTTTTAGAAAGGATTATGTAACATCGGTGACTGATTCAAGTTCCTTCAGGTCTGTGTTCCTTGAAGAATTTTTGTGTTCCTAAAATAGATTGATCTTTAGTGTTAATTTTGTTTTGGTCTAAACTCAGAAATTTTTATGCAGGCCTGCATATGGAAACAAGGAAAAGCAAGGTTAAGGATCAGTATTGAAATATACTTAGCAGAAAAAGCAGTACATTCTTTCAGGATCAGCCAATGTGATTTTCATTATGAAATTTTATGTCTTCCTGCTTCATCTTCACATTTTTTTAAATGATGGAAATTTTTACCATTACATATTCTCTATTTAGTGTCAAATGAGCTATAGGTGTTTCACTGATAAATAAAAGAATAAGGAGATTATAATAAATATTCTGGCAAGCAGGACTAAGATTTGTGAAGGCTTACTTGTAAGTAACTGAAGTAATTTGGGGATCTGCATGTAAAGATGGTTATACCTGTGAAACAGTCTTTGCAGGATCCCACGTTGATTTCAGACGTTGCTTAGTGTCAATCATTATAATTACCATATAGATCTCAATAAGAATATTTAGTTAATTACCTTGAAATCTTTTTGTGAGTCATCTCTAATTTACAGTTTTTTGAGATTACGAGATAGAAATTAGCCTGGAGTCAAAGAGGCAACACTGTATGAAATGAGAAACTAAAATAGAATGACAAGTCTTGTTGGATTGTAGGCTTTTTACACTGAAAGAGTTATTAAGCACTGGAATGGGCTGCCCAGTGAAGTGGTTGAGGCACCATCCCTGGAGGTATTTAAAAGATGGGTAGACATAGTGCTTAGAGGCATGATTTAGTGATGGTTTTTATCTGAGTTAGGTTGATCGTTGGACTAGATGATCCTAAAGGTCCCTTCCAACCTAGACAATTCTATGATTCTATGATTTCTGCTTCTTAATTATAACTCATATTCGTCACTGATCAGCTCTTTTCAGACACTATCATATTGCACCAGGTGAAATCTTAATTTTAGAATTTCATGAAAGATAAGGGAAAATTCTTGCATTTAGAGGGGGTATGAATTTGTATTTTAAATCTGAAGTAAGGTCTGTTGCTAGTTGTCATTTCCCTGCAAGGCCCTTTTTTTATTCAAAATCAGATGCTGTAGTTCCTTTCAAATTTTTTTGTTTGCTTGTTTGGTATTTTTCGTTATTTTATTCAGTTACAGTGTTACCGAATCTAAATATTTTGTTTTTAGAAAAGAATAATCTTCACAGAGATATTAACTGAGCTAAACTTATACTTTCTCATTGATAATACTCATCAGATGTTTTTCATTGGGTGATTTTCTCTGTGGTCTAGTATTATTCAAAAGTTACTTGTTCATGGGAAATATGTAGACCAGTCTTCACCTAGAAAGAAAATCTGCCTCCTTTCTAAATGCTGAAGTTATCCTGGTAAAAACTCTTTCAGAAACAGGCTTAATTCTAATTCTAGTCTACTGCACTATCTATTTCTTATAAGCAAAAAAGTCATAGTTTTCCCAAAACCCTAAAGTCAAAGGAAAGATGATTCAGTTGTCTCTTTGTGAAGTGTTCTGTCATTGTTTTAATGTTATCTACTGTTCAAGAGCATATACAAATTTGTTCTCTCTCAAAAGGCACCAGAATCAAATCTTATTCTATAGATTCAACCTCCATTAAGATTACAACTTTATCTAGGAGACGTAGTGGGCTGAGTGGCCTAGAATATGAGATGAATATGTGTGACCATAAAGTCACATCCTATCATAGAATAAAGCTAAAAAAACCTGTCTTTATTATGAGTAAAAAAGGAAATGTAGTCTAAGGTAGTATGAACATCCATTGGGAATCCTGTCTATATGAATCTCAGAGCATTATCTAATTATGCTTTCTCAAAATACTATAACAAAGCTATATATGATGAGGGCACAAAATTGTTGTCTGCGGTTTTCAGTCCATCTTGAATTCTCCAAGGGCTTGAAATACAAGGGAACTGTTTTGTTCATGAACTTCTGTTCAGCCACAAAAAAGGTTTGAGTGCATATCAGGGTTAATCCCTATCAGTTTGTGGAGCAAAAGAATCAAGACAGTATTTTCAAATACTTACTGCAGAACAAGGGAATGGTCTTCTGTTGAAATACAACAATAAAAAGAAACGTCAGAATGTTTCCACCTGCCCAAGTTTCTCAGCAGCATCCCTTGTAGGCTATTTTTGTGATAGAGTAAAAGAGACTTGAAGAAGAAAATGGTGGCTTTTTTCAGGCACACAAAAGCATCATGTGACTAATGATAAAGGTACTGATAAGGCATTCAAGATAGTATTACACCTGCAGTACACAACAGTATGGTTTACCCTACTGCCATAAAACAAACTGAAAGGCTTCCTGAGAAAAAGAACAGAAACAATCTGAGAGTTGCAGACAGGTAAAAGTAAAAAGTGACTAAACCCGTAACTGGCCTTACTTCCCATTAATTTTGCTTACCTAGCCTGTAATAAAAGGGAAAACAATAGTGTTCCCCTAGTTAAAGTTGAACAATAGGATACAACATTCTCAACTCCTGACAGGCATAGTGACGAAGACTTGCATTACACACAACTTCTGAGACTGAAAACACCATTATTGTAGCTCCTTGTGTTTCAGAGAGGTGTAAACTCAGTGTGAGAGAAAACACTTTTAAGTCATCTCTCAGGCTCAGCTTTGCTAGTAGGATGGAAAGGTAAGTCAGGCCTCTTGCAGAGAATAACTATTTCCTTTAAATAAATGATAGAGAAGATTGAATAGACTGTCAACAACATGTTAATCTGCTTCAATTCTGCTGTCATTAACTGTTCCCCACAGACCATAAAAGAGATTCTGATTTGACTTTTAGATGCCTGACCATCTGTTTCCTGAACATCTTGTATGAATTGTTTGAAGAAATAGAAATTTGGCAAGCACATGTAACTTAACCTGTCCTTTCATTCATGTGAGCTACATCATTAGCAGTACACTATCTATAGTCCACAGTTGTCCCTCCCTTTTACAAGTCTGAAGTAATTATGTATGTGTAATGCACAGCCTGTCACACCAGGAAATTGTTAATACTGTCTCATATTAATGTAATCTGTCTGTCAAAAGATTACTGGTAACAAAAAGAGTTAGAATTAATATATGTAGGGTTTCTCTTGACAATTAATGAAACTCCTCCCTATCCCACAAAAACTTATGTGACGGTTACATTTTTCTATACATAGGTAGCCCTGTTGTCTTCAACAAAGCTGGCTTTTAAAACGGAAGAAATACAGCTGTTACCATTGGTGCAAGGTAGCTTAGAGTTGCGGAGTCCTGGTCATTGATTTCATACCCTTGATGTTACTGCGACAGTAACAAGCTCATGTTATCCTCTCTGACATAGGCTCTTAGACGTAAAGTCACACTGAAATAAACCCATTCAATAGTTTTTGTTGGGAATTTTCTCTTTAAAATAAAATTATTCATAAATAAAATTATGGTTATGTGGACCATAAAATCTTCATTTATGAGTTCAACAAAGCATTTAGTAGAATTGTCTGTTTACTTCTAAAAAGGGAAAAGTTTGAAACCCTGAAGTGTCACCACCACAATTGTATTTGGCACGCAGGTCAAGGCTACGTTAAGGTATGGCAAATCATATTATAATAATGATTTGAACTAAATTAATTCTTCTTTCTGGAGTGGATCAATGCTAGAAGACCTGCAAAGTGCTAATGCAAGGTGAGAAGTCTGGAAACAGATCTCTTGTTAGCATTATTAGCAGTACACTAGATTTCTTGCAGCTAAAATAAAACTTAAGGAAAAAGATGAATCAGTTATGTTTCACAAATGTTTCCTGAGAATTGAGGCATAATAATAGAAGTGCAGATAGTAAAATGGTTCTTTAAGGACTTAGGATTGGTTTAATGCTTCAGAACTTGAGGGTTGCTTCTATGCTTTTCTTACTGTCTATGAACATGCATATCAGATTTAACTGAGGACCATAGGAAAGAAAAAAAAAAAACAACAAAAGAATAGGAAAAAGTTAGCCAAGACCTGCATTTGTGTATTTAAAAAAACATAGCCAGTCTCTTTTTTTCATATGTTTGTTTATTAACAATAAACAATAAAATTGTCTTAAAAATATTTTCTACAATTTACTTTTTTTTTTAGAGCTAGAGGACAATGTTTTCTTAAAATACATGGAGTGGATGCATATCATCATCAAATCTCATGGGTGATGACATGCAGACATTATTGTTGCATAAAGTTTGTGAAAGTTCTGGATTTCCTACCAGCAGTTTTGAGCACTAGAAATAATACTACTTCTACATCTTTCTTGTCACCATATGTGAGCAAGCTGTTACCTGATTGACTTAACCTTGAGATCTGATTTTTAAAAGCATGGTGTGTAACACTCCACATGAAAATCCATAATTGCTACTGATAATTGATATGAAGGCTATTGTGAGTGCTCAACAAAATTTTGACCTCAGAAAATGTGTCATGATATATAGGTATTTTCAGGGACTTTTAAAAATATTTTTTAAAATGTTTATTTGAATTAAGATCTTCTCCCAAAGTTCACTTTTAGTATTTAAATTTGTTGTATAATTTGTACACCTAGAGTAATGTAATACACAGCATATTGTCTGTTAATGTTATGGTGCGTGATTTTGGAAATGTTTAACATTTTGAGATAAGAACTCCACATTGATCAGGGATCCCTAAAATATTTTTTGTTCACTCTTTTATGAAGCTTTTTATCATACTGGATAATTTCCCTGCTTCCTCTGGTTTTGCTTCCTCATCCCTCTTCCTTGTATGAGCTGGGATCACCTTCAAAGCAAAAGATTTCTGAGAGGATGAACAATGGTTCTGTGGTACTACAGGTGTGCCTGACCTCTTTTAATTCAGTCAAAATAGGTCCACAGCAGTGCAGGGGGCAAGGCAGGCTTGCTTTGAGCAGACCTATCTCTTATACCTTCTTTGAAGAAACTTCTGTAGGCAGCAGCAATGAAGCCAAGGTAGCAAACTGTGCTTCAAGGGTGAAAATAGTCCTGAAAACTTGGAGCAACAAATGCTGGCAGAATTTCACAGCAACTGAAAGCACTATCCTAGAAATCCATGCTGTGTTCACGAAACCACAGTGTGGCATCTACATGAGAGATCTTTTCAGCGTGGCAGAACACGTGCTTCTTTTAGGTAGTTAGTCATTGCCAGTTAAATATGCAATCTTTAGACCAATTTAGGAAAAAAATCCAAATTTAAAGATGGAAGTTGTGGGTAGGTATTCTAAATTTTCATACATTTGGATAGCATTTGCTGGAGGAAAGCACATACCTTAATTAGAGAGCATAATTTATTTCCATTCCACATCTTTTAATGGAAGTCTTAAAAAAATAATCTTAAAAGACTTTAATTTACAGATGGTGGCAGACAATACCGTACTTCAAGAATTCACCATGCTTACCAGGAATATTTGCATCTCCTTCAAAACCTGGCTGTTTGTGAGTTTTCTGTCCTTTCCTTTCTCTTATTTTCATATTTTTATATCTTCTTCCAGATATATATAAGATTTTTTTAAATTATATTGTCCTACTCTTCTTACATGGATGAGCTTGTATTCACTGAATGAGTGCACCTTTGTACTAGTCTTAGCAACTGAGGTTTAGAAAGAAAGACAAAAAGAGAAGAGGACAAACTGTTTTGATATGACTGCAGTCTCCATACAAATTGTTACACTTTTTGTTGCTGATTTACAAATTCGACTTCTGCATAGCTTTCAATTTCTTGGATTAATTTAGAGATAGTTTAGATAGATAAATGGAAAAGGATGCAAAGGAGACAGGGAACATGGAAGGGGAGCAGCAGCTTAGAATAAAACATGCCTTCCCTATGCTCTAGAAAGTGTGCATGCTTACAGAAACAAGCTCGTGTGCTCTGTTAGTGGTTGACTTCCTGGAGCATAGCTTGGAATGTGCTCGTGTCAGGCATAGCCTAAAATAAGCAAAGAACGACCATACTGGAACATAGAAGTCCAAAATTACATGGGGTACTAGCAGAAGAATCTTGGCAAAAACAGAGTTTGCTACAGCTACATGTCCCCATTGAGTTCAATGTGGGAAAACTCATCGCACATCTCTGTGAAATTACTTTCATATTAGGGCAATAAAATAATTTGCAAAGGCTAAACGAGTCTCAGAAATATTTTGTCGGTGGATTAAGGGTACTCTGGCATAAAAGAACTCAAAATCACCCTCTGCAAACTAGAAGTGTAAACAAAGCCCAAACATGTCAGAAATACTCGTTTCAAAAAGCACAAGCTTATAAGTAAAATTAAGAAAACACAGTCCTACAGAGAGTAGAAATAGCACCACATAACTCTAAATCCATTTTGTTTCTGTAACCACATGGTTAGAATTCCATGGAAGTCCAGCGGGAACAAAGGCATTTATGTAAAACGTATATATATGTGGGTTTTGAATTGGCATGTATCTTACAATTTTTAATCTATAAGGATGATATAGACAGTCACAGTTTTTAAGACATGACCTAAACACCACCAATTTCCCATCATTTTGAGCTGGAAACCAGTCTCTAAAGTTGTTAGAAGTCTTCTGTTCAAGTTGAGTGTAGACACTCACTCAATATTTCCAAGGTGAACTTTGAAAAATCCCAAAGCACTTGCAGGATTTCAACCTGATATACAAGAATCATTATTAAAGTCAGATAAAAGTACTGTAATAGTAAAAAAAAATTAAAATGTCCCACTGTTACAATATGTGCTAAAAAGATCTTTTCCAGAAAAATATAGCAAATGTGTAAGATTATCATCTTAGGAAAAAGAAATGTGGAAACTAGAATTTATATATTTATATGCATTTTGTGAAATGTTTCATCTTTACTCCTTCTGTTGGTTTTTTTTTGGTGTTTTTTTTTCTCTTTTTGGAAAGAGCATTGATGGCTCACTTTGCTCTTGAAAAGCCTGAAGAACAGCTAGTAACTTCCTTATGGTTAGGTGAAGGAATGTATAAAAAATCCATTTCAAGGAAAAAGAAAGAAAAAAAGCCATAAGATAAAGGTTTAAAAGTCCACCTTTGATTTCACTTTAGTACCATCTTCTTTCTCTTTCTTGCTCTGTGCTTTGTGGTTTATATCAAATGTATTAATCCTTTTAATATTTTTCATTTTAATTATAACTTACCTAGTTTTCCTTTTTTTTAATCTATTTAAGAGTACTCTCTTGGGCTAATTACAAATAATATTGATAGACAACTTGCTTTGATAATAAATCTGAAGTACGTTCACATTCTTTTGTTCAGTAGTATGATGATGCCTAGTCAAAAATATATTTTAAATTGTATAGTAAAGTTTCATTGACATTTATTACTTGCACACTGTGCTATCTGTGATAGTATTTGTATCAAACTTTGTTAGTTACTATAGCAAATTTAAAATTACAACAATCTCAAGAAACTTTTGCTGGTTTTGAGTTCATTAAATAAATTTTACTTTGTTAAGTATTCCTATTAGACATATCAGCTTATTTCTACTTAATTGAATAGATTTTAAAGTCTTTGATGTCCCTAATACTTCTATTTACATACTATAGTGAAGTATATAATTCCTTGTCACTAATTTGCTGCTGTTTGTAACTACTGTCACTTTTCATAACCTCTCAGTGTCTTATAGATAGCATGAATGAGTCATGCGATCTAAGGGAGCTTGGCTTTAAATCTCACCATATAAAATGTAACGGAATTTAGTAAAAAAAAAACAAACAAAAAACAACCAACAACATGAAAATAGACTGCCTGCATATCGCTGTTCACTGTTCTGTGGAAATACTGACAAAAGGAAGGATCTCTGACTAATGGCTGTTCAAAATAAACACCAAAAGCAGGTAGTGATAAGAGAAGAAATAATGAGGTGGGAATCCTAGTCCCTCTGATTCAACTACTAAAACCAGTAAGTCTGATATAGCTTAGCCTTTATCCTGAACAGCTAAGCCTCTATCCCTGCTGCAAAACCTACAGTAGTTCCACAGAGGGATGTTCCACAACCTAAGAGGGATGACTGCAAAAAGGTGGGCAGAACATATTAGGGGATACCTGGAGAGGGGTGGAGAGAGACATTCTGGTTTTGAACAAGAATTTGGGGATTTCACAGAAATTATTATGGAATGAAACAGAGAAGAAAAATCTTGGAAGTGGAAGCATAGGGTTGAACTGGAATGGAATAAATGCAGAGAAATGGAAAGAAAGGGACATAAAAAAGGATGGGGATGTGTAAGGCAAGCTCTTGGCCAGTGCACTTGTCTCACTAATCCTGTAGCTGATCATCACTTCTCATCTTCTTGTTATATTACAGTTTTAACCACTTTCTGTGTGAGTGTGCTCTCTACTTTGTGTGTGTGACCCAGCAGCAAACCTCAAGGCAGACTGTTCGGCAAATAGGAGAGGTCTGGGGGATGGTTCGTGAGGAGACCAAGGGTCTGGGAGCTAATTAGCTGGAGACTTGCGATTTGAAAGCTGGACTCCAGAGAGAACGGAGCACCTGGGAGACAGCCACTGGTGAAACTTGGGAAGGGTTTTTACTCTTAGAGTCCTAAGAAACAGGACTGGGTTATTCATGCTGTCTCTGTTTCAAGTGGGTACCTGTGAAGTTACTCTTCTCCTGTCTGTGTTAATCTGTTTACAGGCAGCTGTGCCTGTACAGACCTTGTGTGTGCCCATGAGGCATGAGTACTGAGCCTCACTCCTGGTGGGACCTGGAAATGAGGACAGCAGCAGCTCCTCTCAGCCAGCCTCAGAGGAGATGGGCCACCTGCATCATTCACTCCACTGGATTTGGCTACGTAATATATGTGAACTGAATACTCTGTTTATCAACTAATCTTAATGCTTCACAACCGAAAGGTCTGTGAGCAGTCCCAGTAGTCTGTTTTGTTTTGTTTTGTTTTGTTTTTGAAGGAGGAGGGTAGGGTTTTGTGGAGTATTGGGGGGGCATTGTTTTGGGTTTTTTCGACTTACTGTATCATTACCTTGGGTCATAGTTGGAGTGGGGGTAAGACAGGAAGAGTTACTAGAAGGTGTTAAACATAGACATGCAACTATTTGTTTTGTTGTCTTTCTCTGAAAAATTCACATTGCAACTGGACTCTGTACAGATCTTGATTGTCAGGAAGTGACCTGATATAGCCTGACTCATCTCCCTGCAAGTAATGTTTTGGCTGCCTTTGATGTTTAGGGTATCCAGCCCGCAAACCTGGACTGAAGTTTTGCCTTTGGAAAAGAGATTCTGTTTCAGGATTCCTTTACTTTTTCAATAATTCATGTTCCATGCATTACAGTGTCATGTCTTATAGCACAAGTCTGAGGTGCAATTTTGTTGCCATGAAAAGTTGCAGACCAAAGCACTTTCTTTCATGAGTGTGATAAAGATAAAATACTGCAGGGCAGGTTATCAAGGTATTGAAAGGATTAAATGCAGTTAGAGATAGCTTTGGGGTTTTACTTTGGGTAGGAAAAAAAACTTTTGTGAAGAAAAGGCACTAATAAGTTGTAGCACCTGAAAGAGAGCACATTCTTTTTTGGGTCTATTGAGGTTATCATAGAACCTTACTGGGGCAAAGCAATAAAGATAGAGAAAAAAAAGTATTGATTTAGATATAAAGGGAAGCCAAAGACTTGAAAATGTTTTAAATCAATTTTTTGAAAAAAAAATGTTACTACCAAAAATTTTAAGACATGGAAAATATTTTTATTACACTGATATTTTTATTTCCTGTTTTTACTTGTTATCAATATATTTATTTAACTAGTTACTGACAAAGTGAGAGTTTAGAAAATCTACTCTTCAAGTTTATGTTTTACCCATATGGGCATCGTGAGAGGTTGTACCCCATAATCTGAGGTGTATTCCGAGGAAGAAATCTTTGATAAGATTACTGTCGTGTGCCATTTTATGAAACAAATAGAAAGCCCTCCAGTTTCATTTAGCTACTAATCCTCAAATACAGAAATGCAGCAGGCAGCACTTAGGCATAAAATACCTAACAAGATGTACTGCTATCTAATCTTGCAAGCTTTACTTAATATTTTCCTTACCCTTCATGTCCTGTTGCAGCAACACACTTTACTTTTAACCAATGACATTTCTAGAAAATCTCAATGTGTTTGTATGCAATACCCCTCAGAAGTCCAGAAAATCACCATTCTCCAACTTCAGAACGTTCAAATGTCATTGCTGCCTATGAAAATATATAGTCCTAAACAACCATTTCTCATGGTCATACATTATCTTTGTTTTCGGCTCTATGCAGATGTGACCATATAGCTTGAGGCATGGAAAATTGTTACCAATTTCAGAGGTTGTTTGTCCTCCTATTTAAAAAAAAAGATAAAATTTTAAAGCTGATGGTATTTTTTTTTTAATTGAATACCTCACGCTATGTCTTGTCTTAATCTAATTTACAGTGCAGTAGGGGTGACCACATAATCTTGCTGGTACTCCTTTAATTGCAAAAGGACTGTCTTATTTAAAAGACTAAGATCTCAATTGTGTGTGATTTTTAGATTATTTTAATTTAGCTCTTGTCAATGATGACCTTTCTCAGGATAAAATCCTTACTTTTACATATGAAGCTTTGTAAGTACTTCTTCAACCGTTTGGGTTTTTTTTATTTTTTAAATATTGTAGAAGATATTACATCAAAACGGAAGTTGTTCCCAAAATAGAAATTGAATTTTGGTGGAGCCAATTGCACAGAACATAGAAGGCCATCTGTATAGGAATAATTAGACCATTACAATGATATTTCATAGATGAACAATCCAAGTGACAAAACAAATAATGTAAAAATGTCTAAGTTTCAGTATATGTTCACCCTGGAGTCCTCTGTTCTGTTCTTATTGCCTTCATTACCATTGCCTGGGACATGATGTCATGTAACAGAAGGTTGCAAATTTTTTGTGTAGTCCACACTTTCAAATCAGGAAGGACTCTTGTCAACCCAAAGTTTAGTAAAGAGACACCATCGCTGCAAGAACAGGTAACACTACCAGAATATTGCCGGCGGGGAGAGGGCTGGTGTGGTGGTGGGGGATCTGCGTGGTGGGAAAAGAAAACATAAGAACTTTTAAGAGAAATAAAATTATCCGTAGCATCATTTTTCATCAATGAAGAAAATTTTGAACAGGAACTAATGAAGTGTAAGAGGTCTGAAATTGGCAGTCATATCACACTGAAAGGATGCTGTGACTGATTGTTGTTCAACTACAACAGAGATTATTACTGAAATACTAGCTGTAAATGTAGTTGAAAGTCAGTGATAAAGGACAAAAGATAAGAAGTAATTTTGACTAGAGTAAAACAAATGTTTTTCTATGGCAATGATTCTTGAACAGTAGTGTGGTGACAATTGACATCGGGCAAGCTGGTACACAAGAAAGCCTTGACACACCATATAGTGTGAGTTCTGCTGTTTCTGATTGCTGTATCCTTTAAGGCAGCTAAAAATACCTTCCTACTATCACTTATCTATGTAAGCAACTGCTGTAATTGCTAGTGATGACAACTGAGTTGGGAACATCCATGAGAAGTTTTCTGTTTAACAGATAATCTATGGCACTGCTAAATACACCTGTTCCTGGTGCTGTAAGTTAGTTTTCTTGGTGGTACACTGCAGATAAGGCCTGAGGGGGTAAGTTCTGCTTCATATGTATTTTTTGACCTTTGGAGTTTGTGAGAAAAATCAGCTTTGCCTCATTTCTGTAGATTACAATACGCCAGTAAAGATTTTACTTACAAAAGGAGGAAAAATGTAGTTAAGTAATCAGCATGTACTCATTGGGCCTAGCCCCCTATGCTTCAGGCACTCAAAAATAACAGTATGTTGTAGGACTTCTCTCTCTTTTCAGCACCTCTTCTGCCTTTTGATAATTACTGATATCTTTTATACAGGAAATGTATACATCTGAAATACTGGAAAGGTTTAGTCTTGCCTGAAAACTTGTTGATGGATATAATAGCTATCTAAGGTATAATAGCAACGGGTTTAAAAAAGGAATGCTTTCTTAAAATATACTGGTCTGTCTTCTTTTTTCAGCTAATTAGTCCAGTCTAATAGTTTCTGATAATCTCACTAGTGTTTGAGATGTTTTACCAGTGCAAAATAATAGCTGCTGAAGCCAGAAAAGCAGGTCAACTTGTCAGCTTGCTTCCAGTTGCATTCTGGGAGGGGCGGGACCAATATGCTTTCTAGTGCTTTGACTTAAGCATATTACTGGTATTACGCAAATTATACAATTTCTCCTGGTTTCCTTAAGAGATTGTTTCAAAGTTAAATCATTTACGCTATCATAATTTGGAGACTTTTTCTTTTTCTTTTTTTTTCTCTCTTCTCTTAAGACCTCTATTGTTACTCTTGAAACTTGTCCGTGTTACTACTTTCCTGGACCCATTAATCTCTTCCTTTCACTTAATTAGTGAAGGATTTACATCCTCTAGTAATAGTTGGTTATTGTCCTAAACCATTGCTTTCTGATTTCTATTTTAGCTAAGGTATATGTGTCTTCCTTTTTTCAGTTTCAAAAGTAGCTTTCAAATGTTGGCTTAATGTAATTTCTTGAATTCTCTTTGAACTGCTAATGGCTTATTGGCAAGGCAATAATAGGGCTATATATGGCATCTCTGCCATGCCACATATGCAATTACTGTCATGATGTGTACCTTATATTAAAATCAAAGAGATTTATTTGGCTTCTATTCAACACAAGGAGTTCACTGCCAGTTTTATTACAAGTCTTTCTAAGTATCTTCTTTCCATTAAATAGCTATTTATATTAGTTTTGTATCATGGATCAATTCTTAGGACATTGTAGAATTCATGCCTAATGGAGTGGGCCTTGTGAATAGATCATTTATTCAAGATTTACAGGGAAATGTAGAGTGTTTCTTGGTGTATAAGATATTTTAAAATAAAACTAACAATAAATATTAGGTTGTTACCACAGAATATTTTCAGGGCTCATGAGGTTTCCCTGGTGATATAATCACATGTCCTTGCTCTCACTTAAGCCACAGGAACTGTAATTTCCTAAGTATAACTGTTAGAGGCTAGAATCAAGTGTTTTATTTTAAACTTTAGTGTACCTAATGACCTTCTTTTCCTAATTGTCACTCTTTATGAATATTCAAAACACTGATAAATACTGCTACCATTCATTACCTGGTATTTCATAGGTATTCAAACTTTATGAAAGTTTGAAACTTAATGAAAGTTTTACATTACATGACAATTATCAATATTACAGATGTTTTTCCTTTTTTTTTAAAATACACGCCAAGCAACGTGGACTTCAGCACCTGCCTCACTTCAAGTACTATTCAGTCCCACTGATTCTCTTGCATGTTCTTGATATTTGGCAAGTATGTAGACTCTTTATGAGATGGGATCGCTTGATTTTTGAAAATAAATAAATAAATGCAGTTGGACTAGATGACTGTTGTAGGTCCCTTCCAACTGAACTATTCTATTCTAAATAAATATGTAAGCATTCCCTGGTTCTCTAGAATTTTATAGAAATAATTGTGTCTGGTTCCATATCTGTTCCTGGAAAAATATTTTTTCTTAAGGTCATTTTAAAGGAATAAAGTCCTTAGGCCAAGCTTCAGGCTGATAGTTTATTTGAAAAAATCATTTTTGAAAAATAATTTGTGAATTTTTTGTAAGGTTAAGCTCTACTCTTTAGATTGAACTGTGTAGAAGGGTTGACTTTGACTCTTTTGTGGAATATAGGGAAGAGGTAAAAAGATTTTGAGGGAGATCTTTCATGATAACCATGGTAGTCTGTGAACCAAGATTACAAATTCCTTTATAATGATTCTGGTCCTCTTCATATCGCAGGTATTTAAATCAAGCAAAAGATGAACTTCTCTCAGTTTTGTAATAGCAAGGGAAGGGAACCTAGTGCCATGGAGTAATGGATATAAAAGGTTAATCTTGCTCCAGAAATCAAAGTAGCACTGTAAAAGCAATGACTGCATACTTCAAGAATTTTTGGAAAATATGAACTTCAGAAACCTTTCATAATCTTCATCTTCTTGCATTGCTCAGTAGACAAGGCAGGAATTTTCTGTCTTTGTTAAAGCAGCTAAAAATACTTCATGGCAAACTACAAAATGATTAATCATCCCTCAGGATTTGGAGTTTTCAAAGTTATATTTCTGAATCACCAATCCATACCTGAAAGGGTTTTCTGCTTTTTTTCCTCGCTCATAAACTTGGTTCTTGGTACATCAAATCTGCACATAAAAATAATATAGCTTTTTATTTACTCCTGTATTATTTCTGTCTCAAATTCATTTATACAACTATTTCTCAATTAACTTGCATTTCAAATTATTGTCTGGCACACGATGATTTTGAATCCTGATTTATTTCAGGTCAATTTATGTCAACCTAAATAGTACCATACGTCTTTTTTTTTTCCTAAGATTTGAAGTCAAACATAGACTCTGGTCCAGTGCCATTAATGCAAATTAATATCTTTCTATTGATATCACTGTGTGTTCAGCCAGGCTTTCAGATGTTATTTGCTTCCAGATCAGAAGTGGCTATGATAATGGCTTTTCTTTATTTGTCACTTTTAACTGTGGTGGGCATGGTTCATCCCTGGAAACATTCAAGGTCAGGTTGGACAGGGCTCTGAGTGACCTGATCTAGTTGAAGATGTCCCTGCTGATTGTAGGGGGGTTGGACTAGATGATGACTAGATGACCTTTAAAAGTCCCTTCCAACCCAAACTATTCTCTGATTCTATCATAAATACAAATAAAATAACATATGACTCAGAGAAAATTAGTCTGAACTAAGCAAGAAAGACAGTCCTCTATGATTAGTGACATAAGATTACAGCAAGGCTAATAATACAAGACATAGGAATTCTTTTATGACATCCTGTGTCCTGTTTGCAGAGCAGTGCTGGAGTGAATGGGCACTGCCTTATGACTTCGGATCAACTTGTTATTTTCTAAAAACTCTGACCCTTGCAATATGAGAGGGAAGAACTTTATTTCTGCATTTTACCACCCCTCAGCATATCCAACTTTTATCTATTCCGTCTTCACCAGAAGTGTTCACCAGTTGACACATCTGCTGTAAAAGGTGAGAATGTAGTAATTTCTCATCTGTCAAAGCAAAACCTATTCTCTTCTCTCTGTTATGGGCTGTTTTATTCAAATACTGTAAAAACTTAAGACTTTGTTTATTTTTTTTCTCTCTAGAAACAATCACATCCCTTTTCACTGAGAAAAAAAACAATCATGTGACAAAAAAAGCATAACTTCAGAAATTCACTGTAATCTGAGCCCAAAACCCCAGTGGAACTCAAAGTGGGCCTGGAGACTGCAAAGGATTGGTGAACTAAGGTAGGAAGCATTACTGTGTTAAGCAATCGTTTCAACTTTCTCTTTCAATTTTTCATACTCTGGGACTTACATTAAAAACAAGACAAACCACAACAGGTTTTGCACTCAGCACATCTGAGTTTAAATCATTTCACTGCTGTACTGGATGAGATTAAAAAAATTCAATACAAGAATAACAAGGGTGTTTATGCTCTCTGACAAAACTTTAAAAATAAATTGAGTATAAAGGAAAACTGTACTGTCAGAATGCTCGTGTAAAAAATATCTTAGGTGTGCAGCAAGTCTTTACTGTTTCTACGTAAAGCTTATCAGCATTTATCTATTGTTTCTGCAGTTTAAAGAACAAAACTTTCACAGAAAGTGGATTTTTTTTTCTTTTTGAAAAAAAGTAATGTCTTGAACACTTCAATGGAATTAAATTCAATATCTGATTGTTATGGAAGATATCACAAGGTAATCACAACAACAATGGCAAATTTGGAATGTGGAGATCAGAAGTGCAGCAAAATATCTCTAAGCCTTCAGGGATATGAAAGTGCTATGGTTTCACACACCCTTAAAAATGCGTATTCTTGTTTTTAAAAGATTTTTATTACTTTGGAGGAAAAAAATTCTCTGTGCTACAAGATAGTGATGTTCTCATTTTAAATGGTTAGATAGAAGCTCTTTGGTTCATGAAGTCTCTTTGCTTTGGTAAAGCTTACCTCACAATCAATTATTTTAAGATATGTAGTTTCATTACACATCTTAAAGCCAGTTTACCTAAAGGGTTGTATTGATATAGTGGCATTTCTCAACTTAAGTAAGTTTTACATTCATTGTTTATTTTGTTTATTGCCTAAATGCCTGTGTCTGTTTTAACTTCCGAGAAACTCATAAAACCTCATTTTTCACTCTGTGAGTTCTAGGCATTACTTTTGGGTGGGATGGTTGTATATTTTGAGTAAACAATATTAAACAGTGGCATATATGTCAGCATTTTTTAAAAAATCCATCTATATAAACCTGAAAACTATTTTAAAGTGGAATTCCAGGGCTTTCACATGGATATTATGACAAGGATCGTTATCTAAAGCCTTGATATTAAGAAATTTTCACATACGCAGTTTCAGAGACATAATATAATCACAAACCTGTAGCTCTGTCTCATTTAAACCCTCTGTTGTGGTCAATATATTCCTTTCAATTTGTGTTACTGTGATATTGGAAATTTAGGCTTGGTCACTTTCAGCTATTTCATTAGCATTTTGAAGTTCACTAGTATCATTTCCTCCCTAGTGGTAATTGCGAAGAACTAAACACTCACATTAGATCATGACACTTCAGTCTGGTAAAACAATGCATCTCCTTATGTTTATGCTATGCGCTGTTTACCACAACATCACATATAAAAGGCTTGGGAAGACAGAATATCTATGAGAATTCACAAGATATGCGTCTGCTTCATACGTACGTGTCTGAGGGGCTATGTAGGACACTGGAGACCCCATGCACCACTGAATCATTCTAGTTTTATACTGGTATATAACTCCCATGTTGTCTAAAAGACTACAAAAGCCTAAAACCAGAGAAAAATGACAACCAATATTCAAAGAACAGTATTTAATGTGAGAAACAGGCAGACTTCACATCAGTGCGCTCATTTGTCTTGACTTTTGCACTTGTGCAATTACTGATCTATCCTTTAAGGGAGAGGTAAGTTTCAAAGCATCTTTATATGGCTTTTTTTTTTTTTTTTTTTTAATTATCTGTTCAATGACACCCCTGCCTTTCTTCCCTACATTAATTTCTGGACAATTATGAGAGTTCTTACTCTTGATGAATCCTCTATAGTAGCAGAAGAGATTTTCTTAAGCTTCTCTGACTCAATTAAATTGCTCAGAATTGACAAGATTTTCAGGCAAGCCACTTGAGCCATTGACACAGAGATCCTGTACTTCAGTGTTCCTTCCTGGCCTGGTGCCAGTAATGCTGCTGCTTCAGAAGGAAAGGTAAAGAAAAGAATGTATATTAAGCCACACATAGAGCTTTTGAGGTTTCTTTTCAGAGAAATCCATGGCTTGTGGGCCACAAAAGAAGATGTAGGTATTACAGACAAAGCTTTCTTCTTTCCTCTTCTTTCCTCTCTCCCTCCTCCCTTTTCCTTCTTTCTGTTATGCTGCTCTGTGCCAGTCAAGCCCTGTTCATTTGTTTTGCTGGCATAACTTTACCTGGCACACCAAGCAGGCAGTCTCCCAGAGAGTGGAACGAATGCAACACAACTGGAAATTTGCCTTGGGTTTGTTCTTATAATATTTTTTTTCCTCCCTTCGGCCATTCAACACATATTAACTGGACAAAGAAAAGTTACGAGTAGCCTGTTCATACCATATATCCAGTCTGACACAGCTGATCTTACTGAAGAAGGAGTTTGACAATATCCTGAGCCTCTTGTGGCAGGATCTTCTCCAGCATTTTAGGAAAAACAGGGCCTGAAATCAGAGCATGTGGAATTAACTGAGATGCTTGATGAGGGGTCTTGGTGATAAGGAGTATGTAGGCAGGAGAAGCCACATACGTTTTGCAAACTGATCAGGGGTGCCAGACAATTGCTGTGGATGCCAGCACTGAAGGAGTAGCATTTTAAGAGCTAACTAATAGCTAACTATAACTATATATAGTTCACTTTTGAATAATAAGCACATTAGATGGAAACGTTGGAAAATGGACAGAAATATTTAATCTTGCCCATTTTCCATACTGTAGCTTCTCTTTGTTGCAGTAATTACAACTTACATAATTATAAGTTATCAGTTGCAGAATATAAGTTATCTTTTTCTTGGATTATATAGCTCACACTGTAGCTATTTAAGCCCTACAAAAATGCGATCACTAAGCACGTGGCAGAAAATACATACCTCAACACTGCTAATTCTCGTCTCCCTCTGCAGCTCTCCTCCATGAAGGGGTGCAATGAGGTATCTGTTCCTTTGTGATATGTTAGCATCAGACATTGTTATGCTTTGATATACTTTAAACTGCAGAGGAAACTACATATAATTAGAGTTTAACTGGGTTTTAACATCACAGCATCACAATCAGTTTTTAATATAATGGATCATATAGAAAAAGAAGAATCTTAGAATTGAAACAGTAGTCATACATGCTGCCAGACTTCACTGAAACAAAAGTAGTAAGGTTCCTCTCTAGGTCAGATTTAAGACAACTTTAGAATACCTTTCTAACATCAGATGATTATTATTTTTTATTCAGTTTGTTCAAGTTGCTGTTAATAGACTCACCTCTATGCTATTAATTTCTTCTATTAAATTCTTGCTTTCGTTTTTTTTAATAAAAAGTAGATTTTCATTAGAGTCTGTTACTCAGAGGAGAAAAATAAAAGGTCACAAAACATTTTAAAATTAGCCATTTAAAATTACATCCATACAACTTTGATTTATCTGTGGCTATTTTTACTGTGTGTGTCCAAGGTATAATCTTGTACTTAATAACTTTGTGCACAGTGTTTAGTTTTTGTTCTCTTAGGAAAGCCACGATGGAAACTCCACTTTTGCCACCTTTGTTTTATTTTTATGTTTAGAACCTTTCTCTTTTGCAGTGCATGTTGCCCCTTACCTGCTCTGTAATGACTGCCTCTCTTAGTCTTTAAAAGTGAGCTTGTTGAATACACCTTCTCTCCCCCTCATTTTTGATTGTGTAACTTACAGTTGTGGCTCTCCTTGGCTGTTAGTTTATTAGAAGAAATTGAAAGTTTGTGGAATCTCAAATTACAGTTGATTTCGTTTCAGCTCAAGTCTTACAACAGCAGTTGTCCTGAGACGTTATGGTGAAGGTATATGAAATAGGAAAGGGGAAAAAAGAAAGTAGATCTTGGTATGCATGATTTATCAAGTTACTTATTTTTCTTTCTGTTTTTGATTTGTACTACAGTTGCAGAAAGTTTTATCACAATCTCCTACATGTTCCCAACCTCCCTATTTTAGCAGCAAACTATTTTAATAGTTTAGCTAAGATTGTTTGCTTCTTTATTCATTAAGTTCTGTTAGCAATAATAAAATTATTTACTTCCTATTTATTTTTATCCCATTTACCATCAATGTCAAATCAGTGTCTTTACCAGAACTCAGGGGATCAATCTAAAGGCCAATCAAGGAATGAAAACATTTAACTGGATCAGATAAAGCTAGCCATATTCATTTACAATGGACTCTAAATATAGAAGTAAGGATACCAATGAAGAAAGTCACTAGGAGAAAGTTTTATTTGAGCAAACTTGAAGCCATTTGTTCAGGAAGAAATTATTGTAGGAACAAGGAAACAAGAAAAGAGTACAATCATATGTGAAAAAGGAGTTTGCTAAACTCTCAATTGCCATATGTCATTTTAAATACACAAGCTAAAACAAAAAATGAAGAAGCCTCAGTGTGAGGAAAGCAGGCCAACACTAGAAATATGAAGAGGATACATATGATCATTTCCTGGCTCAGTTGAAGACTACAATTTCCTACTCCTTTGTAACCTGATAACATTTGTACATCTCTTCATCTTGAAAAGCTATGGGGCAATACACTGTCTTTCTAACCTTTCCCTAGTCTGCACCAAACAAAACGATGGTGCTGTGGTGGCAATTGATAATACTACCCACAACTCATCAACAAGGAAATAATGACCTAATCTAAATAGAAAACCTTCACAAAAAGAACAAATTGTCAAAATAATCTTGTTACAGAAAAACAGCAAAGTAGACAATTGGAGAATTATATCAGTGTAATTTTTTTTAGGTTGCTAACATAGTATTTCACTTAACAAGATTATGAATGCTTCTTTATTTCCGTAAAGAAGGTGCAATACTGAATACCAAAAGATTACCTTGTTATACCACTTAATTAGGGATGACTTGGTTTTGAGTTTGCAGTATACTTTTCCCAAAAATTTGAAAAGAAATAAAGAAGCAGACAGGGAGAGATTTTTTTTATGAAGAGGTCAAGAGTTGAAAGTGAAAACTCTTCTTCAAAAAGTAAGAAAAAGTAGATAGTATCTTCTTGAATTCTCTGACAAGAAATGGCAGGGAGCTCAGTTGACATATGCATATTTTAATTTTTTAAAAGAGAGAATAAGAAGGATTTTGGAGTGACAAGATATTAAAGCAGAATGAAATCAAGAACAAGTGTGTACACAGCAGCAAGTGACTTCCTTGTTTATGTCTTTGACGTTAAACCAAAATCTGGATATTTTTGTTTGTGTAGAGACAGGAAACACAGGTAAAAATGATACTGTGTTTGTTGGGGAAGATTAGAGGATGAAGAAATAGAGCAGAAAATGGATGGATAAAAATGAATTTTACTGTGGACAAAACCAATAGACACAAAACAGGTATGAACAGGGCTTAGCAACTTCATTGAACATGAAATGAAGTTATTGGAAGAGAATGAGAAGGAAAATAACAGAAATCAGACAACACTGAAGAAAGTAAGGTTAGCAACCTGGAAAATAACATCAAAGGCAGAAAAACTTAAGGAAATATATCTATTCAAGAAGCTGAAATCTATTAATAAGGTATGAAAGGGACCATTATTGTAGGATTTAAATCAGAGTGATACTTGCAAAAAATATTTGCAGGGCAATGAAAGTGCTAACAGTGTTATTTCTAGCATGAAGAGTAGGAAAATATTACAAATTATATTTTAGCCACCGTGGAAATAACATGAATGATATGGAAACAATTGAAAAGAGTGAGGAGTAAGTTGATTTTTACTCTATCTGCTTGTTTCATGACAGTGAAGGTGAAATTGCCATTTTACTTCAGCACCACATTACCTACTGAAACATTCTGCTAGTTGCTATCTTCATTGTTGTCATTTCATAAGAGATATAATCTTAGTTTTTATCCTTTGTGAGCACATTGTTGCAGCTGTAAACTTTCTCTGTATCTATGCAGATATAAATTGTGATAGTGATTTGGCCACTGCTACAGAACAGATGTGTTTGAAATTCCTCCTAGAGAAACTCCCAAAAGGGACCACAAGGGTTTAGATTTAAAAAAAAAAAAAAATAAATAAATTATTCAAAAATAAAAATGTGAAAACAAGAGTATTAACTTTCAAAATCAAGAGAAATCAAAGCAATGAACGAACAGAACAGAAATAGAGAGATTAGTATATTCATCTTCTGCTGTCCATTGTGTCCCTGTAGACTGGAACTTCCTTCTGTGTTTCAGTTCAATTAACTTGTTACTTCCTGAACAGCAAAATTTGTTCATATCCCTTCTGTCCCAGAGAAGGTCTTTCCACTCTGTCTGTGGCCTTGCTGCCAGACTCATCCTCTCTGCTGCCTCTTAGCCTCCGTGTGACCTCCAGCCTCTGAGCTGGATCTCATTTGCCAGCTCTGCAGCCTTTCCTGCTCTGATGACAGCTCCCTGGGGCCATGAGTGGCCTCCTCCCTTTCCAGAGGGCTCTGCTGGAGCCAGCCTCTCCTTGAGGGGAGGATAAACATATACTTAGGATCATATATGTATAGATTTGAACAAAGGTGGTCAAATGAGCAGTATAGTTGTCTACTATGCATTAAAACACTGTATATTTCCTGATAGATATTTGATTTATTTTTATTGATTTATATTTAATTCTTCGATTGCCTTGAAATTACATTAACATACCTTTTACTTATTGGATAAGGCATGATTTGAGTCACTGGGAGGTTATGTGTTATTAATAAAATGTAGTTAGCTAAATGGTACAAGTTAATTTTATTTTATGGCTAAAGTAAGCTTGATTTTATGGTGGTGATATTTCTGCATACACTAGCATTGAAATTCTCCTCCTTACTGGAAATAATTTCTAGGACATGTATCAGAAAATTAAAATTGAGATGTCTGGACAATTTTTCTAATGAAGACTTTTATTTCTTTGGCTTGCTCTTACATTTGTGTCCTTTTCTCACACTACTTTGTAAGTCTTTTATCAAATGCTGTAGTGGTAATCCCCTTCCAACATGCCCTTCATAGTTTTGAGTGTTTTGCTTGTTTTGTGCACTTGAAGCTTCTGTTCCTACAGATTAAGCCTGTTACATAGAAGCAGTCAATAGCAGTACCTGGTGGTGATGGGAGCGCTCAGAAAAAAGCACATTTGGTAAAGCTCAGTTAAGAACTTAATTTCACTGTTGGAAAACAGAAAAAAAAAACCAACCAAACAAACCAAAAAAACCCAACACAGCAACTCAAACCCACAAAGCAAAACAAACTAAAGATACAGTAACCAATTCAACAAAGCAATACTATTCAGATAAAGTACTAACACTGTCTAGATTGAGAATAGTAACCTTGCTATAAATCCATAAACTATAAATAAACTATAAATCCAAAACTACATTTTTCTAGGTTTCTCTTTTTCATTTTTTTGTTTGATGTATTCCTAGGAATGGTTCCCTACAGAAATTCACTGAATTGTAAATATTTGACATAAATCGCCCTTTTTCATTGTTCTACAGAATGGTTTACTTGAATAGTGAAAGAGAATATTTCAGTTGCTGCATGGAACAATCTCCATGTAAAATGACTGACAGAGTACAGTTATAGAAGATAAGTAATAAAGGAAGAAAAAATTACTTGAGTTGTCATTACTGTTAAAACTGTTGCAAAAAACATTTATTAGAAAAACTTTTTAAAGGATTGTATTTCTTATGATACAGTCCAATGATAACAACAAAAGCATCTTGAGAGCATGCTTTAACTACTTCATTTTTTGTAGACTGAATAATTTCCTAAAACTAGTAAAAATTATAAATCTGTCTAAGCAATGTTTTGTCTCTTGTAGATCAGAAAACGCTCTTAAGTTGGATGACTTCAGTACTAAATAAGCTATAAATAAGGAGTCAGGGAGGAAAAGAAAATAATAAATAGGAGAAACTCACCATTTTTCCTTCTAACCCTGAGTGAGGTCTGGTGTCTATCTAGGAGTCATGATGCTCTAGTTCCCTTGAGGTATAAGAGAGTAAATCTCCAGTAACAACAATGTAAGTGCAATTACACGAGATGGGTGAACAGGAGAATCTCTTTGTGACTGTTTTCCAAACCATCAAGAGGGTTTGGAATAGGGGAGGCAAGGGTAGTAAAGTGCAATACATCTTGCACTTCACATCTTCTGCCTGTTGTGTCACTTTCATATAACATCCATGATATCACATAGTGAATGTTTTTGTTAATTTTGAGACACTTTTTATTGAATTTTTGTGTGGTTTTATTATTTTATTATATTTATTTTCTTTCTCTGGAGGAGGATTTTCTGGAGTATGGTGGTTCTCTGCTCTTACTCCTAACAGCAATGGAAAAATTCCAATGATGTTGCAGAAACACTTTATTTCTCTTACTCACCTGTAGATAAACAGCCAAAGGCTCCAGTCTGGCCTACAGCCTTACAGAATTTCTGCAAAAGTTTGCAGTTGTTTCCCCATTCAAATATGAAATGCAGATCACATCCTAATGTTAATTAATAGTGTTTAAAGAGTTGGACTGTTTATTTGGAGAAAATCAAGTAAATGAAATGGAAATAACTTGGACTGACTCACTTTCACTTGTTCATTTGCTGTTTCTTTCTGGAATAACTCTTCCAGGATGTTTGCAGGAGTTAATGAAATTTAAATTGGAGGTACTAAACTTGATCAGCTAAAAAAAAGTGTGTGTTTTCTGTGAACTGGATTCAGACAAAGACAGTTGCAATAGATATATTTTCCCCTAACTGGTTCAATGTTGTACATTGGCTTTTAGCCTACTCATGGTTTTGTTCTCTGCAATGAGACAAAATGTAAAATTCAGGAGACAATTAAAACATTACCATAAAATAAGACTATGGTTTACATTTCACAATTGTAGGCTATTGCATGATACTTAGAAGGAAGATTTTTATTATAAAAACAATAACACTAATAAGTAGTACTTGAAATAAGCAGAGAAAAATGAAGAAAAAGCTTGTTTTGCAAATTACAATGTGAGCTTATAATCAGATTTTATAATATATTGCTGCTATGTTTTACTTAGCACAAGTCTTAAGGAAAATCATAGACAGTAATTTGGAAAAGCTCCCCCTTAACAGTATAAACATAATCAGTTCTTTCCTAAACAGAGCTGTTAAATATGTTGTCAATGCGTAATTTGCATTTTAATAGTGAAAGTATGCTGAGAAATTACAGTTTTCTGCCTTTTTAAAGTATGTATATGATACTTGAATGTTGCATAGTATTATTGCTGAAACGTAGAGATTTTCATTTTTTTTCTGATATCATTTGTTATGAGCATAAACATTGTGCTTCCAGCTCTTGCTGATTAACAGGCAGTCGTATTTTTTTCCTTTCTACAGCTAATGTCACTCCAAAAATAAAGTTAGTTAAAATTAGCATAATTTTGAAAAGAAAAATAGTATCTCACTTTTACATCTTACTTTCTTCTTGCAAATTTTTCTTGTCAGGTTCTTGCTAGGTTCTTCATGGAAATACTGTTCTCTCTCAATACAATGTCTAACAGTTCTCTATTGTAATATTACCCTCTGTGACATAAAACTAAAACATATTCAGAAAATAGAAAGCATTCTTCCTGGCTAAACATTGTCTTTCATATCCCCAGTCTTTCTGCCTTTATTCCAGCTCATGAATTTGAGATGGCTTCTACACGGCCTATTATAGCAGCATAAGATAGTGGAAATGGTACAAGCACATAGCAAAAGTATTCTTCCCAGCTACACTTAACCGAAAAACTGTAACAGAGAATCGTTATTGTAGACTTAATGTAAATGAAAATCACTTCTTCATCTGGAAAAGATGAAAGCAGATAAAAAACTGAATGTCTGGAGAGAGTGAAAGAACAGTTACCTCTCACGAGTGCTGACACATCTTTTATGCTGTCCCGGGAGAAACGTATAAGTGTGTTCAAGCTTCTTTAGGCAAGAAGGTAATTTTCTATGAAAGTATCTTATGATTCAGTTCACTTGAAAAGGTAGTTTTGTCTCTCCTCTAGCAGTTTGGGGTGGGTAGATTGTAACTGTGGGTAAAATGTAGTGGTGAGCTCCACATTCTAAGGCTGAGGTAGTTACTAGTTGCTCATTGGCAACCTATAAATACCATACTGTCTCCTTCAACCTGTTCCACATAACTCAGGAAGTCTGTGGCGTAGCCATATCCAAGCTTTTGTGCATGAGACCTTTAACACCACAGTAGCTTTCTTTGTGGCGGCATGATTTCCCTCATCCTTATTGCTTTCTGCAATGGTAATAATACGGTTTGATAGAATGCAAAGTATTGGTTGCCCAACAGTTACTCAAGAGTAGGACGAATGCTTTCAAGCAGGATGGGAAGTTATGGAAGATAAGATCTATCACTGTGTATGGTTTCAGATCCTGTGTAAATTAAAAAACCAACCAACCAAACAAACAAAAAGACCCACATAGAAACTTCACAAATTATGATTCTTAATTAGAAAAGTAAAGCCTGCATTTGGAATACTTAACTACAGTTGTGAGTAAAAAAGCTTCTTAATCCAAAGAAAAAATCAGCTACAGACTATGATATGAGACCTTGGACGGCACATAATAACTGATGTAATCTCACCTGCTTCTAAAAACCTGCAGCTATGATTTTATAGCACAATTATTAGTTTGTTTTTATTCAAGGAGTGACACATCTGCACTTCACTATATCCTCAGGCTTAAATATATTATGCTTTAACTACCATTACATAGGCTTTTTCATCCCATGACAGACATTTCACTTTCACTTTATTTTGTTTTACAGAGTGCTTATTTTATGACAGGCTTCTGGTTTTTTGTTTGGTTTGCTGGGTTGTTTTTTTTTCTGGGAGGAGGAGGAGGGTATTATCATCTGCATTCAGACTGTTTAACACTTTGCAAGAGTGAAGTTACATTCCTTTTAAGGGAAAATCATTTTCAACTACAAATATACACTATCCCCTGTGCCAAAAGATATTTCATCTAGGGTAATAAAAGTATATTTGTAGCTGTGAACTGCCTTAGGATGAATTATTTCTATTTCTTGTTATAAAGTGTGAATGTTTTAAAAATATGAGTTCATTATAATACTATATACCCAGATATCTATATTTTTACACAGAAATTGCAAAATATATATGTGTGTGTGTCAAAAAATATACTCATTCATCCATCCACAAAAACCACTTCAGCTGAATACATATATTAGCCTTGGTTTTGCTACACACACAAACACATACATATATATCCAGAAGACTGAATATTTATTAGTTTGTTTTAACTGATAATTGTATGTTAGCCTAAATTCATGTGTAATATGCTGCATTGGAGCTACAGTCAACAAAGCTTGGTTGTAGATGTCTTTAACAGCTGGGGAAAGTTTAATCCTGAGGACACTTGTCAGTTCAGACTGAAGATGAATATTTTCATTCTAATGAAAATTTCTTTAGTATCTTGTAAATGTTTTCAGACATCACTTTAACAGGTACTGCCTCTGGAAAAAAAAAAAAAGACTTTGAAGAATTGTGGTAGCACAGAAATGCTTATTTCTTGATGCTTTTAATTTATCAACATGTTGAATTGAATATGTTCTACACAGACTCTAGCCAGTGCTTACAAATTTTATTTATTTGATACTTTTACAATGATATAAATACAGTTGGAGAAGGTTTTTTATTATGTTTATTTTTGTTGGAAAGGAAAATTATAGGAAGAGTTTCCAAATAATAATATGCAAATAATCTTTGTTGCAGCATCTAGGGATTCATAGTTTATGCTCGTAAAGTTACTGACACAGATATTGTTTATCAGAAATCAGTGTTCCTATAGCCAAGCATAATGATCTGAGAATTCTAGGTTCCACTGTATGTGAGCTTGGTAACAAACGTGAACAATATCTCTGATCTTTAAAGATCATTTTTGCTAAGCATAAGACTTGAGAGAAATAGGGAAAAACAATCATGCTTCTCTTTTAGAGCCTCTAATCTATTTCTCTGCCACTTAAGGCTTATTCCCAAAAGTATGGCAATATTGCAATGTGTACGAAAGGTAGAAATACAATTTTGCATAACAAAATGTATGAAATAACTAGTGAAGTTAAACCAAACAGAAATATTGTTTCATACAACACAAAGTCAAGCTGCAGGATTCATTGTCTTAGGGTTCTGTAACGGTCAGATGCATAGAGGCTAAAAGGGAAGTTAGGCAAATCTACAAACAAGAATGAAATCCTGGCAGTGACTATCAAACATGATGGCCTCCATGAAACCTGCAGCTTTAGAGAGCCTGATAACCAGTACTGGAGGGAAGGTGAGAACCTATGTTTTTTTCTACATTTTTACATAGTAGCAGATGCTTTGGAAAATATTAGATAGATTAATGAGTAGCAGACCTTTGGTATTACTCAACATTGCACTTTTTTATTTTCTGTGAACAAACCAAACTCCTCGACAGTTTGGAAATTTCTTAGTAATTTCCATTTGTTTATGATTTGCTGATATGTTGTATTCAGGATATTTTTATAAAAGGCCAGGCATTATTTTGGGCCCTATTTTTTGTATAAATAACACAGGAAGAGATCTTTTTATTTGCATTTCACTACCTCTCTTCTTCCAGTGTTGCTCTCCTTCTCTGCTCTCTTATTTTCTTCCTTCCGTATTTCCTTCCTTTCCCTAGCACTTGGAGATCACTCCTGTTTGCTAGCATCTGCTGTCCCTCCTTCATCAGCCTCCTCTTCTCTTTCATTCCTTCAGAAGTCCTTATCCTCCATCTCCCACATCCTTACCTCACCTTCTACTTGGCTGCTTGTTCCTCCTTTGATCCAGCAGGCTCTTTTTTTTAATCCTAAAAATCACAAAGTCCTGGTTCTGAGATTATATGCAAAGACTATATCAGATCAGGAGCAAAGTTTATTTTATGCCATACAAAAATAATTTGAATATGTTCTGTTTTGACATGAACTGGGAAGGGATTGTATTGGTCATTCAAATATACTGAAAAGGAGTTGTGTAACTTTACGCACTTCTCTACTGTGTGCACAGAACACTGAAATAATTGTTCTTGATTTATTCACCACATGCATGTAAACACAGTACATTTTTTAAATGAAGTTGTAACTAAGCATAAATTGGCCAAAATGTTACAGTTCTTCATATTATTTTGGGTGAGTAAAACATAGGCATACCAAGGGTGGATATTTAGTACTGTACAAAGTTCCTATTATCCTGCTATTTTCTCAAAGCTAGCAATCAAATGGAAGTGGAGATGGGCTTTAATCAAATGTTTTCCTCCAGCTGGGCTATATATTTTAATCTAGGACATAATGCTAATTCCCATTAAAATTTTCCAGATTTGTTATACAAATGCTTCTAAATGTGAAGATGAAAATGCACAAAAAGCTGTAAAATTTCTTCTTGGGCTTTTTACTTGAAAGCAATATATATGTGGAATAATAAAGAAATAAATTCAGCCCTAAAGAGTAGGGTAGAAGACTGCAACAGGTTTCACAGTAGTACTACTACTATGAATGAACCTATATTCAACTTCAGTTGAAACCAAACTGTCTCTATATAGTAATAAATATATTATTTTATGTGTATGTAAAGCGTGTATATATTTCTTTATACAGTATTTATTGTTTATAAAGATAAAATATATATAAACATTAAATTAATATTTACAAAAATGTTCAATTAAATATTTGTTTGATTATGCCCACAATTTTTTGTATGGACTTGAGCTTGGAAGTCACAAACTCCAACTGGCTGTACTCATGGTCATTTCAATATAACTGGAAGAAACATGTAGTAAACAAGTCCTTCTTCTAAAGATTTAGTTCCTTTTTGAAGAAGTAACAGAAACATTTAAGGTGATGACAAGTATCTGTGCATTGGAATGCTTAATTTGTTCTTTAATTTTCTTATGCCACTACTCATTATGCTTGTTTTTCTAGTCTATGTTACCCACTGTTTTGAGGCTAACTCTGCTCTCCCTGCAGATCACAATGAAGTCCTGTATTGGAAACATACCATAGAAGTAAGAGAAAAGAAGAGAAAAGAAGGAATAATATATAATGTTTCAAAGATTATGGGTTTTATGCAATGTTTCTTAGCTGTAAAATCATCGTGCCTATGTGTAACTTGTACTGCCTACATTGTACATTACAGCCTTCTATCAGTGATTAAAGTTTTCTGGTTGAAATGACAAATTAATATGAAACAGAATTTTCCTCCAGATTGCTGTTTGGAAAATTTTTTATTACATTACTATAAGTAGTTTACTGAGTTTAATAGTTTCACCCTACGCTAATTCAAATGCTATATTTCTCTCCATGCTGCTACAATACCTGGAACAGCATACATTTTAATTGACTAAAATGAATTTCAGTGTCAAACTTTCTTGACTAAGCCAAGGGGAAAATATGACCAAAAAAAAAAAAAGTTTAAAGTAGAATGCAAAGAGAATAGAGGAAATTATAAAGATTATTCTGTACTGATTCATCTATGAAACATTTTTTACATTGCGTTTTTCTTCCTTTTGCTGTCTTTCATTTCAAAAGGAGTTCTGTGAATAAAGTAAGGGTACATTTCTTATTTTCTTTAAAAGGTGGACATTATCTCACTTGAACAATCTGGAAAAATACTCTGGAAAAGCTGTTTTTCAAAGTTACTTGATCAACATTTAAAACAACCACCTTTTCATTTTTATTTACTAGGAAATTCCTTGTAATCTCCGAAAGTTTTGACTCAATAGAGAACATCTTGTGGCAATGAAATGTATTAACTACCCACAGTTTGGATTTGCCCCTCATTTGGAGGTTACTGGCATCACCACTCAGCTGGAAAAAGGTTTGTGAATATTCATTATCTGCTATCATGCAAACTTGACCAAGTTGCTTCCCAACTTGGTTTCTGTTCAGACTAACTCCATTCACCTTAAACTTAGGTAGTAACAGAGCAACAGCCTTTGGATAGAATGGTGGAAGACAATCTCTTAAAATGTCATAGTTGTTTTTACCACCTGCCTCATCAAATCTGTTCGTCTACAATACACAGGAATTTCTGCCTTGAATATTACTAAGCAGAGCATAGATTAGTATTTCTATTTCTATCATTCTCTGCAGCATTCTATAAACTACAACTTTCTCAGCTTATACTCAGCCTAATTTCACACTGGTCTTCCTTACAAAAATGTAATCCTTATTTCTATATTATATATTTATAAAAAACTTAATTCTTTCCTCAAAATACTTAATAAAACATAATTATCACACACTATTTAATTTTTACTATCTACAATTGCTTTTTCCTTAATTTCAGATTTACTTGCTCAATGTATTTGCAATCCTAGGGAGATGCTACAGTTACCACAACAGGTCACTAAAAATAATAATGCCACTGGAAATAGAAACATTTTGAATAAAATAATGTCATTCATACTCCTATGTGTATGATGCTTAAATCTCAGTTTTGAAGTCATATTATATTCATATTGTATGTCATTCATGTCAGGTGTACTTAATGTAAAAGTTCACCTGTTTGCAGAGACTGGATTTTATGATTATTTAAAACTTTTTCAGGCACACAGAAATAAATAGGTAAGTCATTTATGACATTCTGAATGATGATAAAAAGCTAATCATACCTATGCCCATCAGCCCAAACACCTGAATACAGTCAAGCATCATGCAAAGTCTGTAAATTTTTTCATCCACATTTGTGAAGCATACCGACCAAAGCAGGAATAAGCTGGAAAGGAGAGAATATATTTACAATTTTTTGCCAATTTAATAGGTATTAATCTTCTAGAATATGTCTTGATTTAATTCTGAATAATTTAATGTGGTTGTAGCTTGAAAAAAGACTCTCAGAGAAAAGTAGTAATTCACAGTTTGGGAGGCCAGTCACTGATGAGAATGGTTTATGGAGAACCAGTTATCTAAAGTATCTTGAGTTGCTGTTGTAGACAGAAGCAGATTAAGAAAAATTAAGTTAAAAAAAAATATTCTTTTGCTATGCATCTGAATATTGTCCACATGACTGTTAACTTCAGTCCTAAGACTCCCTGTCAGGTATTCTGTGTGACAGTTTAAATGTTACTACACAAGTCTTCACTTATTTGTGGAAAGCAGATAAACCTGTCCAAAAAAAATGACCTGTAAGTAACAACATATGTGACAGGAGATATTGTTTTGTGTTTCACAAATAGACAAGAGCGGCTCCAGAAGCTACAGTATGTAGCATCTTGCATGTGACAACTTGCCCAAAGCTTAGAACAGAACTGAGAGGTTTTTTCACTGATGATCTTTTTTCCATTTTCAAAGGTTAAGCAAAAACTAGAGATTCCTACAAACTGACATTTTTGTAGGAAAAGAAAATGAAGGAGAAAGGGAAGGGGGTAACATCAGGGATTCGGATAACAGTTTCACCATGGCAACTACTGCATCACAGAAAAGATTGATTAACATAAAGCTGGAGATTAGGATGGAATGACAGCGGTGTCACTAACTTTCTTCTTCCCTCCCTCCAAGGGATATGTTTTTCCTCAGGGAAGACAAAGATGGCCAAGAGAGATATAGAACATTTTATTATTTGTCCCCTATCGAAATACAGAGAACTAGAAAACTTTTGTCAGTCTTTGCCCCTGTGATGGTATTTGGGTCACTCAATTTGGTCTCTGCTGGTTATGCTAATGGAAGTCCTGCTATGTCCTATTTCTGTGGGCTATAAACTTTGACAACTTTCTGAAAGCTTGTATAGGAAAGGGTAGGTTTTAGATGAACTCATCTTAAAGGCTTATCTTGTCCTGGAAGGTTCCAAAGTTTCATTCAAACAGGTAAGTGTTTTTTTAAGACAGGATAAGAATATATTTTGGTTCTTTTGAAGAGTTTTCTTGAATGAATTATGTCATCCTTCAGCCTTACTGCAGGTTTTCTGATGGATGTTAGATTTATTTATGACAGTTTAAACACCTTTTTCTTCTTTTAAGAATTTTAAATATTGATGCAAAGCTAAGTCTATATAATAGCAGATGAAAAATGTATTTTAGGATGTGTACTATGAACACAACTTAATGAAAAGATGTTTGATGCTGATAAACGCAAATACAGAATGCCCTGATAGCCTATTCATTTGAATAGACAATTTATTACAGCAGCTGCAGGGACACATGTCACTCTTAGAATTGTTGTAGTCATAGTGAAGAGTACAGCAGTGCCTTAATCAGCATTTGTAAGTGCTTTCTGCAGTAGCATAGCTGCTGCTAGTAGAGCAGCTAGTAGTCAGCAAAGCAGAGTGTTTCTGCACAGAGCTTAAAAGATGGGAATCCTGGATTTTAAATATATTTAAAAGTGACTCTGTTGCATTTTTTTTCTGAGAAAAAATATGCTAGCATTTTTTGTATGTGTGCATGATTCCATTCCTGATCTCCTCACCTATGACACTGGCTTTTTAATGATCACAGTTTTGACAACTCTGAATCAAAGTTACTGATATGGGCCTAGCTCATAGATAAAGTGGCTAGCCTTACACTTTCAAAGAAATTTAATACTGAAGCATTAAATATCACTTTCTTCACTTTCCAGTAAAAAAAAACACAAAAAAAACCCAACCCAAACAAACAAAACAAACCCCTAAATTACAGTAGTTAAACTGAAAAAAATAAGTGGTTTGGGAGCAAATATTTTAGGATGTAGAAGTTTCAGTTAGATGCTGGCCAGATGCAGGTCAGAGGTGCAACAGCAGCAGCCTGCTGATTACAATGTTTTCATTTCTGACCCTATGCAATCTCTTTTTCTAAGCTCTTGTTTTGCTGAAGCGCATCTGACCTATCTCTTCCCCTAAGTGCAGAGAGTAATTCTCTATAGAAGTCGCTAGCTATACTAGTACACGAAACACAATGTAAATGATAAAATACAGTGTTCCCAGTGGGCCTGTGGGAGAAAAAAAAAACACCAACCTGATAGTTTTCCAGTCCTAGAAATCAATAACAACGTTAGTTACCAAAACTAAAGTAAGTATCAGGTATAGAGATTGTGTAAAAAATCGTAGGTTTACTAAAATTATATGATTTTATGCACAAAGACTCACTCTGCACTGCCACTGAAGATGTGAAAAAAGAAGTGAAGATACAGTTATAAAAATAATTTCCCATTCTGAAATCATATCCAAGCTGTTCAATTTGTCATAAGCTACCAAAACAGGTTCACTGTTGCCAGCCTATGCTTAGGCTTACATACAACATCAGAGTTGGGAATTGATGCTCAGGAAAAGTGACTCTGGAAGTGAACTTGAATTCTAATTCAGCCTCTTGCCTTGTTGTTGATTGCTTTGAGGGATGGACAGGGTAGCTGAAAGCAAAAGTGCATTTGTTTTCCGGTCAGCTCTGAGAACAAGGTCTGCCCACACTTGTCCAGGTTTCCTCACCCCAGGTTGACTTACAAGGGCTCAGAACTAAAATAAACTGTCTTCAAACTGTGTTAAGTCTTCTCTGGCCAGATTAGGAATCCAAGTGAAAGGATACTCTGTCAAAAATTTTCTGTTGTCATTTTCAGAGAAACAACCTCCCCCTCCCCAGATTCTAAAAGTTTTGAAGAATGAAAATGCTATTGAAAGGAATAAATTCTTCCTGTCTTCTTATTTTATCCCAATGCTGACTGCCACGCTATAGCATACAGAAATTTTTTCCAGGTTTCAGATTTTCTTTCCAGGTTAAAGGTACTAGCAATGACTGAAAATGTTTGGTTTGTTGTTTTTCTTTTTTTTTTTTTAGTAGCTATTTCACTCAAGGGAATATTCTTGAAGTCTCATAAGATGGATTCTGCAACGCAAGTGGGAAAATTTTCCCCAATATGTTAGCAAAATATTCCTTTGCTTCTCATGGCATGCATATCCTTGAGATACTTATAATTAGTGATGTGATGAAGCCATTGCCAGTCATCTCTAGGTGGCTAATTGGTATGGATATACTTCAGAGTGGAATGATACGTATTTAAGTATGGGTACCTTAAATATGTTTATCTGTTTTAAGGGATAGCAGTAGTTTACCGAGAAATGATTTATTGATACCATATGGCAATCCCCCAAACGATAGTCTATTTAAGCTTAATTTATCTCATAAAAGCTCCAATTTTTTTGTCATCAAAAAGACCTTAAGGACTGAAAATATTGCTTAACATAGCTTGTGGGTTTTTTAGAATTGTTCCCTTTTTTTCCTTTTATGACTTGTTAAGATGTTTAGAGCATCATTGAAGCTCCATGCTGCTGCCATAAGGAAATAAAGTTGAGGAATGCATTTTTCCCAGGTATTCTTAAGTGTTCATTTTAATGCTGTTGTTTAATAACCTCTTGCAGCTTGCTTTGAAGGCTTTCCTTCTCAGAAGTCTCTCAATCTCCAGAGGTCTATTAAAGATATATAGTAGATATATAGAAATCTGCTAAAGATCCGGAAGTCAGACAGAATGTATGTGCAATAAACTTTGTGATTCAATAAAAGTCTAATAAGAAGTCCTTCAGCTTATCCACATAAAGCAAATTAAGAATAAAGTTTCTTTAAAAGTTTCTCTACAATATAAAAGAAAATATATTTGATGTTATGATTGAAAACAAGTGCAGAAATTTTGAGGAAGAATTGCTTTTGAAATACTTAGGTATGATCTCTAAAAATATACTAGACTATCAGGAGAGAATGTAAAAAAGTACATGAAGGGCTATGTTATTACTGTATTGCATGTTGTATCTGTGTGCTGGAATTGAGTGTGTGTTGCAAACTGCTTTTCCATTGTGCCTGGTGGTTAATCAAGGTAAGAGGACCTGGGAAATTTGATGCAGAATAATTGCTTGTTTTTCATGTGTAAGGCAATTGCTTTTTCTGTCAAGTTTCTGGCAAGTAAGTAACATTAAAAATCTGAAATGAAAAAACAGACATACAAATTTCATTTGGAATCTGTTTTGTCTCTTAACTGGAGCAAGCTACAGGGGTATATTCCCCTTTACTTGACATGATACATATGTGCCTTGCTCAGGGAATTTGTTCATGATATGACTCAGGGACAGCGCATAGCAACATCTTATATATATATGCCTAGGTCTATGAAACAATTCTATCATGCTGCAAAATAGCAAATCTGCATTATGATATGTGACATTCATTTAGTATACCTCAGGAACAAGTTTTCTTAAATTTTTGCATAACTGTTTAATGCAGTTAAGCATACAATTTCATTCAGATAACATAATCTTATTATATTCCCCCCCCCCCCCCTTTTTTTTTTCTTTCTTGTGATCATGGAATGACTGTAAGGAGAAGACTATTTCTGACTAATTAATTTCAATAATATTTTGGGAGGAGTTCTGGGGCACCTTGTTTTGTTTTATTTTGTAGATTTCTGTCAGTTATTAATGGATTTACTTTTCCAAATGTAGTTTTAGATCTTGCTATTCCTGAGCCAAAGCTCACTAGGAGAGTAATTTAGACATATAAATTCAGGAAAGGAAGAAAACCCACGTCCTACCTCCTCTTAAATTGTTTTAAATGGAAGAGATATTATAGAAGGGCTAAGTTTATGAAGAGGAAAAAGTAAAAAAGAAGCTTCCCTGTGAACAATAACAGAGCTTTATGTACTCAACTAGAAGTTTTGTTGCCTTGGTTTAGCTGATTAGAAAGGCAAGATATAGTTGTCTGATACTCTTTAAAATCCAGAAACCAGCCATTTCCATGCTTAATTATATTCAGGATCTGAATTTTCTAAGTGTTCTTGGAGCATAATTAACATACCCTATAGGAAGTGACTCAAACGTCTGTAGAAGTAGCTTGATCCTGTACTTGATCATCTTGCCAAGCCTTATGTTTTTGCATTTTCAGTGAAAATTCACATTGCAGGATGATGCTTAAAAGGTTTCTTAGATGTGAGCCATCCTATCCCTCAGTTTGAAGATGGAGGAGCACATAGCCCAAGCTGCCTGACTTCTGGGGACTGGGAGGAAACAAGAGAGCAACTCATTAGTAATAAAATTCATATCCAAAGGTAACAGGTCTTGACAGTTAGCACTCATCTTTTGCAGCCAAATATCCTAATGACTTACATTATTAGGCTAAAGGTGAGACTAAGCAGCAAAAACACCACACCACTTTAATGAAAAGCATGATGCAGCTGTCCATGTCTTCTGCTTTAACTATGCTGCTTTCTACCAAAAGATAAGGCTTCAGGCTCTTCACAGAATCACTCACCCTCACTCCTGGGATCAGTGCATTCTTGTAGTGAAGAACAGTGTTTCACAAACAACCTTATGCTGCTGTTTCCTATGGACTGACTCCGGTCAGTGCTGATTGCTGTGACTGCCAGTCCAGGATACTTAACTCTCCTCCCTTTACCATTTCTGGAACACAAATGAGCGTATCAGCATTGCCTCTGACGGTGTCAGTGCTAGCTGCCTATTTCCAGGATTCTCATTCTTGAGGATTACAATATCAAAGTCCCGTTTTTATATCTGACTTGGAGTTTGGCTGTTTTAAGCCATTTAGACCTAGCATTGTCAAACAGAAACTTAGGATGGTTTGGAAGAATGGGGCAAAGCTAGGGACAAGCTGAGGATGGCTTGGAAGAATAAACAAAAAGACTGTGCTAAAGGAGTTAAACATCTTTGGGAGCAAAAAGAGCCCTGTTTTTTTTATTGTAAAGTCTGATTTCAGGGCTTCCAGGGGAAAACTTCTTGCATTCTTCCAGCGCAAAAAAGGAAAAAGCTTCTGAGAAACTCCGTTGTGATGGGGGTAATTTTAGACAAAATCTCCAGAGGAAGAACAGCCAAGGAGACGCAAAGGCAATTCCAGGTTGGTTCTAAATATTATTACTGACTAGGGAAAAACACTTTAGTTTGAATAGTCTCTACACTGTCTCTCTAAACAGTGTATCTGAAGGAAAGAGTGAAGCGATGCCCAGAGGGATGTAGTTAGTCTTCCCTATCACAGAACGATTAAATGATCACGTCAAGCTTCCTTCAGACCACGCGGAGAGCGACAGCGGCAGCGGTGAGTGGTGCGGCCTTAAATCTGAAGTAGTTTGAGGAGGGGGCTTCCCGAAGACGGAGAAGCCAAGAGAGGGCGGAGAGGCCCGAAACGAGTCGGGAATCTCGCGAGGGAGCCGAGAGGCTGACGCGGCTGGGGGCGGGCCGGGCGAGCCGCGGCAAATTTAAAAGCGGCCATACCGCGAGCTTCCCTCAGACCACGCGGAGACCGACAGTGATGAGTGCTGCCGCTTTAAATTTGAACTAGATTGGGACGGAGAGGGGGCTTCCGGAAGACGGAGAAGCCGAGGGAGAGCGGAGAGGCCCGAAACGAGTCGGGAATCTCGCGAGGGAGCCGAGAGTTTGACGCGGCTGGGGGCGGGCAGAGCGAGCCGCAGCAAATTTAGAAGCGGCTATAGCCGCAGCAGAAGGAAGAGCGTGTGCCGGGTGCGCGTGCGTGAGCGCAAGGGTAGGAGTGTTAGCGCGCAGAGCGTGAGGGAAGCAGCCAGCAGTGGCGGGTCCGCTCCCGGCGCCAGAGGAGAAGGTGGCCCCGACACGTGCAAAATGCACCACAAGGAATAATGTGGGAACTCAGACCGAGCTCCCGCAAAAACCCGTGGCTGTGCAGGTCTCGGCTGCAGCGAATACCTGAGCCTGGCACTTGTTCCCAAGGGAGCCAGAGACACCGCCTGTGTGCGCTGTGATCAAATAAACTATCTGCTCAGGCAGGTGATGGAACTGAAGGAAGAGGTAAAAAGACTTAGAAGCATCAGAGAAAGTGAAAGTGAAATACATTAGTGGAGCCATACCCTGAGGCGTAGGCATCGGGTAGAGGCTCTACAGGAAGTGGGTGATCTCCTTTCCGCCTATCACCAGGCAGGAGGGAGGGACTTACGGGACAATGGAGAATGGAGGCAGGTCCCTCCTCGGAGGGGCAGGCAAAACCCCTCCCGGCCCCCATCACCTTCCCAGTTGCACTTGCAAAATAGGTATGGGGCTTTGGATATCGAGGGGCAGGTAAATGAGGATGGAGATGAAGACCCATGCAATGAGTTGCTCAGAGCCTGCCACCCACCCCCACACCTTAGGACTTCCCCAACAAAGAAAAAAATGAAGGTAATTGTGGTGGGTGACTCCCTTCTGCGGGGAACAGAAGGCCCCATTTGCAGACTGGATCCATCCCACAGGGAAGTCAGCTGCCTCCCTGGGGCCAGGATTAAGGATATACAGAAAAATCTTCCTACCCTTGTCCAGCCCTTGGATTACTATCCGTTACTAGTATTTCAAGTAGGCGGCGACGAGGTAGCTACCAGTAGTCCAAGGACAATGAAGAGAGACTTTAGGGCCCCTGGACGGCTGGTTAAGGGATCAGGAGCACAAGTTGTGTTCTCCTCTATCCCACCACTTGCAGGAATTGATGAGAGGATAAACAGGAAGAGCCAGCAGATTAACTCCTGGCTCCGAGGCTGGTGTAACTGGCAGGACTTTGGTTTCTTTGATCATGGGATGATCTACAGGACACCAGGCCTGCTGGCAACCGGTGGGGCAAGCCTTACCCAAAGAGGAAGAAGAATACTGGGGCAAGAATTAGCAGGGCTCATTGAAAGGGCTTTAAACTAGGTTTGAAGGGGGATGAAATCAGGATTACTAAAGAGGAGCCTGGGAGCAGATTACCAGTGCTGGTGGGTAAAAGCACTAGCAAGGTCTTGTGGCCTGTTGTCTCAGTAGAGGTGGGGGATGGTAACCACAGAAGGGTCTGAGCATGGTCAGGGGAGTATTTGGGCTCGGCCCCCCATAAAAGTGGCAGGAAAATTAGCCCAGCTAAAGTGCATCTACACAAATGCACGCAGTTTGGGCAACAAACAGGAGGAGCTGGAGGCCATTGTACAGCAGGAAAACTATGATATAGTTGTCATCACAGAAATGTGGTGGGAAGACTTACACAACTGGAGTGCTGCAATCGATGACTACCAATTCTTCAGAAGGGATAGACAAGGAAGGAGAGGTGGTGGGGTGGCCCTCTGTGTTAGAGACAGGTTTGAATGCCTAGAACTTAATAATGGGAATGACAGTGTAGAGTGTTTATGGGTTAGAATCAAGGGGAAGGCCAACAAGGCAGACATCATGGTGGGAGTTTATTACAGACACCCAAACCAGGACGTAGAAATCGATGAAATATTCTGTCAGCAACTGTCAGAGCTCTCGCAATCATTAGCCCTTGCTCCTGTGGGGGACTTCAACTTCCCAGATATCTGCTGGAAATACAACACAGCAGAGAGGGAACAGTCCTGGAGATTCCTAGAGTGTGTGGAAGACAACTTCCTAACACAGCTGGTGAGCGAGCCAACCAGGGAAAGTGCCCTACTGGACCTGCTGCTAGTTAACAGAGAAGGTCTTGTGGGGGATGTAAAGGTTGAAGGTCGTCTTGGGCAGAGTGATCATGAAATCATAGTTTTCAATTCTTGCAGAAGCAAGACAAGCCAGCAGAACTGCCACCTTGGACTTCTGTAAGGCAGAATTTGGCCTGTTTAGGAGCATGGTTGAGAGTGTCCCTTGGGAGACAGTCCTGAAGGGCATAGGTGCCCAGGAAGGCTGGTCGTACTTCAAGGATGAACTCTCAAAAGAGCAGGAGAAGGCCATTCCCAGGTCCCATAAAACGAGCCGACGGGGAAGATGACTGGCCTGGCTAAATAGAGGGCTTTGGCTGGACCTCAGGGAGAAAAGGAAAGCCTACGATCTCTGGAAAAGGGGGTTGGTTACTTATGAGCAATATCAAAGTGTAGTGAAGATATGCAGAGGAAAAATTAGAAGGGCAAAAGCCCAAGCAGAACTTAACTTGGCTACCACAGTTAAAGATAACAAGAAGAGTTTTTTTCAGTATATCAATAATAAAAGGAAGGCTAGGGAAAATGTAGGCCCACTGAAGAATGAGGTGGGTGCCTTGATGGGAGACACAGAGAAGGTGGAGTTGCTGAATGCCTTCTTTGCTTTGGCCTTCACTGCCAAAGCTGCCCCTCATGAATCCCAGACCCTGGAGACAAGGGAGAAAGTCTGGAGAGAGGAGGACTTTCCCTCTCTTGGGGAGGACTGGGTTAGAGACCACTTGGCCAAACTAGACATCCATAAGTCCATGGGCCCTGATGGGATGCACCCACGAGATGCTGAGATAACTGGCAGATGTTATTGCTGAGCCACTCTCCATCATTTTTGAGAGGTCTTGGAGAACAGGTGAAGTGCCTGAGGACTGGAAGAAGGCAAATATCACACCAGTCTACCAAAAGGGCAAGACAGAGGACCCAGGGAACTACAGGCCAATTAGTCTCACCTCTGTCGCCGGGAAAATAATGGAGCGACTCATTCTAGATGTCATCTCCAAACACATTGAAGATCAAGAAGTTATTGGAAGTGGTCAACACGGATTTACCAAGGGTAAATCATGCTTGACCAACCTGATAGCCTTCTATGACATTATAACTGGATGGCTGGATGAGGGGAGAGCAGCAGATGTCATCTACCTTGACTTCAGCAAGGCTTTTGACACTGTCTCTCATAACATCCTCATTAGAAAATTAAGGAAGTGTGGGCTGGATGAGGGGGCAGTGAGGTGGGTTGAGAGCTGGCTGTGTGACAGAACTCAGGGTTGTAATTAATGGAGCAGGGTCAAGTTGGAGGCCTGTAACCAGCGGTGTCCCTCAGGGGTCAATACTCGGCCCAGTCCTGTTCGACATATTCATCAATGACCTGGACGAGGGGACAGTGTATCCTCAGCAAGTTCACTGATGACGCCAAACTGGGAGGGCTGGCCAACACTCTAGAGGGCCATGCCGCCATCCAGCATGACCTGGACAGGCTGGAGAGCTGGGCAGAGAAGAACCTAATGAGGTTCAACAAGGGCAAATGTAGGGTCCTGCACCTGGGGAGGAAGAACCCCAGGCACCAATATAGGTTAGATCTAATAGATCCAATATAGATCTTCTGGAAAGCACTACTGAGGAGAAGGATCTGGGAGTCCTGGTGGATAGCAAACTTTCCATGAGCCAGCAATGTGCCCTTGTTGCCAAGAGGGCCAATGGGATCCTGGGCTGCATAGGGAAGAGTGTGGCCAGTAGGTCGAGGGAGGTCATTCTCCCCCTCTATTCTGCACTGGTGAGTCCACAACTGGAATACTGTGCCCAGTTCAGGGCTCCCCAGTTCAAGAGAGACAGGGAACTACTGGAGAGAGTCCAACATAGGGCAACTAAGATGATTAAGGGATTGGAGCATCTCCCTTATGAGGAAAGGCTCAAAGAGCTGGGGCTCTTTAGCCTGGAGAAGAGAAGGCTGAGGGGAGACCTTATCTATGTTCACAAGTACCTAAAGGGTGGGTTGAAGGATGATGGAGCTGGACTCTTTTCAGTGGTTCCCAGTGATAGGACGAGGGGCAACAGGCATAAGCTGGAACATAGGAAGTTCCATTTAAATATGAGGAAAAATTTCTTCACGGTGAGGGTGACAGAGCACTGGAACAGGCTGCCCAGGGAGGTCATGGAGTCCCCTACTCTGGAGATTTTCAAGACCCGCCTTGATGCACTCTAGGCAATCATGCTTCCACAGGGGAGTTGGACTAGATGATCTCTAGAGGTCCCTTCCAACTCTGACAATTCCGTGAAGTTTTTCCTTCTGGACCAACTAAGTCCTGCATTGAAAAACAAGCATAGTTAAAAAAAAAAATCTTAAGAAGTATAGTCCATCTGTGTGAGATCCAAAGCAAAGTAGTAGAATCTTTTCTACAGTTGTAATTCTAACACATTGCCTGTATTAAAGTTTGCTTAAAAAACTTAAATTCTACAGGATCATTTTCCACCTAATTCTAGTGGTTATAAAACAGATCCTTTGCAAGGAAGCTGAAGTTCTTCTGTGTGGAAAGATTGAATTTTAAAAAGAAAGGTTTGAATTGACAAAACCATTAAATAGTCATTGATATGAAATCAAATAAGCAACCTGATATAGTTCAGAAACTTTGGATTTCTAGTAATTTGAAGAACCATAAGAGATAGTTATCCAAGAAACAGAGAATTAAATTTTAAAGTGATATGAAAAATTATTAAGGATGTTAAGAAATGTAAACACCTACATATAAGTAAAATCTGAAGGAAAAGAAAAATAGGCCTAGAGAGAAATGGAAAGAAAAGTTTAAGTCGTGACATTTACAAGATATAGATGAGAAATTATGAGTTTCAGACTACTTTGTTTTTTACAAGGAAAGATTTAGTCTTCATCTGCACCCAGGGATGGAAAAATGTGATTTACTGTGTGACATTAGAATAAAGCCTTAGGAGTCTTAACAACATGCTGTTGAGATAGATATACATATAAAAGTAATCCATATTAATTATTTTTAAGCCATTTCCCCATACTTTTTATAATAGCTTAATTAACTAAAAGAAGGCAGAGATAGAAAAAGAATGGACTCTTCTTTTAAACATGCTGTTTTGATTAACAAGGTGTATCTGGAAATTTCACTGTCTGTTCCTCTACATTGGTTGAAAATACAAACATGTATTTATTGTTTTGGCTAGCTAAGCAGTTTTTAATGAAATGCCTGAGGTCATAAAAAGTTATGAAAGGATTTTTTTGGTTTCACAGATTGATTTGTTGAGATTCCACTGTGATAAAATTCAGCTACCTGATTCTCAACGTGTCGGAAAAAACTAAGTAGTAATCTGACAAAACTCTCAGAAGAAGACATTCCTGAACTTACCTGAAGGCAGTGCTCACTAATGTTTATAAAATTGCCAATGAAATTAAATAAAGTCAATATTATTAAAGAAAATACTTTTCTAAGGTGGAAAGAAAATATGTTTGAAAGTAGATAAACCATTTGGACTCTGCTATTCTCTCTATATGCTAATTGTTGGTGTCTATGAAGAAAAATTCAATTACATTAGTATTGCCAGGCTTATTTCAAGTTTCATGTTTTACTGTCTCCAAATTTGACCATTTTTTGCATACTTTCACAATATTGCAAAAGTTACTGTAGCACATCTTATTCCAGATTTCCAAACAAGTCATATAGTCAACAAATGTTCATTGTTTGCCCCTTAGATTTCAAAAAAGACAAGCTTTTGCCTCTCCCCTATCAATGCATGTTTCAATTAGAAAAACGATGCAGAGGGCCCACTTTGATTTTCTCCTTTTGGTAGGTGTAGGCTTAAATGTAGGGGTCACTCATTGCCAACAGGTCTGCTAAGGCCACCTTATCTGTTGGTTAGTTTGTTATTCCCTGATCAGGTCTGTATGATCACCATGTAAAAGATTTTCTCCAGAGTGCTGACCTTCACTGTGACATTTTATTTCTTCTGTCTGACAGCTGCAGTTTGGCTGCATATATATTTAGTCAAAAATTTATTCTAATTTGAGGTAGAAAATTATCAGAAGATAATCATTAGATCGACTCATAATGCATGTTTCCAAAGCTGGCCACTCTGATAGCATGATTAGAGATTCATGTACACATGGGGTTCTAATTGACAAGAGGCTGAATATGACCCGGCAGTGTGCCCAGGTGGCCAAGAAAGCCAACGGCATCCTGGCTTGTATTAGAAATAGCGTGACCAGCAGAAGTGGGGAGGTGATTGTGCCCCTGTACTCAGCACTGGTGAGGCCACCCCTCGAGTATTGTGTCCAGTTTTGGGCACCTCAATACAAGAGAGATATCGAGGTGCTGGAGCGAGTGCAGAGGAGGGCAACTGGAGGTGAAGGGCCTGGAAAGGGCTGGTGAAGGGCCTGGAAAACAAATCATATGAAGAGCAGTTGAAGGAGCTGGGACTGTTTAGTATGAGGAAGAGGAGGCTGAGGGGAGACCTCATCACTCTCTACAACTACTTGAAAGGACACTGTAGAGAGGTTGGTGCTGGTCTCTTCGGACAGGTAATTAATGACAGAACAAGAGGGAATGTCTTCAAGCTCCAGCAGGGTAGGTTTAGACTGAACATTAGGAAAGAATTTTTCACAGAAAGAGTGGTCGGGCATTGGAATAGGCTGCCCAAGGAGGTGGTTGAGTCACCATCCCTGGATGTGTTTAAGAGACGTTTAGATGTGGTGTTGGGGGATATGATATAGGGGAGAACTTTGTAGTGTAGGGTAGATGGTTGGACTCAATGATCCCAAGGGTCTCTTCCAACCTGGATGATTCTATGGTTCTATTCTATTCTATGATTTATCAATTAAACTATATTGATATTGTGCATAATGGGGAGAGTGGGAGGTAAAGAGGAGTGTTTTGAAAGGACACTAAAAATTAGGCAGATGAAGCTGGGTAAGGGTGAGAAGGAAAAAGTAAAACTAAGTGTACCGTAAGTTTAATTAACGTACCTATAGGTTTCTTGTATTGATAAAGCCTTGAAGGTACAGTGAGAAAAGGAGAAACATTCTACAAGGAAAATCTGGTAGTTTTAAGGATAGTATAGGATAGTATATCCTCTTCTTTAACCTGTCAATCGGGAGGCTTGTCTGCTCAGTCATTACCTTTAGGAGATCGATATGGAAGGATTCATATGATAATAAGATATGGAAAACCATAGGAGATAATGCTGATGAAAGCAACATTTTCTGCACTTGCAGAAGTAAAATATGAACAGGAAAAATTTGCTGTAAATGGCAGATCCTGTGGTTCGCAGTCATGTAGCCACTACTGTTTTGAAGTCCCCCCAAAAAAATATCAGGATTTTGGAATGAGTCTAGCTAAAAGGAATGGGAGCCACCTCACTTTTTAGCCCACTTACCTCCTTACTTCAGGTGGCTTCCTGTCATAAAAATGAAGAGGTGATCTAAACCCCAGCCAGCAATCTTGATATAGGCCATTATATGTTTGTATTTAAAAAAATTATTTTAATAGTAGAAATTAGCAATCACATCACAGTGCTTTTCTTCTGGTTTAAGTCTTCACAATGTATTACTGAAACGTAGTCTGTTAGATGTGTCCTTAGTGATGTTCCCGGAGACAAAATCTGTTTGAATGTAGTAATGTCAACCCTGACAAAGAAATGTCCTTCTGACACTTTAAAATGTGCATGTATGGATAACCCAAAGTAATAGTAGTTTTTCCTAAGGTACTGTGATAGCTTTTGTAATTCAGGCTGAAGTTTAAAAAGCTTGCAAATGCTTGCTGTAGTTTTGTTCCTATGAGTAGGCTGACATTCTCAAACTATTTCCTCTCCTTTTTCTCCACATTTGACGTCTGAAGATGTAGTACCTACCATCAGCCTGTGTGCAGTGAGCTGAAATTTTGATACTTCACAAAGACATATGCCAGAACATAAAATGAGATCATTGAGAAATGGGAAATAAGTATGTTATTTTTTTAGCCTACTTAGCAGTAAAATTGTAAGTGCTATAACGACCAAGATTTTAATCAAGTATATGTATCAAAATACTTAATAGCAATACTAGATAAATATTTCTTTCTCTTTTTCCAACCCTTAAAACACATAAGAAAGCTTGAAATCGAATTCTGAATTCTTCCCTAAAGCAAGTATATATTTTTCTTTCCTTTTTGTACAAAGATTGCATTCAATATGTCATGTAATGCAGTATGAATAACTCATCTGCCAAGTTCTGCTACAGTGCAGCTGAGTGGTCTCAGCAATAGCTCATAGATTGAACACTGCAGAAGGGGAAATACAAAGGATGATGGCTGTACTAAAGAGTTAATAATCTAAGGATGGATGGAAAGAGAATCACTGACTAAAACAGACATATGGAGGGGAAAAAGAAACCAATGAAATTTTACTAATAAGCATGAAAAACAATGGGCACAGAACAGTATGCAACCTCCATGCTCTCATAATGAAGAATTTCAGACCTGTTTTTCAGTCTTGTCTCTACCTGTCATAAGAAACTGTTTACATGGTTAAATGAAAATCAACACAAAGGGGACATGACCTGAAACAACATGGATGTCTTAAGAATTTAATAGGTTGTGTACTGAAATTATTTTATAACATGCCTCTAGATTAGGTCCTTCTACTTGTAGATATGTACTTTAAATCAGCATAACTGACAAATCTGTGTTCCTATAGAAGAAAACAACTATTGCATGCAATGACTGAGCAAGAACTGATTAAAACAACAAAAGTGCAAGTTCTTCTCTCCTGTAACATCAAGCAGCCAAGCACACAGGAGCTTTGGCATGGCATATCTGAAATTACCTGCAGTTTCTCTTGGGCAGTGTTAACTGAAAATGCATATTATAATGTTTCAGCTGTAGACGTGCAATCACATTGAAATCAACAATGGCACTCAGTGTGTGTGTAGCTGCTCACTTTAAAACAGCAGCCTTAATTTATTAACTCTCGGGTACTGAGTGCATCTGTTGTCAGTGTCAAACCTTCCAAAAGATGAAGTTGGCTTTTCCTTTCCTTTAGCTTAAGGTTCTGTATTGATCTATGGGATCACTCCAGCAGGTTATAACTATACAAAATGAAAATTATTTGCCCAAGATAAAAGTAGAACAGAGGCAGTACTTTAGTAAGGTGATGCAATATCTAGGAATATTCATTATCTGATCAGTCTAAATGAATTCTGACAAATTTATCAAACACTTTTCAATTTGATACTTGCTGCTTGGCTCTTTTTGCAAATCACAGGAAATAGATAGGTACTTTACAGTTGGGTGGTGGTTGTTGTTGCTATTGCTGTTGTTGTGGTTGTTTAGGAATTTTTTTGTGCAAAAAATTCTGTGCTCTAAATTCTGTGAAATTGTGCTGTATTCTACTGAAACATCCCTCCCAAATCTGCTTATAATTTTTTTAAGTTGTTTTACTTTAAAGCAATGCATTTCAAAGATTTCTAACATCTAGAATGAAGAAACTGAATGCTTCCCTCTCAGTAAAATTCCAGGAACGAGATAAAAGAAAAACAGCTACAAGTCAACACAGGGGAGGAGGAATTATGGCATGGTTTTCTCCTGTCTGCTAATTTTGGTGCCTTTCAATATTTATTTCCCTTTCTGTCTTGTGCAGATTATGAAAGCTTTAGATTTTGATTTTGCTCTGCACTTGAGAACTTTAGTGAATATAAGACAAAATGCCTCAAGTCAGGGATGTAATTAGGAAGTGATCTCTCAGCCAAAGTAAATCTTAAAAGACTTTGCTCTTATTGATTTTCTTAAGTATCTATTTTGAAAATACTATAATCCTAACAATGTATTCATGAGTGTGGGTACATTAAAATCCTCAACCTACTCATAATTTCTGTTCAAAAACACTAAATCAATGTTTTAATCCATTCAGCAGCACAGATTTCCCAAATTTGTTGTTCTTTAGGTTGCACAAATACTGCATGAGCCCTCGGTACAAATTTGTCAAAGAGCTAAGTCAGCTGATGGGAGGTCAAGTTGTGTTGGCTGCAAACGGCGAGCAGAGACTTTGGCGATGGTAGCAGCACAAGGCTCCTAGCAACTCTATTAGGGCTGATCCTAAACAAAAAGTTAGAGATAATTTTCTTTCAGTACTTCTGATACCTAAAGTAATAGTAGTAATAAGAAGAATAAGAATAAGAATTTCTTTGTGAACAGCTGCAGCTTCCTGATTTGCTGAAAATTATGAAGTTACTTTGAAAGCTTCTAGGATTGGTGTCCTCTCATGTAACTTGAAAAACTAATCTCAGTCTGGTGTGTATCACCCCTGCTTCAGTTCTAAACCTCTTCTAAGGAAAAAGATTCAGGTCATTTTCTGCCATTGTGAACAGTAGTGGTATCATGTCAGATCAGTAGCTTTGTGATAGATACCAGTCACATTCCTGATGACATCTGTAGCTAATGGAGAATTTGACTATTGCAAAGTTTACTTCTGTGGTGTGTTTAGCTCTTGCTTAGTAAAAATTAGTCCTGGAGCTTTCAAAAGAAGTCTTCAATATAAGGAAGAAGCAACAAACATGAGAGGCAAGAACATGATGTATAAAAAAAGAAATGTCTGCTTTTTTTTTTTTTAATTTTTTCTTTTGCTAGTCATATATTTACCTCACTAGGAAAAGTGGATCCAGAAAAATGATCTGATATTGTTTCATTTAGTAAAGTATTGGACACTCATAAACCACAGATTAGTAAGAGTATTAAAGGACTTTACAGGTTGAGACTAACTTAGGGCGTTTTTAAATAAGCAAACAGAAAAGGCAATTTGATTGGTCAGGAAGAGGTTAAGAACTGAGATTTCCTGGAAACTAAATTGCAGTGTTCATCTTAAAGACATGTGAGGGGATCTCCTGTACTTTGATGGATTTTAATTATGCACCTGGCTATACGGAACATACAGGTGCAAGCACCACAAGAAGCCTCTAGCCTAACTGCCTGTACTTCTTACTTTTGTGAATGAATAGCACTTATGTTGCCATTACTGTTTCTAGGTTCCTTTTCAAAAGCTATGTAATTATTGAAAAGTATAATACAAATGTGAGAAGAGGTTTTCTACATTATGATAGAACTCCGTAAAGGCCTGTGCTATGTCATGTTCTGCGTTTATATAGAAGAAATACTGAAATACTTTTTACCTTATTCTTTTGTCATTTTTCCTTGTGCCTCCCCACAAAGAAATTTAGTCACATTTGATCACTTTCTTTGACCCAACTTTTTTTCATTTGTTACCTGTCACAGCTGCAGCCTTCCATTCCTTTTACTATGAGAAGTAATGATTTAAACCATATACTAAAGCCTTTTGAACTGAATTTTCAGACTTACCAAGGGAATGTGACTGTCACAGGGGAAAACTGCTTAACAGAGCTTAAGCCAAATCAGGATTGAAGCAATTTATTGATTTATTGACAGTATAAAATTAACCAGTGGACTAAATTCAAAATCTATATCAGTAGTGCAAAGATAAACCAGAACACAAGACTATCACAAAATGTTGAGAAACACCAACAAATTTCCAAACATGGTTCTGTAACTAATCCCAAGGTGTTATAATCACACACACACGAAGCATATGTGCACAGATTCTCACCACTGCACACGCATACTCTCCCCTCTTCCAGGCCCTGTGGGTTGCAGTCACCCTCACTCTTTCCTGAGATTTTGGTTCCCCTATTTGCTCGGCTCTCTGAAGGGAGATATGGGTGCTCCCACTTTTCATGTGCCCCTGCTACTCTCTGCAGCTCATGGATCTTTCCCCCACTGTGACGTCTCACATGCACACCAAAGGTGTGGGTCCCCACTTGTTTCACCCTGGACTGACAGCCCACTGTCCGGACGTAGGCTGCTCATGGTGCCCCATGGGCAGGTGGCACTTATCTGGCCCAGGCTGAGGTTACAGTGGCATGGAGTGATGGCTGGCAGGGCCAAACCAGAAGTCAGTCAGACTTGTCGATTTCAGTGGCATTTGATAGCACTGATAGTGGATTCTATTACTGTGGCCGAGTACAGCTGGGTTGTTTCATACTAGCTCTGCTGAAGCACTGCCAGCTCGTAGCAGTGGCAATTTTTCTTTTGGGCTTCCAGAAATCTGTATGTTTCCCCAAGGAACCATGCTGACCCAACTGTTTCTGAAGTTACTGTATGTTGCTTCTTGAATAGCTCTATTAGAGGCTTAGACCGGTGTATGACTGTTAGGAAGGTGATCTCTAACTATATATCTCATGCTCTTTAACAATTGTTGGAGGCGGTAGACCCCACAGCCTTTATACTGGAAAATTCCCAGAAGAGCTGTTTACAGGATGGAGGCTTTGAATTACAAGCTCTGCATCAGATAGATTACATCTTCCTAGATTTCAGCACAAACCCCAGTCAACTCTGAGTAATAATAGTATTAGAGAAATATATCTGCTTTAAATGCTGCTCATATAAAAACATTGTACCACTTTATCAGAAGAGCTTTCAGAACATTGTCTCAAAGTTAGGAAATTCTGGAATTTGCTGATGGACTATGAGATGGTTCCTGTGCAAATGCATTGCTTGACAGAAAATCAGGTACTTAATAAGCATACACACAGAGCCATAGTTTTCTGGTTGGTTTTGGTTTGTTGACTAGTTTCGGTTTTTTTCCCTCCATGTTGATTATCTACTAATTTACTATGTATTACTGAAGCCTGTCTTAGAAAAAAAAAATATATTTGATCTACTTATTTTCACTGATGGTTATTTTTACCCTGTTGCAGTGTTTCAAAACACTAAGCTCTGGTGAACGCTTTTACCAAACATGGCACACTCTTCCTACCATGCAGTCCATTGTACTCTGCAATTCACCCCACCCTCATCCTCATCCTAGTCACACTCTACCATTACCTGATGCTGAAACTTCCATCACAGAGCACAGAGTCCATTCATTTTTCCAAGTCACTAGCACTTGTCAGACACTGCCAAAAATTGCACATAGATGCTTTGTTACTCTACTTCTATTATTTATTATAATCTCACCTATTATGAATAATGTTAGTGTTAATTTCTTCAGGCTTCTCATTCCAGATCCAGTTTTCCCAATGCCCATTAATTCTCTCATGTCCTTAACCTTCTTACTTGATCACCTCTTCTTACTAGTGTTTCCCTGCCAGACTCCTTCTTTGCTCAGACAGAATAATTTCTTCCTTCCTACTCCTCATCAAATCAGTTTCTCTTTTCTCTGTGTATGCAAACTAAAAGCAACCCAACTCATGCCAGGGCTTCCCCTGGCTGTTTAACCCATCCTCTTTTTCATTTGTTCACAGTTCTTTATTCTCTGTCAGTGTCTGTGAGACCTGTGAGTCTTTATGCTTCCCCTCCTTATGGGTCCACCTGTCTCACAGATGAATTAATACCAGCCACCTCATTTGATGTTCTAATTTCTATTTCACCCTTTCCTCTCTTCTATAATGAGTAACGTATTCCTGACCAAATCCTGTCAAATACCAGATATCTTTGTTATAACAGAATGATTCAATTCATCACAGAAATTCCTAGAATTTCTTAGCACCATTAAAGCTTACCTTTCTCTACCTAATAACTGAATTAATTTTGCTGAAACCTTCCAAAAATTTAGTCTAAGTAAAAACATATTAGGTGAAATTCCACAGAAAATAATGACTTTTTAATTGCATTAAGGTTCTATTTTCATTCTTACATATCACAGTTGAACAACCCTACAAATGGGTGATGCTGTAGACCACTGATAATATAACTAGTACATATTGCTGTATTTATAGGCACTGTAATTTCCATAACTCCTCTACTGTAGTCTAAAAAGAAACATGAAACTGACAGTTATCAAGCAGTAAAAGGAAATTGTTTTACAGAGGCTTAGAAATGAGATATCAAGTATAGTGACTTTTGTTCTTGTTTTGACAGATTTTTAATTTTATCGTATGTATTTTGTTTCTTTTTAACATGATTTATGAGGCATATATTTGTAGTAATAGTAAGAATAAACATAATCAGAAGCAGATTCTTGAAACAATAATGATAAAAAATAATAAAAATAGTTTTTAAAATTCTTTTATTTGCCTAAAAATTCATAGTACTATAACTAAACAAGCATATGAACATTTCATTTAATCAACATATAGATATGTGTATGTTAATATTGGCATTGTTCAAATGTGTCCCTGCATTATTCCTCAACAAATATTATAATTTTAATCTTTCAATAGACTTACACTATTGAAAGAGCTAGGTTATTTTAAGAGTTCTCCATATATAAAATTCAGGTGAAAGTTCTAGAAAAAAGAGATAATAAAAACTCCTCTCAAAATAATTTATCTTTAAAAGTAATATCCATCCAACTCCACTGTAATACTATTATAAGAAAAAGCATTCTCACGAATCTTAGTGCTCTTTGTCTTCTAGCACTCAGTTATATTTCTTTAGACAGATGTTAAATGCAGTGCTGCAAAAGCAAAAGGTAACATATGCCAAATATGTGGCAGGAAAGCAGCAGGAAATAAAACCCCTCTTTGAGATAATCAATTATCAAGAACAGTGCAGTGAAAAGTGCTTGCAGAGAAATGAATGTTTAAAAGAAGTGGGAAAAGTGCATAGATGGTTGGGAAAAGAAAGAGAAAGGGAAAAAGAAAACTTAAGCTTTCCAGAAAAAAAGAGGTTAAGAAAGGTTAACCATCTAAAAGTTATTCATGTTGCCTTAAGCTACTTACCTAGATAGTCAATAGAGATAAGAAACTCATGAGAAGTGTCTAAAATATGAGAAGGTAAGTAGATCTGTAAGTAGCTAATACTCTTGTAAGGGGAACTATAAAGGCAATCTTTAAAGAAGGAAAAATTTTGGAGAAAAGAATAGCATACTAATGAAATAGAAAGAGACAATAGATGCTTGAAACCTGATAGAGATTGGAACCTTAAGCTATAGCATTTACACAAGTCATAGTCATTACAAAATTTAAGTCATAGGACTTAAATTTTTCCCATTACAAGACTGTTATGCTGCTACTAATGAAACAAGAGTAAGTTAAAAATGTTCTAAAGACCCCTTGCCAGAAGTGTTCATAACAGGAAAAAAACATCTGTCCTTGATGCAAAGAACTAAAATACTGAACATTGAGCCCAATCTGAAAATGGTCTTATTCTGAGCTGCATACAGACGTATCATGTACGCCCAGGGATGACTTTGAGTGAAACGCTCCTCTGTGGGGAGGCAAGAAGTCCCGCATGTGAACCAGCCAAAAGGCAGTTCTGAGGCTTTATCTGGGTATAGCTCACCTTCACTTTGCATGTCACGGCTGATTACAGCTAACACATATGCTCTCTATAAACGATATGTGATAAAAACAAGACTTTAAAGTACAAGGGGTGAAAAATGACTTGGAATAACGCATGTGAATATTTATCAAGTCATCAAATTTGAAATCTTATTAGCTATTGATATTGATTGTAAATTGAACTGTGTTAAATGTTATTTTAAAAAGCCATTTCTAATCTGCTCAACTGATCAGCCCAATCATTTCATCCCAGTGGAAACCGCTACAGGTAATCAAAGGCAATTTGAACATTGTCAATTTTAGGTTCAACTTCATAATGTGACAGAAGTTGTAACAACTTGTAGCAACTTCAGAAATTAGGAGTGAGGAAAGACTAAGAGAGATGCTTCCTCTCCTAAAGAAGATTTTATCTCATACTGGCATTATGTTTCTCATCAGCTCATTTTTCTCCTGTGTTCTAGGGGACACGATCCTAGATAAGACACTGAATTTTAGATAGCTAACATAAGCTAACACCTTAGACCAAGTCCTCTAAAAGAAGCAGATGTATAAAACTACTATGAGGTGAAACTTTTGCAGAATTTAATTTTTCTGTCCCATATTTCCACCACTAACTTTTCTACCCAATGATTTTTACCACTTCCTTTTAAACTTTGGAAGGTCTGACTTATATCAGGCTTAGTCCATTAGTGTGAAGATACAACATAATTCAGCTTTTCTTTATGAAAGTGATGTTCTTTTAAATAGCCTAGCTTTAGACACCAAAAGTCATTTTCATCAAATAGCTTTGCAACACTAAAGGAGCATCTTTATCCCAGTCTCGTTCTTCAGAAACCGTTCTTCAAATATAGTGTCATAAAACCATCTTTAAGCTTACTTATTGTTTAAAATACCATATCTGGCCTTCAGTAACAGCTGGTTTTAATCATGCCATATTTTTACTCATTTCTAATTGTTTCTCATGTTGTGCTTTCACATAGAACACCAACAGAGACTCTTAACCTATTATTGTAACCTATATAATGTTTTTTTTTTTTAAATTAAGCTAAAATTAATGACGTAAAAACAAAGACCCAAATAGCACTCATTACTCCGTCTTTATTTTTCAATAACTAATGAAATAAATATTCAGCTTTCTGGAGGTGGGATTTGTGTCCCAAAGAATAGCAATAGTTTTAAAGATCTCAATGCTTTGGGTTTTTTTAATGAAAAATAACCAATTATCTTAATGAATGCAGGTGCTTTAAAGTGAAAAATGTGAAACATTTTCAAGCTTGCAACTGCTCAAATGTTTTCTAAGATTTCAACTTCCTTTTTGTGTAAAACCAAAATCCAGATTTGTCTAATTATTTTTTCCTTTTTTTAAAAAACAGGTTTGTCACTGCGTCCTAAGAATAGCTCCTCTTGATCTGGTTTCATCCCTCCTCACTGAAAACTGTCATAGTCACCTTCAAATATAGGCTCTGATGAAAAAAGGCCTTACTGAGAAACAAATCCTATTGAAAATATACTGCAAAACTAATTTGATTCACTCTTTAGGGAGAACAGAGAAAGAAGGGAAGGTAATTTTAAAAGCTCACCTCAAAGACACAGTACTCTGTAAATAAGCATATGGTTTTTTTCTGGTAACTCAAGACTATCACACATCCTTCTAAAATACGGCTCTAATTCTATTATTGTGTTTCCTGGTCTACAGTGAAGAAGTGTGATTATATTCTAAGCAGATGTAAATTAGAATATTTTTTCAGGCTGTATTATGTTCTGCCTGCGACAGTGATAGTTGATAGCCACCTGTTACTTAAAATAAATACACCAGGATCAGCATCTGTTTTTTGGTATATGTATGTTACATATATAAAAGTACTTTTACTGTCTGCAAAACAACCATCATTGATTTTTCCTTTTCACACATGGAAATCAACCCCACTCCAAGACAAGCTGCTTAAGTTGATGCCTTGGCAAGGACTCTTTGGAAGCTATAGAGTACCTGGAGAACAGTCCTTTAGTTGAGATCTGCACTGATACTCCCTTCCCTTATTTGCTCTCGTGCTTCATGCCCTTCCAGGGTTATTTTTTACACTCCAAATCAGCTTACTTCCCCTTGCTTCCTTTTTATTTAATCTTCCAAGGGCGTCCTCAGTGCTGTGACTGCCCATTTAGCTGACCATCCATCTCACCTCTAACCATGCTCTTGACTTGGCCCTCTGGGTTGTAGCACCTGAGTTTTCTATCACACTTTGGCCTGCTTTTAACAACTCGGTCTTTCCTCTTTAAGTTATTCCTTTTCTTCTATGTGTGATTTAGACATTAGTTCAGGTATCAGTTCTTACAGGTAACATGGTCTTCAAAACAAACCCAGTGCAGATTTAACTGCTCAAAAAGACCTGAAGGTCATAAATTGAATATCGCTTTCCTTCTAAATAACTAGCATCTCTGTAATATTCTTGTGTAATACGAACAAGCATTGCATCCTCCCATTTGTAACTCTAGGATTATTCTTGGAAGAAATACTGAATATAGCAAAAAAAAAAAATCTTTATGCAGAAGAAAAAAAATGTAGACAATAGTAAACATTTTTTGCAAATTTTGCATTACTTTAGTCAGAAAAAATAAATGAACATCAGACACAGTTCCTTGTAGACTAATCTGCAGATTTTCCACTGGTTCACTGGTTTAGGTCACATGAGTAGAGTAACACATCGCAAAGCACACCACCACCAAAACAGTCAGTTAAGGGTCAGCTTATGTCTTTTCACATATTAACATACTGATAATGGAATCAAGGGCTTCGATAACTGACAATCAGAAGTATAAACTAATCCTAAAAGGATGAAGACTTACATCAAATTTACAGCTACTTACCTAGCTCCAGAGTGCTTTCCACCCTTGCCATTACACACCCAAATAGGTGAAATAAATTACATATCATCTCCTACCATCTCATCTAAGCCTCTGAAAATGCAATGAACTCATATGTTTGTCTGAGAGCTGTTTACATGAGATATTCTTTGTATTGACAGCTGATTCAGAGGAAAGAAAGCTTTCTTAATCGCTAACTGCTTATTATTAGAATAATATTGAATGCATTTCACAAAAGCATTCTCCCTTTCTCTGTATGTTAGAAACAAAAATATAAAACACTGAGTTGTTTTCCAGATCACAGAATATAGCTCGGTAAGTGATTCAGTGTACTTTAATAGCTGGTTCCTAGCTAACCCTTATATCATACAAAGTGTCAACCTAGAAATGGCTGCTTGTTTAGAGCTAGTGATTCGTGTCAGACTTAAATAGATTATTTTCCTATTCAGCCACATATTTCAATTAATAACTCCAATTTCCAAGAGTTATAAATGGAATGGTTGGTTTATTTCTTTCACGTTATTACAGATTTTAAAACTAAGTGTTCTCTTTGAATTGGTTTTCTGTGTAAACTGCTACATTCATTGCAGAAAATCTGCAGTTACTGCAGTTGGCCACAATTTGCTTGGAATTAAAAGGAACTAATCAATCAGAAAACTCATTCTCATATCTATCATAAATAAAGCTGTTTGCATACATTTAAAGTGGATATGCTCCACCTGTTTGTTCAATGAGATGCCCTAGATTTAAGTAGCAATTAAAACTCACGACTCTCGCCTGAACATCAGCTGCCAAGAAATGCCCCACCCAGATGAAATTTTTGCTAAATTAACAAAGGAAAAAATGTTCTATGAGTACTTAACACATGGTTACTTTGTACTGAGTGCTTTATATTTTCCTTTTTATGGGAACAAAACCATTCAATTTTATGATTTTCTTCACTTATGAACCACTCATAAATGTGAACTTGATCCTAGAAGATGCTGAGCATCTGGACCAGGTCCAGAAAAGCACTTCAGCGCATCTTTGAGTATGAAACTAATCTAAGGGTTTAACTGACAGTTTTCCCAGCTGCCTATGTGCTTTCATGAATCAGTAGGGCTAGGCAGGAAGGATAGGGCTTTGGAAAACAAATTTTCTGTCTGTTCTTGCTAAGTACTGCCTGCAGTTCACTGAAGGGTTACTGGAAGCCTGGACCTTTCCATAACTTGGCAGACCACTTTATTACTAGCTGTGATCTGATAAGTGCTGTCAGGTACAACAACAAATGATGTGAATCCAGGTGTTTCTTGTAATAATTGGGCAATATGACAGAGAATAGTGATTGCATGGTGACAAATATACCAGAAGTGTTGATGGTTCTGATTTCCTGTGGGTCTAGTCATATTTCATATCCCAGTGCAAAACTATGGCAGTTGCACAGTCTTCACCACATAGCAAGGAAACCTTGCTGACAACTTTGTCTAGGTTAAGAGTAGTTCTGCTGTTTCATAAACAGTTTGATGAGAATACTTAAGTGCATAATTGAGCAAAAGCTAAAGGATGCCCGTTCATTGAGGATGGATACACCTTTTTGACAGTGCAGCATTTGACCCACATGATCCACAGTCCATGAAAGCTATGACATTGGTAGGCTTCAATCAGGCACAAGAATATGAGAACAGTTTCACTGGCTGAGACCAAGAGTCAAGCTAACCCAACATTATTTCTCCAACTGTGAACCTAAGCAGCTGTCTAGGCAATATTAGGAAGAGGGCAAACATTTATAACCATGCCCCTGTTATATCTTCTGAACCTTGAACTATTTCCATCTGAAAGGATTCCTCAGCCCAAGAATGGCAGGTCAATTTAGCAACCCGCAGTGTCTTACCCTTTCAATCTTTTCCAGTTTCCCTGAGCCCCTCTAAATTTCTTAAATCCAGAACATACGTTAGTAAAAATCTATTGCAAGAAAAGACATCTTTTCCTGCTTTTAACCTGGCTCCTACTGACTAGCAATTTTATGAGTCTCTCTGATTCTTTTAAGTGTCATCCTGGCAGACTTGTGAATTTTTTATGTATGTCCACCCTCTTCATGCCAAAAATCTCATTATCTTGAAGATGTCTTTCATAATCTCCTTATGTTCTCTATTTGCAGGCTGCTCATATAGCTTTTGATCACCCTGTTCTCATCCCAATCCACTCTTTTCTTTTTTGGAGGAAGCAATAAGGCTTTCCATGGTGAGTGTTTCAGTTGACTAGTTTTCTAAAGAGTGTGTTCATTTGAATCACATACTAATTAGGACACTTTGTCCTAATTAGTATGTGATAATTAATTTTTAGTGACTGATAATGTCAAAGCTTTACACTAAATCCTATCTATCCTAATAGCTTGAATCCCTCATCTTCCCTCATCTAGTTGCTTTCACAGAACTGTTGCATTAATTGCACTGCGTAGTAACTAATCTGTTTAATATATACTGAAAAATTTTCTTTAGAGTTGGATCAGATCCATAACAGAAACAAATGTTTCCTTTTCTGTCATATTCATGACTTAAAAAAAGTGGTTTGAAAATGGAAAGATGAGAACTAAAATATAAATAGGATTATCTGTCTCAGGAACCCAAATACAAACAAGAGTTATTGCAAAATGGAAAGGAGAAGGCTGCTCTAGTCTGAATTTTAAGCAAGATGAGTGGGCAAGTGTAAAATCCTTAGAGTTCTAGCCCATGAGCCTAAATTCAACGCTTTTCAGATCAAACCAGCATTGTGACCATTTTTGCCAAAAAGCAAAAGTATATTTCTAGTCCATTCATGAATCATTTTGCCTAGGGGGGAAATAAATCTTTTCCATGAAAAAAGATATTGTAGTGAACTATTTCTATTGTATTAGTATAAAACTTCGACAGATGGTATGCTTTGGAAGAACATGGATTAATTTGATTATTTGCTCTGAATGCTTTTGTTAAAGTAAAACAAATGTGCAAAGAATATCATCGCTGTCATCCGTCTGGTCAAAGCAAAATTTATGTCAAACTGGGGATTTAAGAATAATTATTTTGATTCATATTTAAACTGGTTAGAATCTTATTAGGAACTAATATTTGTAAGAGTAAAATGTTTTAATTTTCCAGTTCTTCTAAAATGAAAGTTCAGGTCAAAAAATAGCACAAATCAAAAGTGTTAAAAATTATATGGGATATATTGACTTTTTTACTGCCCCAACAGAATTAATATAAGTATTGTGTACAAATAACTACTACTGTTCAGATGAAGTACTGTGGTCCTTACAAGAATAAAGACTAAAACTACCCTATTAACCCCTACAGTTCTTTAACTTAAACCTTAATTAAGCTTGTATTCCAGGCTATTTTTTCTTATCTACAAGAAAATGAAGCAAAAGTTGTTCACTCCTAGTAGCACAAACCTTAACCTTAGCGGTTGGTTAAAAGAATGTCTTATCCTACTTCACAAGTAGGTAGCCTATGGGGCTATAGCTAACATCATGATATGGCTGAACCATTGCTATAGCTGTGATTTAGTACTGCAGGAACTGACAGATTCTGTTTATTGAGGTTTAGTGATGGATTCTACCAGGTTTGCATTTCTGGGATAAGATCTGCAAGACTGAATGAAACTCACTGCTTCTTAGGACAATAAATTAAAAGATTTGGAATATAGTTAATGTTCTGAAACTAAAACTAAAATCGTAAATAAGGTATCTAATAAGTTATCTAGAACACATTGACTCTGTTATACTTACTTCCCCTGCTTCACCTATCTTTAGTGTTTCCGTGATTTGCTTTGGGTCTGATATCTCTGTCCTCTGTTCTCTTCTCATATAGAGCAACTCCAGTCATATATCACTGTCACTCTTGCATTATAGGCTGAATGATGATGCCTGCGATGATTTTAAAGTTGGAGAGAATGATCTCTCATTGCATGTTTTGCAATTGAATGTGAAAGATGTGGGGTGGAAAATTTTGGTGAAGTAAATAATCAGTTTTATGTGTAACTTGAAACTGTGGTTAGAATATGATAAATAGATAAAAAAGTAGTACTGAATGAGAACATGGGTATGTAATATTTCTCTATTGGTAAAGCTGGCTCACCAAGTTCTTTACTTTGATCCAAGCTACTCATTCTTTCCATTGTGTCCCAAGGCTGGACGACATATATCACAACTATGGTAATACAACTGCTTGTAAAGTCAACATCAAAACATTTTGGGTTTCTGTCTATGGGTTTTGTAACCCAGTTCATGATAGTGACTCAGTTCAGAGTATTGTATCAGGACAAGTCACAGTACCAAAAGTGCTGCACAGGAGTGGGTACAAGTGACAAAGTGTAGATGCATCTTAATTTATCTCACCATGAAAAAGTAAGTGCACAGTGACAACCAGAGTGACAACCAGGAAGGAGGAGACCACTGAATTTAAGCTACCCTCAACTGAATTTTATACACAAAAAGGTTCTTATTTTATACCTATAATCAATAAAAAATATTTTCACTAAGTTTGCCTAAAGTTAAGCAGATTCTTCTCATATGCTGTACTACTATTGCTTTTCAGTTTTTGCACTTCAACTTCTCTGTCATTCTCTTCACCATCTATTCTTCACTTTTAGTGTCTTCACTATTTACAGGTTTTTCTTTGTACTCATCTCTCATCCTCTGTCCCATCCATGGAATGTAAAATATAGTATTTCTTAAAAACGTTAGCTACAAGTATTGGATTTGGTGGTGGTCTCTTTGGTGGTCTCAATATGACAGAGCTGTTTTGCACCACTGTATTTTTCCAGTAGAAGCTAGAGCATGATCCCTGCCAATAGTCATTCTGAGTATGAAGACTTCAAGTGATATTTAAGGGGCACATTCACTACTACATAGAGAGTTTTGATGTCATTCCTCTTGATATAACCCCAAGATCAATATTCATTTTCTTGGCAATATTATTCACAGCAAGAGTTAGGTGGCCTTTGAATGCATCTAGGACAAGGATTTTCTTAACAGCACACCTGGTCTCCTGATCCAAATGATGTTCAGCCAGTCCTTCATTAAATCTGTAGACATCCATCCTTGGTTTTGACACCTCACAATTATTCCAGTCGGCAGCTATTCCTTCGGCATGGCTTTATGCTTCCATATCACATATGGTAGCAATATTATACCATCTGTTAACACTACTAACAGTAACTATATCATGCACTTTTTCATACGTCAAAGCTTTGATGGTGGTAGATTTTGTACCTATTTTTTCAGTGCTGTGATGGATGGCAGGTCAAAGTAAACCAGTTGTCTTGTTTGGCTCAGCAGATAATGAAGTAAAGGGTCAGATGTAGGCAAATTCTGAAGTTCTTTGCCACAGGCAAAAAATATTATGTTGTATCATTTGAACACAACACCCCTCACTGGTTTTGAATTCTTGCTGAGAAAAATTTTGTACTTGTGCTAGTTCTTAATCTTTCTGTTTAATCATTTTCCATATATTTGGTTTCCATCTCTTCTTTGACTATGCACAAATTACACAACTTTGTTCTCCCTCTCCATGGCAGTATCTTCTTCTAGGTCCAATTGGGCATCAATTTAGTGCATAAAAGCTTCTGTTTTGATTTTTTCAATATTCTCACATTTTCTTCTGCCATTATGTTTCTTCTAAGCCTCACAGCTGTTAATTGTTTCTGCGCCCAATACCACCATTAGTTGAAAATTTGCATCATACCCTCTTCCTATACCTTTTAGTACATTTCCTTTTGCGCTCATACCTCTCATCTCCAGACCAGCTGCCTTTTCACAATTCAATTATGAGATTCAGGGAGACTCATAAAACCACCAGAAATGCCATCAGGATTCTCTGAGCTACAGCAGGTCACACAACCGCACCAGTGAGGGGGTGATGAAAGCAGCAGTAATCATGGACTCTCTCTATGCCATCTTAGTCCCTCTGGGCATATTTGTGTTTCTTTATCACTGTGCAATCTCCCACACTGCAGAGTCATATTGTACTTTAACTTGAAAGTAAGATGAACCAGAATTTAAGTCAGTCCCTGATTTTTAAGTTAAACTACTTAGAAATAAAACCTCATCTTCTACTAGGCACATATGGTATATATTGAGTCAAGACAGCATTAGAGTCTTGATAGGATAAGGAAAATCAAACATGAAGATTTAAATTATTAAATACCTTCTATAGTCCAGCTCCTGAAGGTTGAATGAAAGGGTACCTAAATATGTCTAGTGCCAGAAAAAGAAGGGAAAAAAAAAAAGAAGTAAGCCCATCTTTGAGGTCCTTAGAATGGAGAGAAGTTGTAAATTAACTGGTAACAGATGAGATAAATTAGAGCTTCAGCATGTGCTGAAGTCCTTAGGTATCTTCCAAAGGTAGTATCATTTATTTGAATAACCATATAAGTTAATAACAGTTCTAGCTACACAATCTATTTAAACAGCATAACTGAGGTTGAACTAAAGGTCCTGTCTTGTGTACATTATGCAAAGTTTTATTCATCTGCTTTTACTGAAAGTCAGCAAAAGTGAGAGATAAAGAAAAGAAGGTGGCATATATATTTTGTGCAAGTTTCAACCAAATGGATACATGAAATATTTTGTGGTAAGATTGGAAGCTATAACAGAAGTGAAGGGTTCTTAGCAAATCAAAGAAAGAGGTTTCCATAATGTATTTTGTTTCTGAGCGTAATAAGCAAATCTTTTATTTTAAACTAGAGTTGATGATTTGCCTCTCTTCAAATGTCTTCTTCAATTAGACATGCCTTATCTGATGATTAGATTTATAGTGAGACTTTTATTCTCTCTTATGGTAGAGACTGAATCTTTCACATCTTTCACAGAGACATATATTGCTCCTAAAAGACTACTGGTATTTGATCCACTCTTGGGATAGATCAAAGATACAATAACCTGCATATTTTCTCATTTAAATGAATACAACATTTCAGTATATTTCTGTCCCTTGTGTACACAGAAAATACTTATTATCCTCATTAAGAATTCAACCTTATTGCATAAAAGATATAGCTCTGTATCTTACATGGTATGATACTTATTTGAATTTGAACTTAACGGCCTATTCTTCATACCAATATGATACAGGCAGATGTTGGAGGTTTCTCTCTTTCTTTTGTCCTTCCAAAGAAAAAGAAGACATAGAAAAAGACAACAGTAAAAAGAACTTACTGGACATTAATAACAGCTTGAAGTATAAAGCTCTATTGGGTCTGCTGGTAGTTAGTTCTCTATTTATAGACTTGATGTCAGAGGTATATTCCTCTGTTTTGAATAATTTTTAATAGCATAGACTTTGACAGAATGAGCTGTCAAAAAGAAAACATATCACTGGTTTGGAAAGACAGAGCCCAGCTTTGGTTTGTCCTTTTTAAAGCTTCTGCCTTCTTACTTTCTTTCTTTTTCTTTTTTTTTTTTTTTTTTTTAGGTGAGAAAGTGTCATCGATGGCAGCTAATACCTAATGTGTCAAGGTTGCCAAGTAACAGGCTAGAGATGTGTCAGTGAAGGCTGTTTCTATGAGAGGAATTCAGTAGGCTACAGTTTCAAGTACTTGGAAATAAACTCACCCCTGTGTCTGTCTCTCTTTTTTTTGTAAATGAAAAAAAACCACACTTGTGCTCTAACCAATGAAAATTAATGTAGTCAAACAAAGGATACAGTACATGCTTATGACACAGGTCTAAAAACGGGTAGCTGTGCCAATAGTTTGTGTTGCTTCTGAATTTTAAAAATAGTGGAATAATTAACATAACATACTGTTGCAATTTCCAGAAATAAATGCGTGATCGAAAAATGACTGGAACATATCATAATTTCCTGTGAAGTAACTCTTTAATTCAAGAGGTGCTATAAGCAAAGTGTGAGCTTAATTGCTGAATCAATTTTAAAAGAGCAGAATTTGATTGGATAGAATAACAAGGTGTTAAGAAATTGCCAGTGTGAATTTATTAGGAAGAAATCAAGACAAACCAGTATAATGTTTTTTCGTTTTTTCTTTTCACAGTCTTAGAACTGACTTGGTCAACAGTGGGGAAAGCTGTACATGTGATAACATACAAACCACTACTTTTTTGACACTGACTTTATTGATTCATAACTTACTCTCAGGCTGCTTAGGGGAGTTTTGCAGTGGTCTGTACTGGACAAGATAGTGGTCAATATCTCCATTAGTGCTTTTCATTATGGAATAAAATGTTTCCTTATAAAATCCAATGGGAATGTTTGCAAGCACTTTGAAGGACAGGATTAGAATTCACAATGTTCTTGATAGACCGGAGAAACAGACTGAAATCAATAAGATAAAATTCAATAAGGACTAAAGACAAGTATAAAGTACTACATGCAGGAAAGTAGAATCAAATCTCTCCCAAACAAAATTAATTCAGTACAGAATTAAAGAATTAAATCATAAAATAAGGCAGCAAGTCCTTTCAGAGGACCATTTGCTTGCTTTGCATTAATCTGTGTATCCTCTTGCTGTGATTTATGATGAGCGGTCTTTCTGATTAAGGATGTTCCAATGAAAGGCAAAGTACTTTTGGCTGAACTCTTTGCTAACAGCTTTGTAACTATCAAGAAAGACAAGTCTGGCCAATAAGGCCAGGACCGTTTTGGATCCATCCAAGCTTGAACTGCATGGAGAGACCTTAAATTGGATAGTTATAATGAGTGTGCCACAACCTACAATTTATGTACGAAGCAGGTAAATTAGGCAACCTGGGTCTGTGCTGTGTATCTGGCCAAGAATGTGCTCTGTATACAGAGATGACATTCAGAGTAGTGCAGGCCTAAATTTTCATGAGATTTAAATTTATTTTATGTCAAGCTACATTTGGATTTACTCATAGTTTCCTAGGCTTTACAAAAAAAAATTGTTGCCTACCATCTGAAACATAGAGTATGCATTTTGGAAGGCAGGTTACAAGTTTCTTTCAATGCATTGTGAGTAAGCATGTCTCCCTACTGTAAAAAGTATCACCAAGGGAATAGGACAAAAGGGCAAAACCAGAAATAATATCCACAAAAGTTTAACAGAAAACTAGTAAATTCAATGCATGCTACCCTTCAAAGAGGCTGCCTACCTACCTCTAACATCGTTTAATTATTTTTTTTCTTCTTTTCCCTGTCAGTGTTCCTCATTAACATCTTGCTAGAAATATGGATTATTACTTTTTTTGAATGTTGTAAATGGCACTTGCTGCTAAAAAATGCTAAAGTTATATAAATTCGTAATGTAAAAATACTTTGGAAAAAAAGATAGTGGTATCAAAATTTGTATGGATGAAACCAAAGCTTTCATTATTTTCCCTTATTTTAAAAATGAGAATGACTATGGTTGAACATCTCATATCTTGGTTTGAACTTTATGTTTGTCTGTAGGTTATGTACAGTCAAGTCTCAATTTGCCTAACCCAGAGAATTTATATTCTTGAATTTTCCATGATTTAGAGTATTTCCATTGTTTGAGCTTTGAGTAGTGGACTTCTCTTCATCATTATACTTCCTTCTCTCTGTTTTCAGCATGCATCTGTGCAAAGCAGGATAGCCGTAATAAAAAAAAAGGCACAAAAAATCAACCTGGAAACCTCAGTAAGTGTGCGTACCTTTTCTTCTGATAAATCATTTCTCAGTATTGAGGAGGAGGAGGACGAAAAAAACGAGTTTTATTTCTCTCTTCTGCTCACCTACGCTCGCTCAAGTGATCTAGAGCAGGTATAGTACTAGCCATGTGCAAAGTAAATAACTACCTCGGTTGACAGTACCTGTTTTGCCTGTGCTAGAGCAGGTGGGAGTTAGTTCCTTTAGCAGTGAGTGTAACCCAGGCAATCACTTGTTTACTCTTCCTTGCAGAGGTCTCTGTTGCTGCTGATGTTCCTGAGGGACACACAAGAAAGCTTGCAGTAAGTGGCAGAGCCAAACTCCTGTGTATTCTTCCACTGTCTCATCTTCAAACTCTAGCTCCCCTAAGCTCCTAACCCCCCACCTTAGTTTCTTTCAGCCTCCACTGTCCTTACCTAATACCCATCACTAACATCAGAAACCCACAGAAAAAAACTTTACACTCCCTTTTTCCTATCTGCAGCCCAAATAAAGCTACCTTACTAACTTCTTCCAGTGCTGCACAACTCATCTCACAAAAACTGCTCTGAAGTTCTTACTGACTAAATGAGCAGTCTTGTTTTTTCTACTTCCCCCATTATAATCAGACTAATGGCATATGTGGCATTGACCACAGTCGACAGATAAACCCACACCCACCCGCTCGCTCACTCCCTCCACAGCTGAATGGGGGAGAGAATCAGAAGGACAAAAGTGAGAAAAACTCATGGGTCAAGATAAAGACAGGTGAATAAGTGAAACAAAGCTGTGTGCACAAACAGAGCAAATTAAGGCATTTATTGACTGTTTGGTTTTGCCTGGCAGATGTCCAGCCAATTCCTGAGAAGCAGGACCTCAGCGTGTGTAATGGATACTTAGGGAGGATGAAAGCCATAACCACAAATGTTCTCCCTCTTCCTCCTTTCCTTAAGCTTTTGTGGCTGAGCACAACATCATACAGCATGGCACATCCCTTCGGCCTGCATGGGTCAGCTCTCCTGGTCATGTCCACTCCCAGCTGCTTTCACACTTCCAAACTAGTGCCTTTGAGGGAAGTAGAGTGGAGAAAAGAAAAGGCCTTGATGCTGTGCAAGCACTGCTCAGAAATAGCGAAAACATTGTTGTGTTACCAACACTGCTTTAATCACAAATTCAAAATACAGCACCATACAAGCTGCCATGAAGAAAATAACTCCATTCCAGCCAAATGCAGTACATGGCAAAATTCAATGTTATCAGCCAGCTGAATATGAGCCAGCAGTATGCCCAGGTGGCCAAGAAGGCCCACAGCATCCTGGCTTGTACCAGGCATAGGGTGTCCAGCAGGACTAGGGAAGCGATTGTCACCCTGTGCCCAGCACTGGTGAGGTCACACCTCAAATACTGTGTTCAGTTTTGTGTCTCTCACTACAAGAAAGACATTGAGGTGCTGGAGCATGTCCAGAGAAGGGCAAAGCTGGTGAGGGGTCTCGAGCACAAGTCTTATGAAGGGCATCTGAGGGAACTAGGGTTGTTTAGCCTGGAGAAAGGAGGCTGAGGGGAGACCTTACCACTCTCTACAACTACCTGAAAGGAGGTTGTAGTAAGGTCTCTTCTCCCAAGTAACAAGTGATAAGACGGGAAGAGATGGCCTCAAGTTGCGCCAGGGGAGGTTTAGGATGGATATTATGAAAAATTTCTTCACTGAAAGGGTTATTGAGCATCAGAACAGGCTGCCCAACTAAGTGGTGGAATCATCATCCCTGGAGGTATTTAAAAGACAGGTGGACGTGGTGCTTAGGGTCATGGTTTAGAAGTGGTTTTGTCAGTTGGAGTGATGGTTGGACTCCATGATCTTAAAGATCTCTTCCAACCTAGATGATTCTATGATTCTGTGTTGCTAGGAAGTGTGGAGCGACCTCTGGCTTGAAGTTTGAAAGTTCAGAATGAAAGTTCACAGCAGTTCAAAACAAAGCTGTGGAAAATTTAGGATTATAGTAAGAGAACTGATACTTCTGCATTACCAATACCTCACAAAAAATCTGATTGTTATTGCTGAATTTATCCACTTCAATGTAACTCTTGCTAATTTCTTTTCTATATTCTTCTAAATGATAGTATCTAAATTTTAACATATAATTACAAAAGGGAATATATGTGTGAAAAGCACATTATTAACAGTGAAAATAAATATTAGGCTAATATATGAAGGAAACTGCTGGTTTGATTTCCCAATTTAGCTCCAAAAACTGACAGCATATATCTGTCAGCCAACAAAAATATGGTGGGAGTTGATATACTATTCCACTCTATTTCCATAGATAGAACATGAAAATTTTATGTACTGAAAAATACCTTCAAAATAATGGCAAATAATAACTACTGCCATCTTTTTCAAATATTCAAAGATACACTACAATAATATTTTAACAGCTTTTTGTGGAAATAAAACACTTTTACCACTGATGTTTCAAATGGCAGTCATACACTCCACGACTACTTACTATGCTTTCATTCCAATTGCCTTTGAAATTTACAGGAATATCGTACCATTGAGTAAAGAATGGCAATTTCTCGTTACTTTAGCTAATGCTAAAATGAAGTTTTTCTCAATTCTCATTGCTGATCATTCTCCATTAAGGAAAACAGAATATAAAAAGTAAAGGCAGTGCTTTGCTGGGGAGCATGTAACATCTTCTCTTATTCGCAGTGCAAATTGGATTCACCCCGCACTGCAGTGGTGTGAACAGAGATAATTCACTAAATTAGAGTACTTAGTGGAAAGAACAGTGAGGAAAGAAGATATAGGTTTTCTTTGCTACTATGGCCTCATCACAGGTGGCCATTCTCTTTCTGACTCAACTGCCAGGATTCCAGGAGTCAGTGACTTTTCTAGTATGTTCAGACAGCTGTCTAAGGTTGTTTAAATTATAATCTAAAATCAAACCAATCAACCCATACCTAGTTTAAAAAGCCACTCGAAACATTATTTTTTTTTCCCTGTGTATATGTAGTTATACTTGATCATTCCAGCCATCATTAGCTTTTGCTTCCTATGGTTATCTGAATGGTAAGAAAAATTGGTCAAGTTTCTTTTCTGGTTCCTGCTATAATGCAGTGTTTAAGAAAGTTATGAGTAATTACTTTCTACCAAATTCAGTTATTTCCCCCAACAAAATTTTATCTTTTGTCTTTCACGATACAAAGGAGCTACAACAATACTTACCCACCCTTCTGTATCAAGCATAATCTTTATATTCATGGGGGCTTCCTCTCTGATCCACATAGCAAAGAAAGCAGTATTTAGTATTCTGAAGGACATACTGTCATAATCCTTGAGAAGGCTGCCAGTACATGGTACAACAAAATGTAATGATGAGCAAAACAGCTCATTAGCATTTGCTTTTCATGTTTAGTGTATTCCCTTTCAAATAACTATAATGCATAATAGTTGCATATCACAGCTAGACTTTCAAGTCAGCTATTACAAAATCAGTAAGTGCTTTGAAAACCATGGCTATCAATGCCCAACCGAGTCTGTATTCTTGGTTGTGTTTGTATTAATTGTCATGGCACTTTAAGAACAGTATTTAGTCTCAGAAAATGTTTTGTAATCAGTCAACCCTCATGGCTCTTCAGAGCCTGAGGTGCATATAGCCTCCCTAAATAAAGACAAGCACAGCTACTGTCCAGATGGCTGCTCTGTGTCCTGGGAAGAGGGTCTATGAGTTTCCTCCCATCATCTCCACACTGTCCTTAGGGCCTTCAGTGTTCTCACTCTGACTAACATTAGTATTGCACTAGAGAACAAGGGGAAAAGCTTCAGATGACACAGTGACTGATTCCATCTCCCTCAATGCAGCCTTTTCTCGCAGGAGCTGATCTGTAGTGTTGGTCTCCATCAGTAGGAAGATGGAACTTTATTACTCAGCTCAGTCATGAAATGATGAAGGGGATAGTCTGTAACATTGATATCTGCAGACTGAAAAAAACTTAAAGTATGGGGTTTTCTGCTGAGTTCCCACATTAGGAACACTGCCGGGTTTGCTCCCCATTTTGCATATTGGGAGGAGCAACTGCAGGGTATCAACAAGCAACCTGCATATCATCCCTTCAGGCTTCGCTGTTTCAATTATCGTAATAAATACAGATCTCATAATTAACAGGATACCTTCCTCCAACAAAGATTTTGAGATGTGTGCAGCAGGTAAGTTTATTATTTGTCAGCACTTCCCCAGGTACGCTTACCTTTTCATCTGAAGTCCTTAATCATCTACTTGTGCATTTCCAGTTCTTTTATCTCTTTCTGCTCTCAGTTTCTGTTTTTTTATTAGTCTTCTAGTTTCTCACCTAGCTGCTATTATTCATTATATCACTGCCCTTTTATCATAAATTGCTTTCTCTTTTGCTCTAATCCAGATGCCATTATTTTATTACTTGATCTTTCATTTGCAAAAGCTGTAATTTCCATTCTATGAAATTCTTTATTCTTATAAAACTCAAAACTTTCCGTTTAAACTGTTCTCAGTTGAATTGAGGCTGTCCTCAGTTCTAAATTTCTCCTCAAATCCATAATTCAAAGATGGGCGGGGGGGGGGAGTATGGATGGCAGTTTGGTGCCTACTTTTTTTAAAGGCAGGCAACCAAATGGCCCAGTTTTGGTTTAACAAGAGTGTGTTCACTATTAAGTTCCTGTAGTGATAAAACAGGATGACATCAATTCCGGTCAATAGTCAATAAGTAGCAATTACTGTAAACTTAACTAAATTACAAACAAGTGCATCTCCAAGATACCTTGCTACCGGTAATCTATATGTGTTTTGTCCTTTGTTTTGTTAGAACACTGAGGTGTAACATTGAAATTGGCAATAAACAACAGGACTTAAGATCAGAATTTGAGCCAGATACCTGGGAGATTTTGACTTAGGTTGGTTTTGTTTGAGACTTAGAACTAATTTCTAGGGGAAACGTGCTGACTTTTCAATTAATTGGGGAAAATGTATAGTTTCCACTGAAAACAAATAGTAACTCTCCTTTTTCCTCCTGCTTCAATCTGATAATACTCAAACTGTGATATCTTCAAATGTGTAGGTTTGTTTACAATAAAATTGATGTGCTAGAAAGAGAGACGGTGAATCTGACAACATAAAACACAAAGAAGGATGCCTGCAAACTGAACCCATAATTCAGATAGTTCAAGGAATATGTTATAACCTCAAGTAATCTAGTTTGCCTATTATTTGAAATTGCCATTTTTACATCAAAATACGGCCTTGATATCAGAAAATATCTTGACAGCCTGTAAATAAACATAAAGAAATATAAGTTTCAAATAATGGTCATGATATACAAATACCTCTTTTCTGATAAAAAACACCTCAACAACAGTAAATAATGATGTAAAAAAAGAAAAGGAGTAGCTGGTAAATTGATTTCATCCCTTACAGACTAGAGGAGTTCAAAGTGGTCTTGTAGCAAGGAAAATCATCCTTGAGTGGAATTGCAGTATGTCAATATATTTAAAAAATTAACAAATAAGTAATAAAAATATATGAATAATACTAAAAGCATTTTTGCTAATATCTCTATTAGGAGCATTATTTATGCTGTGCAGCTTTTAAGAAAACAAACATGTTCTTTGAGTTTAATTATATCTAAAATATAAATTATATAAAAATTGTATTAAAATTATATTTAATATATAAAGCTTAAAGAAAAGAAAAAAATAAATTATACTAGGAAAAGTTACTGTAAAAAGCACATTGTTATGTTTTCCTTAGTCCTTCTCAAATTTAAGCCTTACCTCAGGCAACAGCTTTTGTAATTGGTTGGGATGTTATTAAGCAGACTGCATTGTAAATGGCATAGAATTCTTGTGTGTTTATTTTCCATGAGAGCTTTTCTCAGACGTCAGGATTCTCAGACACTTTTAAGAGGAGATTAAAAAAATATCTTTCAGGAACAGTTTTGATTTAGTGGATTACATCTTTTGGTGGAGAAATTACTTTGGTGGAGAACAGAACTGTGGTTTCTATTTTCTAATTCTGTGATCTCCCAAACAGATACTCTAATTTGGAAGTTGTCTCCTTGTGCACTCCATTTTCTTGTAGTATTGTTTGTTAAGGAACTGTATTCTTAAGCCCTGTGATTGACACATCCTATTTAAACTATCAAGTAGTTCATGCTGCATTTGTAAGCAATCGCTGCTTCTTTCAGATATTTGCCTCTCTTCAAGAAACTATCTCTGAAGTTACCACAGATCTCCTTTCATTATCTTTTTTTTTCAGTTTTTTGGGATACCACATTAGGAATCAGCCAAACCAGTTTCATCTCCATTTGTGTCCTGCATGCCCTACTTAGTATTTCACTTCATTATTGTGCTTCGTTTTTTGCATTTCCCTTTTGTTCTGTTTGAAGTGCACTGTATTTTATCTATTTTCTGGTATCCTAGCACATAGTTTTCACCTATAATAATGGGAGTGGCTGTTTTTCTTTTATCTTTAGGTGGAAGAAGATGACACTGCTAGAAATAAAACACAAGAACATTTATATATTTACACAAATATGTACAGGACTATTTAATACTGTTTCTAGTAATCTCAGGGGGAGGGAGCACGCACCTATTCAGCAATGTCTTTGAAACTGAGCTGACATAGTGTTCCTCCTGAAGTATTCAAATGCGCATCAGTAGCTCTAGCAATGGCACACAATCATTGACATTGAAGTATTGAAAAAAATAATCATAGCTACAAGAAGGTTGTCTCCCACACAGCAATTCTTGTCATTTTTTTTCCCCAGTATATCAGTGTCATTTTAAATATAACATTCAAAAATTACATTTTGCCATTGTGTGTGACTAATTTAATGGAAATAAGCTTTCGTGGAATCCCCTGGGATTTCAGGTTTGTATGTGCAGAAACAGTAAGAGAAATCATAAAATGGGATATTTGTCAGATACAGAAAGATTTTTTTCAAATGTTATTGTTTGATGACAGAGGAGAGAAAAACACTGAGGCAAAGAAATCACAAATATCCTGTAGCTGCACATTACAATTCCAGAGGATTTAGTGGCCTGGCACAGGGATCTGAATAACTTAAGTCTGACCACCAACTCTTCTCAGTTGCATGTGATTTATAATTAACACCTAGGGTTCCACATGGTAATGTGGACCAGTTCTAAACCTCAGACTTAGGGCTTAGATAGAAGGAACTTGTTTCCCTTTGAATAGTTAGCAAGAACATCCTCAGTCATTCATAAGAGCTCTGTTAAGGGATGCAAGGTATGAAAGGGCGCTGGTGAAAGAAGCCAGATGCAGCACATTTGTAGGGGAGCTTTGTATGGTTCTGGGCAAGAAGCCTACACATTGGCCTGCTGTGTCTTAGACATAGCTGTGCATTTCCCTGCCCAGAGAATCATCTTTTTCAAGCTAGACTGAATTATGGAGTAGGTTTGTTTCTTGTCCTGTATGTCATAAGTCAGAGGGACTTTCTAATAAGTGCTTCAGAGCCATGGACAAGAAACACTTCTTCTGACTGAAAACATGTGGGTTGGGTTGGTTTTTTTCCCAGTATGAGGAGGTACTAAAAGGGATTCGACTAATAATGTCTAATTTGTGTGGTAGAATTGTGCTTGGTGCTTCTTAACGAGAAGTCTGCCCTAAATGTACTTCTTGAAAGTAACTATCAACTTTAAGTGAGCAACCTAAAGGAAGGGAATCATAAACCAGTTGCTAGTGTTGTCCCAAGTTCCCTCTCAGAAGAGGCACACCCAGTTATAACACTATGCTAGAAATAATGTTCTTTTATAATGATTCTCTACAATTTTTACTTTTGTGTAGAAATATAAACCATGTCTGTGGTTTTAGTTATACACGTGCAACATATAGCAGAAAGTTCCATTAACTCTTCCTTTAGGGCCTGCAGCTGCTTCTACCCAGTCTCTTTTAGTACTCTGCTTTATTTGAAGTTTTCATGTGGTCACTTTCAACACAGAGTCTGATTGCCAGCACTGCTTAACTTCTCTAGTCTCAAAGAGATTCAAAACCAGATGGTATTGAAATTCAGCTTTCACAGAAGTACTTTTGCTTTTTTTAACTTGCATATTCTTAATCCCGAGTTGTTTTAAACATCCCTTGTTCTTCCTGAAAAATGAAAATCATAGAAAACAAGATTTACTCTCTGCAATATGTATAAAAGACTATCCAAAGATTTACTAGAATGATATAATGCATATATCATTGGTCTGACAAAAGATTAAGACAGCAATTCAAAAAAGTACTGAAACTTTCACTTCAAGTTCTTGATAAATTTGGCCTTAAACCTTGTTAAAATATAACTTTCTAGTCTAACAATTCAAATTGACACCTCATGCATTAAGTGTGGCTCAGTTCTGTGAAACGGCATCTTCTGAGTACTTGGTATTTAAATGTGCGCATGGTGATTTCGAAACACCTCGAAACACAGGGAGCTAAAATATTAATAAAATGCTTGAAAAGAAATAAATAAGAATTGGACTGTTAGGAAAGCTTTCCTCACTCAATCAAAGACATGGCTTTCAGTAAGACCTATTAACATGGGACAATTAGTCCTACCTACTGATAAGCATGTAGATTAGAGTGAATTACTGAAGGGATTAATGGTCTAGTACTTTTCCTTAAAGACTATTAACTACTGTATTAATGCTCTTTCCACTGCACTAATATTAACTAGTTAAATTGTCAGTCCTAGTATGGATTATTCTAGGCACGTTGATGTCTAGAGATATGGTCCTTGTGAAGTCTTTAGTTATAAAGAGACTATGAATATTAGAGGCTTAGAGAGGCAGAACAAATATTTTTTAAAATATCATTATTATTTTAAATATTGCCATATCTAAACACTCAATATTGTATACAGCAACATGAACCTGCACGTGTTGTTTTTCCCACTCACAAAGATTGGGGTCTATGACTTTCAAAGAATTCTTATGTATTGGATTTTTGAACCTGTAAGGTGATGGTGACTGCATGTATTTCTAGATATTTAATGCAGTCCAAATGCGAATGTGTAACATCTGTATAAGGACATTTAGGATTTCTATAATTGATTATCCTCACAACTTTTCATTGTGATCTTGTTTTGGAGATACCTAACACCTGAAAAAAGTTTGAAATAATGTTTTTGCCTTTGACTCTACCTTGCTTTTCTCTCTTAGTATTTAGTTTTCTTCATCACTGTTTAAAATTGGACATTTTGTGAAACACAAGGCTGTGCAATTACTCATCTATCATGGACTGGATTCAGTGGGCAATTTAGGCTTGGAAATGTTTGGAGCTGTTTTTTTCTCTGTAAAGTAAGAAATGTATCATCTGTAAGCCAATAATATTAGATTAAATGAAACAAAGCAGTATAAACAGACGTCCTATGGAAGGTTCTGTTCTGACCCTTTCTGTGAGTCTACGTGAAAGACAGTTTGTAAAAACTCTCGTAAGTTAAAAAAAAAAGAGAAGACTACAGGAAAGAACAACAGCAACAGCACGCGCGCACACACCCTCCCCCACACAAAAGGCAGTTAAAAAAAAGAGGACTAAAGTAGAAAAACATAAAGTTATAGCAGAAGATCACAAGTTCCTGATAACAATAAGCAGATTTCCTTTTGGTAGTGGTTTATATAGTGTCCAAGAAAGGTGCACTCTTGTTAGGAGTAAAGGACTAGTGGTAAAATACAAAAGCTGCACAGCTGATCAAACTGCTTCTTATTTACTTCTCCTGTTGATACAGTTCTCCATTATGTGGCCGGATGCTGTCAAACTCTGGTTGGCAATATCTATAGAACAATATCTGTAAAACATCATAATGTATTTGTGTATTATCTAAGTGGTTAACTATTGGCTCGCTCCCATTTCATTTGAATGCTATAAATTTAGCAGAAATTTCTTGCAAATCCCGTGGTGCAGAGAGCCGAGGTGTGGTTTTCAAAGTTTTGCTAAGACATAGACCACAAAAAATGATAGACAGAAAAAGGAATGATAGATTCTGACCAGCAGTGAGGTTTAGTTATGGAGATGTATGTTTGTCACTTTCAGCATTGCAGGAGCCCTTCAGATAGTCATGTACTGACAAGCATGAAAGCACACAGACGTGAAAAGAGTCCATAAGAGAGAAACTGAAAAAGCAATCCTGTGAGTTAGTCATTTCCGGAAAGGTTTAATATATTTTATTCAGATTTTTAAAATAGGAAGCTGTTAAACAGCAAGGAAAATGGAGGATCTGCAAACTTGTCAGGGCACCAGCACATTATACAGACTTATACAGACTTAATCAGTTTAGAATGTCTTATTTCTCCTCCTCAGGTGATGGTTTGCTTATGCCTTTCATAGATGCATTTTACAGTGAATCTGCTGATTGTTCTGACTAGGTGTCATAGTTTCTAACCTAATTTTTCTTTCTTTCCCTTTTAAAAAATAATAAGATACTTGATAAATCTGTTTGATGCAAACTGAACTAGAGCTGTTTTGAATTTTCTGGTAGTAGAGTTTTATGTGGTTCACAGATCTCGCATATAAACCCTGCTTGATGCCCTATAGAGACACAGAATGTATCATGTTCCCCAAAATAGATAAATAATGTCAAATCTAATGGCAATGCAAAGTGTAAGAGTACCCATTGAATTTGGCTACACTGTCTTGACTTGCAGGCACATAACTTGTGAAATGAAATGGCAGTCTACAGCAGCATGTTATGTGGTGAGTCTTTGAGTCACAGAGCATGCCTTTGAGTCACCCTTCTGTCCTAGGAGGAGGAGGATGCCCAACACATTGCAGCACACTGCGAGAGAACACTACTGCAGCTCCTCCTCTAGATCAGCAAGATGCACTGGCACACACCGGATGAAGTCTCCAGAATTTACAGCATCAAAGCACCCAGCAAAGCTCTGAAATGCCTACATTTCTACTGCTCGGGATGAACAGCAATGCCTACAGTAAAGCTGCTCTTTGGCTGCTCTGTGCTGCATCTTAATTTCACTGGGATTCACAAATTAGGCCTTCAGGCTAGGATCTCACAGGTGTGTTCAGAGCAATCTGAATCCCTTGCAAAAATACATGGAGAAGTGTCCACTCCTGCCACAGAGCACAGCTGCAGAGCTGACAGGGTGCTCAGCTGGGACTCAGTTAATGTCTCTTCCGTATCTGATTGCATTTTGATGAACGTATTTTACATCTCAGCAGAGTGCCCTAATTGCAATGTTTCCAGATAGTCTGGGACATCTCTCTCTTGCTCTGAATTTCTTCAGCTGAAGGTATTTAATTAATTTCCCTACCAGAAAGTAATGAAATAGTCACTGGAACAAAGAGAAAGGAGAGGGAAGAAACACAAGGTTGATTCATGTGCGGGCTCTAGTCCTTGCTCCAATGAACACTGAAGCCTCTTAATTGAAAGGTAGCATTTTCCACAGGAGAAAAAATTACCCTGGAGTACAGCTCAGCCCTATGGTTGGATTATTTGGTCAAGTATTAGCAGAGACCTGAGCTCTGCTAAATTGTTTGAGACTATAACTGGACTGGTCTAGCCAGCTTCTGGGGGGCAGGGGAGGTGCAGGGGAAAGGCTCTTTCTGCATAGCTCTGTCCATAGATTCTTGGCTGCTTCCTGTTTCGCAAAAGCCCAAATATATTGTTTGCTATAGAGAAATTAGTTGGTAGAACATATGCCAGCAGTCATTGCAATACCTAACTTTAATCTTCCTGTCAGATATAACCCCTTATGAATTTTAGGGATGCACAGACTTTGGAGAATGGGAGAACTAGTGGGAATATGGAGCTGTCTACAGTCTTTTCCCCTGCAGCGTACCTCTAGTGGAGGTGGTTGCGACTACTTACTACCTTCTGAAAAGGTAATTTTGAAACAATATGAAAATGTATCAGCAATACAAAGTCGTGTTGGAATGAAAGAGGCATAACTTCAACAAAGGCATTATATAGTGCAAATAAAAGCCGAATCAGACTCTATTTAAAGCAGCGTTAAGGCAGTGACACAATGACGTGTATGTCAACATTATCTCCCAGTTGTCATGGTTTTGTATAATTGATCTTAATACTGTTTATAAACAGGTCTTTTTACAATTTATTAATGAACAAAATGTTCATTAGGATTCAGTAGCAGCTAAATGATGCAAATTTGCTGTGTCCTGTGGGCTACGTATAATACTGCGGATATGCTTCGGCCTGAAGGCTATCTTGGACTGTACTTCAAGGGAATTTAAGTGCAGTCTCCCAGTTGCATCCTCAAATGTTTTAAATCATTGCACACTTCAGCAGAGTTGTATCAATGCAATACCTATATTTCTTATGCTGAAATCATTCACAGAGAGTAATCATTGCGTAAAAGCACTTTCATTTACAAATGAAATGTAATGTGAGACTATGTGTTTGCACAAAAACCCTAGATGGTCCAGTCTTTCACATGTCATTTTTTTCACCTGTAAATTTATATGTGGCAGATCAGAAAACATACAAATAGCTTTGAAATTAGATAATTCTTACCCACAGAACAAAAAACATACTTAAATAAAAATACATTATGTTTTTCCAAAAATAAATGATTGTTAGATGCTAAACTGCACTTGCTTCTCAGAATTACCTGTAATCACAAAAACCCCCTTCCTTTTTGTTATTATGAAAGCAGATCTCATGTAAAATCAGAATCTTATGACTCTACCAGGCATTTTTAACACTGTCAGTAACTATAATAACAGGTCATGATGGTCAGGGAGACAAACTTATTCCTACCTGCAAGGATTTATGATTGTGGAATTTGCATACATGTTGCATTTGTGTGAATCAATAAATTAAATAGACTAGCTATTTTTTCTTCAAAAACATGCACATATGTAAGACATGAAAAATAGAGGTAAAAAAAGAAATTAATTCAATTTACAATAAAGCAGCAACAGGTGAATGATGTATCACTGATGTCATTTAAGTATTAATAATTAGAGGGTTGTGAGACTGCAGCTTTAACTGGTTAAAGAATCTTAACACTGTGCTAAAATTAAGTATATAGTTAATTACATAAAATAAAATACTGGTATGGAAAGAGGGAAAGAACAGGGAAGGATGTTTTGTAATTATGTATAGATATACATCGACACCGGGGGAAGGTACAGAAAAAATATCTGGTTTTATTCATTAGTTTACACTGGTAAATCTCTCTTTTCCCAGTGCTGCTTGAGCAATACAAACTGATATGTAAATGAGAACGATGACTTTGGCTCACAATTGCTTGTTAAAATCTTCTCATGAATGTTTTTTTTCCAATCACTGGTTAAATTTTGACACCCTGATAATTCAAATGGGACATAGAGTACTAATTATTTTTGTTGTTACATCATTCTTTAAAATGTTGCATTCATGCATATCAGAATTAATATTGCATGACTCAGGGGAATGGGTCTCCACAAAGGGTGAAACAATGCCATCAACCAAAACATTGCTTTTTAGTCTGTAAATACTTATGTAAGTAGCAAATGAATTATTAAAAAATAGGGTTGATTAATGAAGGATTTTCACATGTGAAAGCTAAGTTTTTTATCGCTATTATTTGAACTAAAAAGCCTAATCAAGTCTACTGAAACGTAATTGGGATCTGCATAATAGATGCTATGCTAGCAAAGGGTCAGTTGAGTTTCCACAGAAGACAATGACAATATTGTACTTGTTCAAATATGAATGGCCTTAGATGCTAAAGATATTTCATTGTGTGCTTGCATAATATGTCCCCTCATGCTGCGGGCTTGAGCTAAAAACCTGCCCGTTTAAGAGTACGCTCATTCACATTTTATAAAATAAATTATTTAACTGCAGTTGCTACACTAAATTCTCACTCTGCTTAATATCTGACAGTTAAGATTAACAAGAGTAAGCAATAATTTCTCCTATATTTCAATTTCTTTGCTTTTGAGGTTCAAAGGAAAACTTGGGAATGTTATAACTATGGAGGCAGAAATTATTCTTTTCATGTACTGCTGTTGATGTCACATTTGTACTATCCTAATGAGGGGTACACCTCAGCTTCTCTTTCCAACTCACTGATTTTGGTGGAAATTAGGTATACAGTGCAAATTCTGTAGACAATTCAGTCGGTTGAAGTAGGTTGTTTTTTGAACACAGAGCAAGGTTGTCTGTATCTGATTCCTAGGAAGCTGTTACACAGCTGGGAACAATTGCCTCTGGCAACAAATTTCAGTTGCTGATTAGGAAAATAGTTGGCCAGTGCAAAATATTAAGTATAACAGTGTCTGAATCACTTGTTGCAGCTTAATGATGGCTTTAGAAGTGCTGGCAGCTACTCAGCTACTTCTTAGATATCTTAATACATTAGTGTAGCTTCTGAAACGGTGAGCAGAACAAATTTTATCCTTTAAAACATCCAACACAATGGTGGAGGCCCTCTGTTCCTAAATATCTAGTAGCCTCCCAAGCAGTGGGATATCCAGGCCCTTCTCAGCCTAAAGCTTAAGTTGACTTTTTATTTCATTAGTGTCTAAAGGTAGAAGCAAAGATGAGAAAACCCACTGTCTTCTTATAATACCCAAGATGCTACAGTTCATTTCTGCAAGAGCTTATATTCTAATTCAAAAAGCACTACAAACATGATGTAAAGGCAAAGAGCTTTGAAGTGGAAGGGGGTAAAGTCTCTATCACTAAGCAAGTTAAATGGCTATTCATCTTTATGGTTGTGAGTCACCTGAAAGCTTTTTTTCCCTTTAATATATTCTTTATACAGTAATGCATTTGTGCATGAATGTGTATTCATAAAGCAAATAGTTAAGGTTGGCACAACAGTCCCAAATTAACAGACGAGCCATTTTACCCTGTTATAGGTATTCTAAGTGCTAAAGAAAGGATCTTAGCTTAAAATTTTGTTTACCATATCCAGTATATCATATGGTCTCTGCATCTAAGAGCTGAATATCATCTTTAGCTTCCTAATGAACTAATGAACTCTTTCCCTTTCCTCCTTTCCAAAATGCCAATGACTCAATAACTAGTTGGGTGGCAGGTACAAAATTGGTAATTATGGAATTGTACAGCTATTGGGCACGAACAATCATGCATCCATTTATTCAGACATCTCTCTGGTATGCTTATGTTTATGGAAAACACTCGTTTATCTTAGAATGTAAATCAGTACATTTTATTGTTTCTACACCCCTGCCGCACCCCTGCTATTGTGGTTCTCTCAGGAAATTACATGATGTAGAATACAGGATTTTTCTCTTGTAAAATAGAATCATAGAATAGTTAGAGTTGGAAGAGACCTTAAAGATCATCTAGTTCCAACTCCCCTGCCATTGGGCAGGGGGAGGTGTCAGAGGTCCCATGGGCAGGGACACCTCCCACTAGACCAGGTTGCTCAAAACCCCATCCAGCCTGGACTTAAGCACTTCCAGGGAAGGGGCATCCACAGCTTCTCTGGGCAACCTGTTCCAGTGTCTCACCACCCTCACAGTAAAGAATTTCTTCCTAATAGCTCATCTAAATTTACTGTCTTATAGTTTAAAACCATTACCCCTCATCCTATCACTACCCTCCCTGATAAAGAGTCCCTCCCCACCTTCCTGCAAGCTCCCTTTAAGTACTGGAAGGCCGCTATAAGATCTCCCCAGAGCCTTCTCTTCTCCAGACTGAACAACCCTAACTTTCTCAGTCTGTCCTCATAGGAGAGGTGCTCCAGCCCTCTGGTCATCTTTGTGGCCCTCCTCTGGACTCACTCCAAGAGGTCCATGTCCTTCTTGTATTGGGGGCCCCAGAGCTGGATGCAGTACTCCAGGTGGGGTCTCAACCAGCGCAGATTAGAGGCAGCAGTCACCTCCCTTGACCTGCTGGCCAAGATTCTTTTAAAGCAGCCCAGTATATGGTTGGCTTTCTGCACTGTGAGTGCACTTTGCCAGCTCATGTTCAGATTCTCAACACCGCAAGTCCTTCTCCTCAGGGCTGCTCTCAACCTGTTCTGTGCCCAGCCTCTATTTATGCCTGGAATTGCCCTGATCCACGTGCAGGGTGCACTTGGCCTTGTTGAACTTCATGAGTTTTGCATGGGCCCACAGTAAGCAGTTAATTGATACATTCTTGAATCCCTTGAAGAAGGAAAGAATCAGATCTTAACTCATCCTAAAGTATTTTAAAAAGGTGCTGTATGTGTATGAGATGGAAATACCAAGTCCTTGCCCTGGCCAAGAGCTGAGTACAATGCAAACACCCTTGTGAGTTTTGGCATGAACAGTGAATCTATAACTAATGGAAGAAAAATACTTGAGCCTGCCAGAAAGGTATGCTATGATATCACTGTGGACTTATCATAGGCCTGTGGTGATACCTTGCCATAGAGACTCTCAGTGGTAGATATCAAGAGGAATGTGGTTCTGTGGTCCCCTGAAACCATGCAGAAGCAGTGCACCTAAGGAGAAAATATCTGCATTGGTGCTGAGCTGCCACAGAGGATCCTGATCTTGAGGTGGGCTGGAGTGTTATGTTCATTATTCACTGGAGTGATAACTGGAGGTACAGGGGGCTTCCATTAACAATGTGTGTGTACACGTTTGAGTGTGCACAAAGTTCTCCCTGAGCCTCCCTCACAGTCAACTTAATGAACTGGGTTTAGCAGTGTGATGCTGTGTGGCATGAGAGTGTTGAAGGGTTCACTTTTAAGTATTAAATGCTTGTGAGAGCTGGGCACCATTCTCTAAACTGAAAGGTCTTCCTCAGGGCAATATTTTCATACAAGAGTTTAAGCATGAGGGATTAAAAATGCTTTTTTACACAAGTACCTGAAGGCCCCAATGACTACATGAATTATGTTAAGCAAAAAGCCAGCAAACACGTGCCTGGGAGCCTCCGTCTCTGAGGACAAATGGTGGAGACTGGCTGCATTTCAGCTCTCTAGCACCTGGTTTCCTGCAATACTCCTAAGACAGGATAATCACTTTCTCTATGTGTGAGTGTATATGTGTCTGTATGTTCAATTCAATGTATATGAACTAATCTGAGGGCTGTACAGGCAGTTTCTGAAAACATTTTCACAGCATGAAACTGGTGATGTGTCACACTGCAGGCCACACAAGCACGGAGGATAGAGTGCAAGGCTTCCTCAGCTCATGTTGGAATTCTCTGTCTGTCAGAGAGCAAGACAAACCTGGTGCAATCTTGTCCATGATGTCTACTGTGGAGCTTCCTCAGACTGTACTATCAGAGGTTTAGTGCACAAACTTATTTAGATACCACCAACAATAGCTGGGACTAATAGTACTAGGAATGCTCCAAGCACAGAGGAGAAAAAGAGGATACTTATTGCAAAATATTATTTAAAAATATAAAACTGAAAAAAGAAGCAATATAATCAGCTTTTTTTAAAACATGACAAACTGCTGCACAGTGTTACTGAGTGACTCGCCATAAGCAACATGGTTGTAAGATGTAGCTCTCCTGCATTCCAGGCCCTGGCCATAAGTGCTTATTTGCAAACTAAAGCAGCATTTTACCTATCATTACAGAAAAGAAGCATTGTACTTTCCTGTTTTATCCATGCTCTGTTGACTGATTGTGTTCCCAGTAGAAGAGGTCATAAGAAAGGAACAAAGGACTCAAAACTCCTGTGCACCAGACCTCACCATCCTCATAAGGACACTATTGCCAGCAACGATGTTAGGATAGCACACTATATTTAAGTAGATAACCAATAATTACTAATATTTATTAAGACTCTGAAAGGTTTCTTGGCCTTGGTTTCTTCTCTACATGGCAGGGGAAAAGTAAGATGTATTTCTAATTAATATAAAAGCTTTAATTCTACAGATCCAAAAGCTTTGTAAATTCGGAAGCCTGGTATTGATTTTTTGGAGATCATTTGCTGTAAATTATTCATATGAAACAATTGAGAGTAAATGTAATGAATGGGCACTTATAGGATGCTCAGTACAGTTCTATAATGTAAAACCAACTGAAAAAGGATCTATTTTAACATGTTTTTTTTTTAAAGTTTACAGAGTATCCTACCTGGGTCACAGCCAACATATATCATTTTCTCAGTTTGTAGTTATTAAGTCAGTCTCATTACATCATTCAGGTGAAATATAAAAGCAAATTCTTGCCTTTTCAGTGAAAAGTAGCTCTTCAATCCTCTGGCAGCCAGAATTTAAACCATAATAAATAAAACTTATCTTTAATATAATTCCATTGCTATAATTAAAACTGCATCAAAATTAAGTTTGTCTTTAAAAATCATTTTCTGACAAGACCTTGCAGGTATCCATATCTTTTTGATTTAGATCACTTCCCCAGAAGCATGCTTTAAAAGCTTCTAGGCCACCATCTGGGCATCCTTTGCAATTTGGAGGACTTACAGCAACTATTCCAAGTTACACTGGACCAGCCCTGGCAGGGACTAGCCTTCAAGCAGACCACTTTAACTCTCTTGAGTAAAACCACGGAACTGTAGCTCCCCACTGCTGTGCACTAGACCATCTCGGTGTAAATGCCAAAGGAAATGTTGGATCAAATTGTGCACACTCCTGAGACAGCTACCTTCAAATAAAGGCCAGGACTTCAGTCTTCTACCCATGCTCTTTGCCATTAGCACCAGATCCCTAGACCAAGCTGAGAAAAATTAGGAGGTTGAGATTCTATAGTTCTCAGGAGTGGATTTTTTTCATAATAGGACACCAGAGTGTGTATCCAGAGTGATGAAGGCATGGGTGGAACAGTGTGTTGTAGGGCAGCCTATACCGAGACCTGTGTATGGGCAAGAAAGGCAGTGTAGAAAAAATACATGGCATTGGCTATACTGCTCACCGATAGCATGCACTGCCCCAAGCTATCTCCTGTGCCAGGGAAAAGGAATTGTTTACTAGCGGTACTGTTAGCTGAACTGTGCTATCAACAGTTCTAAAAATACAACAGAATAAACATTTAAGTGCTGGGCATATGTCATGGCCATGTTGCATTTACTAGGGTAACACAGCTTTTTCAGCTGAACAGTACCTAGAATTTTAAACATGTACTTTATATAGAATCGTAGAATCAGAATTGTTTAGGTTGGAAAAGATGTTTAAGATCATTGAGTCCAACCGTTAACCTAGCACTGCCGAGTCCACCACTAAACCATGTCCCTAAGTGCCACATCTACCTGTCTTTTAAATACCTCCAGGGATGGTGACTCAACCCTTCCCTGGGAAGCCTGTTCCAAAGCTTGACAATTCTTTCAGTGGAGAAATTTTTCCTAATATCCAACCTAAACCTCCCCTGGTGCAACTTGAGGTCATTTCCTCTTGTCCTATCACTTGTTACTTCGGAGAAGAGACCAATCCCCACCTCGCTACAACCTCCTTTCAGGTAGTTGTAGAGAATGACAAGGTCTCCCCTCAGCCTCCTTTTCTCCAGGCTAAACAACCCCAGTTCCCTCAGCTGTTCCTCATCAGACTTGTGCTTGAGACCTCTCAGCAGCTTTGTTGCCCTTCTATGATCAAGCCCCAGCACCTCAATGTCTTGTAGTGAGGGGGCCAAAACTGAACACAGTATTCGAGGTGTGCCCTCAACAATGCTGAATACAGAAGGACAATCACTTCCCTATTTCTGCTGGCCACACTATTTCTGATACAAGCCAGGATGCTACTGGCCTTCTTGGCTGCCTGGCATCTCATATTCAGCTGGCTGTTGACAAGCACTCCAGGGTGCTTTTCCACCTGTCAGCTTTCCAGCCACTCTTCCCCAAACCTATAGCATTGTATGGGGTTGTTGTGACCCAAGTGCAGGACCCAGCACTTGGCCTTATTGAACCTCATACCATTGGCCTTGGCCCATCGATACAGCCTGTCCAGATCCCTCTGTAGAGCCTTCCTACCCTCAAGCAGATCAACAATCCTGCCCAACTTGGTGTTGTCTGCAAACTTACTGAGGATGCACTCGATCCCCTCGTCCAAATCATCAATATGTGCACTCCTTTGTGACACAAAGCACACCGAGGCTACACATTGACCTGCAAAACAATGGAAAAGAGAACTTCTTTTGAGACATACCAGGCAAAATACTATGTGAAAGAATATGGCGTTTCCTACCATTCACATACATACATAAGAATCTGTCTGCTAGACGATCTAAATTAGGTTTATGGCTCCAGGATGACTAGAACCTCTGCTTTCATTCTTTCTCAGTTTGTGTCCAACAGAAGCCTTTCTTTCATCTTAGTAACGTTTACCATTTCTAAACTAGTAGTTTATCCTTGCTCTATCTTATAACTTACTTTTCTGCTGTTTTAAGCCCAAACTTATTCAGATGCTATAAATAGTTTCCTGAATACAAATGTGTTGTTGAATTAAGACTGAGCAGTAATAAAAACTCAGTGCATAAACATTGAAAACAAAGGCAGCCTTGGGTATTTAAAAAACATTCTTACATCATAGTTTATATATAGTGTTGGTTGCTTGCTGTTCCTGTTAGTCAATTGATCCCTATCTTTGGCCAGAGTTTAGCAGATTGTGTCAGGACAAACACTCTTTTCTTCATGTGTGTATGAAGCTATAATTTTGTTGAACAGCTTGTTCATAAGAGGATTGTGCCCAGCAGAAAACTAAAAGATCTCCGGTACAGCACTTTTTTTCTGACAGTCAGAGCACCTTTGCTGACCTAGCCCATAATGTTTTAGCTATGCAAAAGCTCCCAAGACACATAGTTTATTGTGCAGAGAGTACAATATTTTGTGGATGCTTATTGCCAGAGTAAATCAAAAGTCATGTCAGACAAATTCATTGTCATTGCAATCACTGGCAGGGCAGGGCCACTTTCAAGCAAGAGAAATAAAGAATGCAAGCAACTCATCTAACTGGCAAGAATGACAAATGGAGACGAGTCAATTCTACATTTTTCTGCCAGAACAATTTCTTCTTTAGAATGCTTATTCATCCACAGTAATATAAAACGTGTCACAAAATCACTAAGGTTGAAAGGGAGATTTTCTAGTCCAACCCTCTGCTCAGAGCAAGGTCAGCCTGCTCAAAGGCAGGTTGCTCAGGGTCATGTTCAGTCAGGTTTTGAATAGCTCCAGGGATGGAGACTCCACAACCAGCCTAGGCAACCTGTTCATTTTCAGTCACCCTTACAGAAAATAAGTTTTTTTTTCTTTTGTTTAAATGAGATTTCGTGTATTTCAGTTTGTGCCCACTGCCTCTCATCCTTTCACAGGGGCATTGCTGAAAAAAAGTCTGACTGTCTTCTCTACACCCCCATTAGGTATTTATACACATTGATAAGATCCCTCTGAACCTTCTCTTCTCAAGGCCAAACAGTCCCAGCTCTCAGCCTCCCCTTGCATGAGAGATGTTCCAGTCCCTTAAAAATCTGTATAATTTTGTGAGCAAAAATATTTTAAATAATATGATATGCATTAACTCCTTTGGCAAATATGAAGCTGTCATAATTTATAGGTGAAAGGATTTTTTCCTTTGTTTTTTAGCATGTTTACCCAGATTCTGGCATAGTAATTTCCGGACTTTTTTTTATTGTTTCATAAACCATACTGCTGAAGCTACTTAGAATCTTTTTTCTTTTTTTTTCTTTTTTTTTTTTTTTCTGAAAAAAGATATCGTTCCTTATGCTCCATTAAGAAAGTACACTGGAGTTTCTCCTAGAAAAGTACAGTCCTGCTTCCTTATTTTTCTGTTGTCCTCATGCATTGCAGGAAAAATTCAACAATGGAAAAAAATAACAAATATATTTTCCTCTAAGAGCTCAAGCTTGTGCCTGAAGCAATAGGTCTAGTCATCTACAAAGACTTGGTCATTACTTGTTGAATTCATTATTAGTTTAGGCTGGTTTATTTTCATACAAAAATAAGTCCCAGTTGCACAAGCACATTTGCTAATGGTATGTTGCAAACCTATGCAGATATGTAAGAGTACAACTTTTCCTATTCTGCCCTTACCTAAATCTCATTTCTTTTTCTTTTAGGTCCCTAAAAAAAAATTCATTTTTATTCCATCTAAACTCAGCTCCCAGTCATTACTAAGCAATGAATTATTTTTAAGCACAAGGTCCTATAAACAAGTGATGGCTAGCAAATACGAAATTCTCTTTCTAATTTTAACATATGCATTGAACCAATTTGTTGACTTAAATCTTATCTTTAAAACTCTGCAGCTTGTGTTTGACTCTATTTAAAGTGCTTTGTAGGGGTGATGATATAAAAATCCAGCTTACAGCACTGAGAGGTGCAAAGGTAGACTAATTGCTTTTTTTTTTCCTTTTTAAATTTTTTGGTCAGTGTAAGACAGAACCAGGGAGCTACTTAAACACAGTTTTAGTCTTATTTTATGTTTGAAAATCCAAGGTGGGGTTTTGAATGACAAAAAAAACCCAAACCCTGGGCTTTTCACATTTTTACTGTGTTGATGCTGAGGTTCCTTGACTATTGTGTTGAAAATGTTAAGGATCAGTATTTTGCATATAGTGCAAAATATATGTATTGCAAAATATTCTCAATATCTTAAGAAGCTGGAATGATCCTTGTGCTACCTTATCTATGCAACGAAGGAGTCATGGAGAATGGAAAAATGCTGCCTATATCTTATGATAAACTTCAACATTATTTACTTAAAATTCAAGTTGAAAGCATTCCTCTAGTATGCATTTTTTTCCAAACAGTCATTCATGAGCTTTAACCCCCGCAGAACAGAGTTTTTAAATAACCTCAGGCAATAAAAATTTTTGAAAGTACTAACAGTTGCCACTGTTTACCCATCTGCCTATTCTGGGGATTTTACCCAATAACTGTGATAACAGCCATGGGTTTCAAAAATTGTCTTTAAAATTTAAGAGGTGCCTTGACTAAAGCAATTTAGATATAGATTCACCCACAATTCAAGATTTTTTTTTTCTTTTTAGTTCCTTCAGGAGATACAAGAACAAACAGACATTTTAGATCAAATTCTGGTACAGCAATCTACAGGTCACATTTGAATTGAGCTCCATTTGCATATCTTCAACACTGATCATGGAAATAAATCACATCTAAAAACATCATCCTAATTATTTGTCAGATTCTTATCAGCATATAAAATAACCACCAATTTAATAATTTAAAAATAAAAGCTCACATCTTCCAAAGTAATCATTTTGTATAGCTATAACTTTCTGTAATCAATACTGATATTTCTTTACTCTTCATCTCAAAACATTATCTTTTAAAAAACATGAAATTACATTATCATTTTACAAAAGATATTACCTTGAGATGGTCAGATAGTGACCAATTAATATTCCTTACTATTGCAAAATTATTTAAGTACCAGTGCACCTCAATGAAAATATTAAATCAGTTAGTTATGCATGTGAGCCATTCACAATCCTCTGTATATCAAAACTGAACTTTTAGGAAATATATCTTTAGCTCCCAATGAACAAATAACACATAGAAAAGAATTCCTAGATGTAATCTTCCATCTTCGGATAACTTTTAGATGAGTTATTTGTATCCATGGATACCAAGTCATTGTGAACAGCATTCATTTTCAGCATTGTGAATAATAACATTACCTTTCAAACCTAACCTTCAGTACTTAAATTTCCTCTGTCAAATTTCAGTGATAAACCACATATGGATATAATTAAGGCATGAAACCCAGCATTTAGTCTAATCTCCCATTTTGGAAAACGATCTATGCAATCTGCTTGACATAGGACTTCACAGCCAGGACGGTGGCTGTGCTCATGCAACTATTAGTAGCTGATAGAGAAGATTTGGATCAATTTTGGTTTAATGAAATATATTTAAACCTGTTACACAGTCCAAAAGAGAGCATCTTTCATATTTATTCTACTTTTAGTATCCGAGTATGTAGCAGTCTCAACAGCATTCAAAACACAGAGAAATGTTATTGGCAGTATACCACTTTTCCATTTTTGTTTTTAAATAAAAACTGTTGCAATTATGAACCTGCCTTAACGTACTTTAGTACTAAGGGAAACATTAACCATTTCTGGAAATTCTGCTTATTTAAAAACTTACAGCTTCCCACCTCCACTGCATTTTATAAATACCAGGAATACATCAGTACGCACAGGTACATGTATGCACATTGGTATGATAAATAAAACATATCCCTGTTTTCCTACAATCTCACTTTATTTTTTATCTTTCATGCCTTTTCTGAAAGGAGCACAAAGATGACAACAAAAAACAGTAGGAAAGCAAGATGGTCATTTTTCAAATTTAAGATGGCTGTAATTTTCCACACCAAAGGGTACAGTGAAAAGAAGGTTTGATACTTACTTGTTCAGACTGTAACAACCCACTCTATTTGCCAACATTTCACACAAAACTACTAGCAGCCATGGAAAGTCAAATCCTTGTTGAAATTTGGTCCCAATTTTTCTGGCATATTTTCACGGAGAGACTATTCTATAAGCTTGAAAGCAGCAGAAGGCTTTATATAATATTGAGTTGTATAATGTTCAGCAAACACGATACAAAAGATTTTTTTTCTTATGAAGCTGTATTTCTTTTTGCAAACTATACACGTGTGTAGTAAGCTATCAGATGGTCTTTAATATGACCATTGTTAATGTTCTGTTCCATTTATACCTACTAAAAACAAAAGTTTTAGGAAAACAAGAGATGTTGAATATTATCTTAAGTGCTCATATGATATGTTGAATGCTCATATGGTTGTTTGCCATCGCATCCCTTTATAGGTGTTACTTGTTCCAACTATTTTTTTTCCTTATTGCTGGTAACTGCAATAATGATATTACCACTGAAACATTTCCATTTATAAGTTAGTTAAATATAAGAAAGAATTTTAAAATAGCATGCATTTTGTATTGAAACATCCGTCTAATTATGCCTAATATGATTTTTATTGTATAAGGTCACTTATTGCAAAATCATTTTTAATGTATGCTTTTATTATTGGAAGAATAAATTAATTCTGAGTATTATTTAGAACTACTACATGATATTAACTAACATGCAACAGATATGTCATATTTTAGTGTCACAAAAAATGGCGCTTTAAGTCAATATTTCATAATTTTATTTAACACTGAACAGAATGATTATTATTTAAATATGTTCTCAGTGCCTTTATCATACAGAACATAGGTGCAGGGTATTAGATTATACACAGTAAGCCTGATTAAATGTTTCCACTTATTTTTACTGCAGGTGTTCTTGTCTTATTTTATTGTTAACATTTTAATGGAATTTACATACTACAATGCTGAAGTATCTCAAGTCCACCTCTCCTGTTCAGGATACATACAGGTATTAATTCAAATACCCCCTAAGTGTACAGACTGGGAAGCAGGGAGACCAATGTAATTAATTTACTTAGAAATGTCATAAAATTCAGTGATGTATAATGAAATTACACAGCAATAAATATGTAAGCATCACTTAATTCCATTATAAAGTCTGATGTGAAAGAAGTAATGATGAATAGTAATGTAGGATGAAGCTTACTCTTGGTGATGAAACATTTTTATTAGAGAGATCAAGTTTATGGTATTTAAGATGTAGATTTCTTTAAGAAACGTACATGAGTTCATACTCATCAGCAATTAAAATTTGAAAGATTCACTGATCCTTATTGTAAGCTAAATTAAAATAATATGTGACTGGGGTGTAAGCTTAAAGACATTATTTATAAATGGATATAAACATCAGAAGAAAACTTCCAGTATTTTACTTTGTGTTCTTAGTCAACAAACACCATATAAATGAAAACAAAACAAAACAAAACCTTAAAATCCTCCCTATACTTGAAATAGTTGTCTTTACACTGAAAATACTGAATCATGTAAGATTGCTAAAACAGTGTGACTCCTTCTTGTAAAACTTAATCAAAAATACCCCTGTGGACCAGAGAAACAAATAGTTTTTTAAAATTACACAAAATCTATGCTGGAAGAGCATCTTGAAAAATAAATAATAAGAAGAAATATACAAATTAGGCAATGGTGAGTTATGTTTCACTTAACACACTAATCTTTCCTCTTAAAGGTTGTATCTTTTGCATTTTGATAAGACAGTATAAGCACAACTAAAAAGTAAAATCATGCATTAGACAGTTATTAAATATATATTAAGCGTGGTATGTAGAATTTTAACCTTATATCTCCCTGCATGGAGTCCTTTCTATATCCTTGCAGTCTTTGTGATGACCAGATGAGCTGACCTCCTGAGATACTTACCAGACTTTTTCCTAAGACTTTATGTTAAACAAAAAAATAACTCTCCATGCTTTGTTTCACATCATGCTCAGACTTGCAGGATGAAAATATACATTAGCTGAGATAAGACTTGTCATAAAGGCCTTTGCCCAAATCCTAATGCAGTCCTCATACACAGCATGACAATAGAGTGAAAAAGTCTGCTAGATTGGCTATGTAAAGGGAACTGGAAAACTGTATCATTGCAGATACATACCAAAATGCAAAAGAAAAAGATACACATGGGACCACTTTAGAATTATAAATTGGTATAATTTATCAGAGTTCATCCGCAATATGAAGAAGCCAACAGATGCAGAATTGAAACTGCCAGCATTAGCACAATATCTGTATTTTCATTCCTGACCCTTTCACACCTTTCAGCAACAAATAAGTATGTTAAATCTAAAGCTCTCAATGTGAGTATTGGAAGGGTTCATGTGTTTGAAGGTAGGAATCCTTTATTAAAATTCAAGTTTACTTCAGAAAGGTTTAAGATGTGTTTATCCTGAACAGTCATAAAAATTGGTTCCACTTAAGAACAGTGAGAAATGATACACAGTTAGCAATTATAACAGCAGCATGTTTTTCTAAATAATTGGAAGAATTCTGAAGTTATACTGACAATAGTTAACTACCATGAATGCACTAGAGAAAGTAAAGAAAGTTCTGAGATTTAACTGATGAGTTTTCAGCACAGAAACGGATAAACTGAAAAGCTTATTTCCAGGTTAAAAGGAAAAAAAATAATAGTTGAATAAACCGTGATTTTAAAATTATAACTTACTAAAGGCAGTATAGTGCACCTTTATGAGGATTGCCAGGCATACCACGCTTTCATATTTATACACAAAAATACACGTATAATATATTTTATATTTTTGTTGTCCTTGAATGAAGGATGTGAAGCGGAGGAAAAGCTGTTTGTATGTCTCTACCCTTCTGACCCTCTTTTTTTTTTTTTTTCTTTTTTTTTTTTTTCTTTTCTGTCTCTCAGTCTCCTACAGTTTAGGAAAGGAGTTAGCAATCTTTTGAGGCTGTGGTCAATCTTTCAAAAGCTATGTGTTTTTCTTTCCCAAATTCTCTCTCAAAATACCTTGCTCAGGACTCTGTTATTTCCTGTCTGCTTGACATTTAGTCAAATTGTGACCCTAAATAAGAAGACCAAAGTAAACACACAATAGCCAACAGAGGGAGAGTAAGAGTTAAAAAATGTCCCTGTTTATCATAACTATGATACATATTTTTGAGTGGACTTTCACTTATTGCCAAAAGAGATTATAAGGTACAACTTAAAATAAAACTGCCTATTCATAAAACTAAGATATTAATCTCCTAAATAATTCAGAAAAAGTCATTATTTTAAGTTTCTCAGTTAAATGTAATTAATGCCGGAAAGTATCACAGACAGCTTGAAAAATCAGAGATGTCAAAAATTCTAGCAATATTCTTTTCTAGTCAATCTCTTCTGTAAATAACAGTAGATCAAACACAGTAATTTCTTCATATAAAGGGATTTGCATATTTTTCTGCCATGTAACTATAATAGGCATCAGGTTTTCATAAACTAAGAGTTCTTTTTGAATTATTTTGTAGCGTTTCCTATGTTTCCTATACGTATGCTGGAAATATATATTTCCCTGTAAAACAGGAAAAAGGTGCAAGCAAGAGTAAGGCAACACATGGAGATCTGGTGTTTTACTTGGTTTGCACGGAGGGAAGGAGTTTGACTTGTCAGAGATTTTTCTCATTGATTCAAAGCTAACGAGAGATGCCAAGTCTGGTCTCCTGAAGGATCCCTTCTTTTGCATGATTCACTATTTTTGTACAATACACTAAAGCCACAGAAAACTTGCAGTCTGATTGCTGGCAAAACTCTCACATTCCAATGAGAAGAGGACTTGGCCCATGCACTTTTTACTCCTAGCTAGAAGTCTGAATCTAATTCATCATAAGTATGTTTCTTTTGCACCACATGGTCTCTAGTCATGAATAATTCTTTCCTGATATATATATAAGCAGACTTTCCGCATATAAGGGTGCAGAAAATAAAAGCCAAACCTTTCAATAGACATTATGCTGTTCTTTCCAGTGGTATCCATTCTCACTTAAGATCACGTTGTTAGTCAGAACTCTAAACTTTTTGCTGACTATGATCATTAAAATGATAAAAGCGTGATCTTCCTACTGCTATTGATTTTTCCACTGTGTTTTCAGCATGAACATTCTCTGCTCCTGAGAGCACTCCAGCTGTGCTGCACAACAGGATAAATAACATCTTTCTCTTTCCCTGAGAAGCTGCTTTCTTCATCTTCTTATCTTTCTGACTTTTCCAACTCCAGTTTGTTTTTCTTTACAGAAACCAGTTTATGGATTAAATGAGAAAAAAAATTTTAAAAAAGTCAAATGAAATGGATATAAATGAAGAAATTACCTAGAAGTTGCCAAGTTCTTTCTAGGTTCAACTGAAATATATGCTTTCTAGATTTCACCTTTTATTTTAAATGTTAAAGGAGGCAGCTGGAGCCTTGATGAGAAGGAAGGTTTTCTGTTTTTCAGTGATTCCAGGTAATTGACTTCCTAAGGAAAGCAAAAAAAATAGAAAATATTGTGATGTGGATAGTTTTAATTTTGGTTTTAATGTGAAGATGTTTGAGGTTTTTTGGACTTTATTTACACTGTCAGAGTGTATTTTTCACAACAGCTAGTAGATACAGCTCTCCTACATATGAAAGCACAACATTGCCTGCATTTTCTCTGAGCAGTAGATCACAGGTGGTTGGTTTTTTTTTATTTCATGAATCATTCAAAATTTTATTTAGTTATTCTATGAAGTGAGAATATACTGTATCCTCCTTGGCAAAGAGAAAGAAAAAGATCTAGTATTTTTGTCTGCTTTTCAACAACACATACTTGATTAACCACACTTTTTTTTTTGTTTTAAGCTACGGTGCCATAAACTACATCAATTTATCCATGAATTAAAAAAGAAAATTAATCTTTTCCTGCTTTACTATGAACTCGTTCTTTGCTGTTCAGGAACACAGAACATGGATATCTAACTTCTGCAAATTCACAAGCAAAACTGGCTCAAACTGAGTAGGTTTTAATATTGACAAATATTAAAAGTATGCCTGGAAAGAAATAGACGTACTATGGTGGTAGATGCTACATATGTTCTGTATTATATCTCTATTTTCCCTCAGTTGCTCATGATAGGATGTTACCATTAACAATTACCAAGCATTTAATAAATGTAATTCATTATACTGCCTGCAAAATATTTTCTTTATTTTTAATTCGTAGGTTTTAATCTCTGTGGTATATACTGAACATCATAATCCTGAAACTATTTAAAGGCTGCTGTTGACAGATAATGCTTGGTCAGACATCTTAGTAGAAGCAATCAAGATGTGCATGCAATGTTTCTCAATTGCCCTTGACTAGACTGGGATATTATTTATCCTTAATAACCTGTAGTCAGCAGCAGAACCTAGGTGGAAAAAATGCTATAGGACTTTTTTGCAGCCTTTTAGAGCTCAGATCAGACCTTCATGAGTCTTCAGGTGACATGTTCTAATACTTAATCAAAATTACTATTATTTCATAGCAACTAGAAGTGCACCACAAGCATTTTCATGCAATTAAGAATCACAGAATCAAAAAATGATTGAGGTGAAAAGGGACATCCAGACATCATCTTGTCCAACCTCAACACAGAATAGAGGTGGTGGCCTTAAAGAGGATCATGTCCAGATGGCTTTTGAATATCTCCAAGGAAATGCAGTTCAACATTTGTCGTTCTTCCTAGCAAAATTGTAGGGACACAGTAGGAGCTGGAGGATAGAGATATTGCTATTAAGATCACACAAAGTGTGATGATACTAAATTGCCTTTGTAGCTATGCTTTTGTTGTCCATGGCTTAAAAGTCCACTGAGAAGCAGTGACAATGTTTTAAAGATGGCATTAACACAAGGGCTTTCATACCACCTGACTTTGGGCAACCAAATTAAAAAGTGAAGTGAGTGAAATACTCTTCCTAGTGATTTACCTGGACTTATGCAAAGCATTTGACACTGTCCCGCACGACATCCTGGTCTCAAAATTGGAAATTCATGGATTCGATGGATGGACCACTCGGTGGATAAGGAACTGGCTGGATGGCCGCATCCAAAGGGTTACAATCAATGACTCAATGTCCAGGTGGCGGCCAGTAACGAGTGGTGTTCCGCAGGGGTCGGTACTGGGACCAGTACTATTTAACATCTTTGTCGGTGACATGGACAGTGGGATAGAGTGCACCCTCAGCAAGTTTGCTGATGACACCAAGCTCGGTGGCGCAGTTGACACGCTGGAGGGAAGGGATGCCATCCAGAGGGACCTAGACAGGCTGGAGAGGTGGGCTCGTGCAAATTGCATGAAGTTCAACCAAGCCAAGTGCAGGGTCCTGCACCTGGGACGTGGCAACCCCAGGTACAAATACAAGTTGGGTGGGAATGGCTGGAGAGCAGCCCCGAGGAGAAGGACTTGGGAGTGCTTATGGATGAGAAGCTCAACATGAGCAGGCAGTGTGCACTGGCAGCCCAGAGAGCCAACCGTGTCCTGGGCTGCATCAAGAGAAGTGTGGCCAGCAGGTCTCGCGAGGTGATTCTGCCCCTCTACTCTGCGCTCGTGAGACCCCTCCTGGAGTACTGTGTCCAGCTCTGGAGTCCTCAACACAGAAAGGACATGGACCTGTTGGAGCGGGTCCAGCGGAGGGCCACGAGGATGATCAGAGGGATGGAGCACCTCTCCTATGAAGACAGACTGAGAGAGCTGGGGTTGTTCAGCCTGGAGAAGAGAAGGCTCCGGGGAGACCTTATAACAGCCTATCAATACCTGAAGGGAGCCTACAGAAGAGCTGAAGAGGGACTCTTTGTCAGGAAGAGTGGTGACAGGACAAGGGGCAATGGTTTTAAATTGGAAGAGAAGAGATTTAGATTAGATATAAGGAAGAAATTCTTTACAGTGAGGGTGGTGAGGCACTGGAACAGGTTGCCCAGAGAAGTTGTGGATGCCCCATCCCTGGAAGTGTTCAAGGCCAGGCTGGATGGGGCTTTGAGCAATCTGGTCTAGTGAGAGGTGTCCCTGCCCATGGCAGGGGGGTTGGAACTAGATGATCTTTAAGGTCCTTTCCAACTCTAGCCATTCTATGATTCTATGATTCTATGATTTCTAGTCGTTTCAGATAGTTACAAGTACTATGAAGGAATTTACATGATGTCTTCCTTGGATTATGATCTAAAAGATCCCACTCTCTCTAGTTTGCCTGTAGAGGGAGCCTAGGGAGAATAGCCATCTACTGTAGCCTGGTAGTTATGACATCTCCCAGTCTTGCCCAGAGATACAATGCAGGAAAACAAAATGCTGTGCATTGTGTTTGCAGCTCCTCACTCATATTAGCTAAGAAGCACCACTTCAGTCCCTCTGTTCTGCTAGTTGTTAGTATTCTGAATTAAAATGATGTCCAGTGTCTGAGATAATATGAATAAAACAAAAAAACCTACAACTGTCATAATATATATTTGAATGTGACAATCTCTGTTAATTCAAAACATCTATATTTCATGCTTACATTCATAACCTATTTAAAGCCCCTATAATTGACTCCATCAGAAGCAACAGGAGGGCTCTCAGATGCAAATGCAATAAATATACTTTCATAGGCTATTCATAAACATACCTTGTGGATACTGTACTGGTTATTTAAAGTTTCAAATTTATCTCTTCCTGATACATGAGTAGTAAGTTGTCAATGTACATACCTTATTTTTCTTCACAACCCTTAAGCTACCACAGTCATTGCACAAGTTTTTTCCTTAGCCTGCATATATTTAAAATACCACAGACCAGATTTGTTTCATTGTTAGTACCTCGTGAGTAGGTCTTGCTGAGCCCACGATATTTTAGAATGATAGGCTCAGATTAAATTTACCAAAATCACTTAGAGCGACAATTGATACTGTGAAGGCATCTCCTCTCCACTCCCAAAACTGAAATTGGAAAGGACTGACTACTAGCAGATGTTTTATGGGAAGGTGAGAATAGGATTGATACTTGAAGGTATTGCATGATTCATTGCAGTGTTTCTGCAAGCTGTTATCAGAAAGTGGAAAGACTCTATGCCTTTTTGTGTATTGCTGGTTTTGTTCAATAAAATTTACATTTTAATCTACAGGGAATTTCATGTTGTTCTGTCAGAGTAGCAGCAGATACTCCAGAAAGAGTTCAGTTTACTAGCACAACTACCTCGGTATTATTTTATTTTCATGTAATGAAATCCATTTTTTGCCTTGAAATAACAAGGCAATCATATTTAACTTGTCTTAAATTTTGTATTGAAATGTGGCTAAGTCAACAGACACCCCGAAGATGTGCTTCTCTGTTCATCTTCATTATGGCAAATGCGAGGTATACTATGTCTTGCTCACCCTCTCTCTTTCTCCTTTTCTCACAGAAAGGTGAGTTGATGTAAATATTTTACATGTCAATATTTTTACTTAAATCTGCATGTATCTACATTTTTATTTAATTATTCCTTATCTAATACATGCATTTACATGTATTAAAATATTTACATGTAAATGTTGGAGCAGGTCCAGCGGAGGGCCACAAAGACAATCAGAGGGCTGGAGCACCTCTCCTAGGAAGACAGGCTGAGAGAGCTGGGGTTGTTCAGCCTGGAGAAGAGAAGGCTCTGGGGAGACCATATAGCAGCCTTCCAATATCTGAAGGGAGCCTACAGGAGAGCTGGAGAGGGACTCTTTGTCAGGAGATGTAGTGACAGGACAAGGGGTAATGGTTTTAAATTGGAAGAGGGGAGATTTAGATTAGATATTAGGAAGAAATTCTTTACTGTGAGGGTGGTGAAGCACTGGAACAGGTTGCCCAGGGAAGTTGTGGCTGCCCCATCCCTGGAAGTGTTCAAGGCCAGGCTGGATGGGGCTTTGAGCAACCTGGTCTAGTGGAGGTGTCCCTGCCCACGGCAGGGGGGCTGGAACTCAATGATCTTTAAGGTCCCTTCCAACTCTAACCATTCTATGATTCTATGAAATGTTTTTACATGCTGTGTAGATGTACAGTGAAACCTAAATTGCTACCTGGTGTCCTGAGATTAAAGGTAGCCTCCCTGACTTTCGTACCCTCTACTGTCTTTTCTTTTTCTTTCCATTTTGTTAAGTCTATGCTTTGTCCTTCACTACTTCAACCCTTCCTCCATTAGACCATTCAGTGTCACTTTTCTCTCCCTTTTTTTGGTCACGACACTTGCAAGCTTCCATATCCGCTTCTTAATGTACCCTCATTACCCTGCATGTAAAAGAAATTGAGTTCTCTGTGGCATAGCACAGTCAGAGAACAAACCCTAATAGTACCATTTAAAAGAGTGTTCAGAACAGTATTGCTGAAAACTATGCTTGAACAGCTCAAAACTACTGTTCTCATTAACAGGATGCTTTTTCTGAGCCAACTGAAAGTCAGTGGATCTTTATAATGAAAGGTGCAGAAACATTAGGAGGAAAATGCAACAGCAACAACAAAATGTTGAAACGTGTTCTGGCATTGCAAGGTGTCAGTGCTCTGCTCTGACAGAACTGAAGTTAATATAAGTTTTGACATAGACTTTAATGGGAAAAGCCCTCAGTTCATTGTGAAAACTAATGTCTACTTTTTGTTTGCTCTTTGTGACAAGCCTAAGAAAACATATTACCTGCTGTCTGAAAGTGGAATATATATATGCTATTTATATTAGAGTAGCTCCCCCTCAAAGTCTGTACAATGCATTTTGTGCAGTTTATGACTTCAGCTTTGGGCAAGGATATGAAGCTTCTAAAAGCATAATATCCCCATGTGGGATACTTCCAGTTTTCATTAACAAAATTAAATGGCCTGCACTGGATTTTGAATCCATCACTTCTTTTTTTAAATTTCAATAGGTTTGCAACTGAATGTGGGGAAAATATACTTGTCTGAACTACTGTATCTTATCCTGAAAGCACAACATGACAGCTAGAAGGCAGGCTACCTGTGGTTGAACTAGAGATGACATACATGAATTCACTCACTTATTAAGACAACAATTTTAAGGAGGTTTTATTTTAAATCCCTAGTTTCTTCACTGAAATAAACAGACATTCTGACCCTGCAGCTTCAAGAAAAAATGTAACTCGTAATACTCTGTGATGACTCTTTTTTGGTCTCAAAGAGGTCCTCCGGATATTTTTCACTCCGTGTACTCTGTATGCAATGAGAGGGAAAGTGAGATAACATACCCCACAAGCTTGCATGTGACTGTGACATTTGTCAAAGCTGTTATATTTGATGACAGCTGAAAGGTGTGCAGTCATCTGATTGTGCAGGCAAGTGAATCCCCTTGTCATCACTCCGAAGCCTAAAAACTGCTTGGTCCTATGCCAGAAACACTGCAGTTTTAGCAAATGCAGCTTGTTGATATACCAATATTGCTAAGACCTGGCAACACGCTCAGGTTAATGGCAGCTGCTCTGCCAACTGCTTCCTGATACAGCATTGTTTACAGATTAAGGAGCAAAGGCAATGTTTCGATAGGTTATTTTGGGTATTGCATTTGAATGTTTGTCTGGTTTTGTTGGTTTTGTTTGTTTGTTAACTTTTTTTGGTTAAGCTAGCATGTGAGGAAACTGGTAAAGTATACTTCTATATATGACAAAGAAATAAGAATTCTTGCTATTGGGACTTTTCAGACAATATTCACTACTCTGGAACACTAAAACACGACTCTGTATTTCATCTCCCTGAGAAAAGGCAAGAATGAGATCCTTTCCACCAGGATAACAGTTAAACTATCAAGTAGATGTTCAAATGCATGCTGTTAAGTTTTTTATCTAACTGAGATGGTGGTTAGAGTAATTGCTGAACCCAAAGAAGGCCAAAGGCTTCTTTTAACATCTGATTTGGCTCTGTGGATGGCCCCCTGACTTTACTAAGTCAAGCACAAATCTCTCATTGACTCAATGAAGGCAGTATTTCATCCTGTGTCACTAAAGTGCAGCAAAATATACTCAGGTTTGGCAGACTCTTTGCACAATTTCTCTCTTCCACGGTTAATGTCAGAACTGAACTGCTTCTGTATAAGACACCACAAAAATTCTACTCCTCTAGAGACTTTCATCATTTCATAAAAATTAAATCCAGAGATACCATTACATGATCCTACATGTACCATTGCTTCCTAAGGTGCAGGCAGAATGAGAAAGAAAAATCTGCAGGGTCTCAAGCAGCCTACAGGGAGCTGCAGCATATTCCAGACACACAGGCAGCCGAAGGCCTCAAAAACACCTTTTCATCTCTACACCCTGCTGTGCCATCCTTCTTTAGAAATTTCAATTACTACATTGTCTGTCCCTCTGCACATCAAAAGCCACTAGGTTTCTCTCAGATATACTCTGTCAGGTGAAAAAGCTTTAGTTTAGTCAGCAAAATATTTCAATCTTCAGAAAAATTAAAACATGAGGTACAGGTAGGGTACAGCACACACTAAGGAACTGCTAGTGCCTGAGGTCCCATACAGACAGAAACCTCTGCTGCTGTCCCTGCCCTTCCCTTTCAAGTTCTGTAAGGCCAGGGGAACTTCTCAGCCTTGAAAATTTTTTTCTTCTTCTGTTCTACATCTCTTGCTGAATTCATATCTTTTATGCCTCCAGGCACTAACCAGGACATCTTAATGGTAAATGGAGAACAGCATTAGTCAGATATGCTGGCTCCCTGCAAAACAACCTTAAATAACAGAGAAGCATGGAGAGCGGTAGAGAACTTAACAGGAGTCTGGAGCTGAAGATATGGAGGCACTGAATGAGGAGGTGCACCATCCAGCAGAGATGAAGAACCTGTCCTGAATCAGTGCATGGACTGTTTTTATTTGCCATTGACACATACTGATAACTACTGTTGTTAGCCGGAAACAAACACTATGTTGCCCTCTTGATCAGCAAAAGTAATCTATATATATGTGACTTTTTTTTAAGTGCTCCTTAAACACACTCCCCCCCACACACCATTGGTACTCAATGTGTGTGCTGTTCTCAAGTTCTAAGTCCTTCACATCTTATCAAAACAGCATTTGCTGTCTTTAACATCTTCTGTTCATGATCTAGCAAGAGGGAGAGAATTATGACAGCCTAATCTAGCAGAAATCATTTAATAGTCTTAGTTAGTGACAATAAATAATCCTAACCAATGCTGAGCTTCTCCTTGATGATTTTGTCAAAAAACTAAGAGAGTTTTCAAGTGAAGAAAACCTCAACTCTAGAACCACCTCTATAAAAAGAGCATTGCTGTCTCTGGTCACTTGCAAATGAAGTGACTAGCACATTTTCTAGTTTTCTAAACAGAAAAAATTTCCTGTTTTTTCAGCCACAAAGATTCAATCTGGGCCCTAAAAACTATTTCCTCCACCAGTGTCATTATCAAACGAGAATCAACTGATCAAAAAATATGCTCTTGTTTTTATCAGTCATCTTTTATGAAGTTTTGACTACTGGTGATTGTAGATAAATCAGAAAGCACACAACAGGACTTCTTTTGGTTCCAAGTCCTTTTTAAGTCTAGTTAAGGAGAAAAGAGTCTTTTTATTTGCAAAGGCAAACAATTTCAATATGTACTCAGTGACAAATCATAAATAAGTCTCTCCATTCAATCACTTCTGCCAAAAAATTTCAGTGTTTTTGACATACAGAAATTGGATATAACTGTTTAAAACATTTTGATAATAATTTTGATAATAATAAAATATAATTTCTAAAGAGCTACTTATTTTACAAAAGGTTGATGTTGAAATGACTAGACGTATTGAGGGTGGTTCTGCTTAGCCTTGTGCTGGATCTGATGCTGTTTATTTTTTATTTATTCATGAACTAAATGGAGGAGTAGACAGTGTGCATAGGAAGTCCATTGACAAAAACAAGCTGAGAAGAACTGCAAATATCTTAGCAGAAAAGCTTTACATTATAAATTATTGTACAGTGTTCAGTCTGGATCATATTTTTATGAAGAGAGGTTGCAATTTGCTCAGTGTGACAGAGAGGAGGCTAAAGGAGTACCTACAACTACTTGAAGGGATAATTTACTCAAATTCTTCACAGTTGTGTCAGGCAAAAAAGCAAATTGCATGTGAGGAAGGTCATATTGGACATTAGGAAAGAATTTTTCACTATGAGGGCAGTGGATCACTAGAATGGATTACGCCAAGAAGAATCTTCCTCCTTGGAGGTTTTCAAGAGGTAGCAAGACAAAGGCATGGCTGGTCTGTCCAAGGATATGCAATACTCACACTTCAAACTGGTGGTCTGGACTAGATGACCTTGGGAAATACCTTCCAATCACCATTCTTGTCATTCTACACTTCTGTGAAAATAGTCCTGTAATGACAATAGTATAATAAAAAGCATGCAGAACATAAACAACGGCAAGATAAAGCTAGGCACCAATGCAAAATTGATGTGAGTTGGCTCACTAGTCAAATTCTGGAGTCTATTGCAGATCACAAAATAAACATTAGCTAATAATATCAAGCTGTCACAAAACAAGGGAAAGTGTACTTGAGTCCATAAACAGACAAGACATCAGAGGAATTCCTCCTGATTTATTCAGTACACAACATGCTGTGTCCCTTCGGAGCTAATTTTAAAATGTCTTAGAAAAATCTTTGAAACATCTCTTAGAGAGAAAAAGATGATGACCTGTGATTTCAAATAACCAACACTGGCTTCACTTTAGATTACATTTTTTTCTGGAGCTGCTCCAAAAACACTTTAAGGAATTAATGATCATTATTCTCAGGTTATAGATAGAACAGACACACACAAAAAAAGAGTAATGGAGGTTCATCACCTAATCAGTTGAAGCAGCTCAAAACTCTACTGCATCAATGATACATACTGAAAATGTCAATTTGACTTAAAGTAAGTGTTAAACATCAGGGTTTTTGTCATTTTTGTGTAATCCTTATTTCTACTTCATATAGGCATGTTTAATTATTACGATAAGAAATAATACCTTTAGTAAAGCATGTCTCCAATCATCATAGCACATTTACCAAAGAGAAAAGTAGAAGAGGTGCAATTAAAATTGGATTTTGGTTTTAAGTGACAATTTCCATTATGTTTTAAATGTGGAATGCTACAAGAACTTGTCATACCTTTAAACCTAGGATGAAGCCTTTCCCAGTCTTAATGTCATGATCTCTATCAAATATGCTTTTTCTACTGGAAGTACCTAATCTTCATTCACATACAACTAGAGGAATAGTATTGCAAGAGCCAAAATGAGCATCTGTTGCTTCCTTTCCAGTTCCCAGCTAGCCAAAGGAGATCTGGGGGAAAAAAAAATATCAACTATAGTTTCTGCTTTCTAAGAAAATTCCTTGATACAGGATTCAGAAAATGAAATTATGTCTACAGTTGAGCTTGCCACATATTATTTATCAAATACACAATTCATTGATTTTTTGTCATTTTTCATTGACTAAATTATTCAACAAATACTTCTTATGATATTCAACCAATTTTGCAGCAGCCAAAATAATATTTGTCAAATAAATTATTTGACAGTAATTAATAATAGTATTATTCAAATCCCTTAGTCAAATGGTTCTATTTATTTATTTTTTTTCAGCTAGCTGCAATCCCTGACATGGAGTTAAGCGGCCTAAGTACAAATTAATGACGCACATTAAATGCTAACAGACGTAAGGTTTCAGCTCAGATAGTGCTGTATTTTCCATCAGTCTGTATCTTTGAATTGTTCTTTAACAATTTTGTTTCCTCTGATCCTTCTTTCCTTACTTTTTTCTTCTTTCCAGTTAATCATATTATTTTCTAGATAACAATTGTCTTTTTATATAGTTATATCCAGGAGATGACTCAATATTTGGGAAATGCTTACGATTTGCAATCTTTAACTATTGTTAAAGTTTTAACTGCAATTTAACTACTCAGATATGGCGTCATAAAAACAGAGTTCTGAGAATTAATGTTATTTGTGTACTAAAGAATGATCTGAGCTCTGCTTCAGCTATCGCTGTTGCTGAAAAATGGGGAATACATGGTGCAGCAATAGACAGGAAAAGAGACTTTTGCAATTAGGAAGATGTTAGTATAGACAACTGGACAGAAACCTTGCCCACGGGCAGGGTGCTGAGCAAGCAGAACAAGAATTTTTATCAGTAATCATGTCTTCCTCCTTTTCTGTATTCCCAGTGTAGAGCTGCCACAAGTAGAGGCCCATCAGAGGGGACGTCTGTTTTCCTAGCTCCTTGGTGCAGGTCTGAGCTGGGCACAAGAGGCTGGGTTCATGGGTTGTGTGAGTGCATAGCTTGTATGTTGTAAAACAGAAATTTTAAAGTAGGAATCACCATTCACCTGCTACACCCATCCTCCTCAGTAACTAAATTACAGGTTACATGCTTCTGAGCGCTGAAGCTCTGTTCTTATGGCCATCCCACCTGAATTGATCTTGACAATTAACAATTTGACCAGCTTTTAAATCCAGAAGTTCCTCCATTACTTGTGGGAATTGGCATTGAGAATTCAAGAGAGGCTCAAATACCTAGATTTCTTATTTATTTTTAATAACTTAAACATTCAATTACTAATTTTGTCATTAATTTGAGGGACATTAAATTTAGTATTATCAACAATTACTATATTGAACACTTGTTTTTTGTAAATTCAAGCTGTTTCTGCAACAGTTAAATCCAACCACGTGTAGGTGGGGCTGCAATGCAGCTAACTACTCAGTTCAAATTCAATAAAAGTGTAATTAAGATGCTAAAATTTTGTAACTGTAAAAGTAGCTCTAGGTATCCTAAAATTACATCACCTCATAATGCCAAACTGGACTAGTTCATTTGCTCTGCTGCAAACAAGTAGGAATATATTTTGATTTATATTTTTGTATAAATGCCTTCAGTGGTTTTCCTTTTTTTCTTTTCGAAAACTATAGGCATGCTTGTTGATGTAGTAATTGACCTAACAGGAAATTCATGAGAACTAACACTGTAACTACCAAACAACATATAAATCACTCAGATAACCTTTCTGTTCTGAGTCAGCCTTTCGTCTCTCAGTGATCAGGAGTAATCCCGGTTCTTACCTGCAGTGGTCCTTTTGTTAGCTTGTGTGACTTTTACACTGCTCTCAGTACTGGATGTATGCCCAGATCTATTTTAGATTTTTTTTTTCTCTGAATTCGTTTGCTAACTATATGAATAGCCATTAGCTGTAGCAATCCAATCAAAAAAGTGAAGTAAACACAAAAAAGAAACGCAACCCCTTCTTAGTTCATAAATGGACAAAACCACCACTTACATCATGTTACCCATGAGCAACTTGTGCATACTTTTCAATCTTACCCTGAGTAGCTAAGGCACAAATACTTGTGTCAGAAATAATAAGATTTGAGCGTATATATCTGAAACATGGAAACTTATACACTGATGCTCTGACTCTAAGGCTATCTATATTTCCATAATTACAAAGTGGATAAATGTGATATTACAAAGTCTGTTGCTATTGTATCAGTAGTGTGTAATTCTACAATAATTATTCATAGAAGTTTGATATTAATCGTATTATATCCAAGAAAATCAACACAATACTTAGATTTTTTCCTTTCTCTTTACAATAGAATCTTCATAGAAGTAACGAACAACATTTGCAAATTCTGAAACAGAGCCTGCAAACAGACTTTGGCATATGTTGTAGGATGCCTGTGTGAAAAAAACCACACCTCTAAATGAAGTCAAAGTTGTTTAAAATGCACTTGAGACACAACATAAAACATTTTTCTCTAAGTGATTAGGAAGACGATCTTAGGAAGTTATTAAACACAGCAAGTTTCATGCAACCGTCTTTCTTACAGCAGATGCAGTGTTGTCAAAAGAAACTACGTGGCTCTGCTTTCAGCTGATGGTGTCACTGAAATAAAACACCTCAGTTTACCTGAGTATCTGAATCACACGCATAACTCATTATGTTTTTTCTTTAGAGCTGTAAATACAATGTTACCTTGGGTGTCTGGCAAAAATGATAACTTTGAGAATAAATAAATAAAAATCCTTAGAGAAGACAGTAGAAATGATGAAGAGAGAGGTCTAGACAGAGAAGACTCCAGAACAATACAAGAAAGACTTGCATACACTATGCCACAGAAGCACCAAGACCCAAATTATCCCTAACTGTAAGCCCAACTGTGAGTGGTGGCTGAGAATCTGGCTCTTGATATTTAGCTAGATTGCTAACGATTCAGCTGTGGGTAACAATGACCTCTGTCTGATGCTACAACTCACTTAGCAATTGTGATGGTACTTTTAAGGATTAAAGTAACTGCATTAAACTGAAAATAAAGAGTTGTTTAACAAAACTACTAGTAACTATGCTTTAACTTCCTAAGTGGCTTTTATATAAAACATAGAAACCAAAGTAATCTACATTATTAGTATGATTTATCTACATGCTTTTAATGACTTCTGATTATAGTTTTACATAAACAACATCTTGCAAATTCAGCAGGATAAAAGATTGCATTCTGTAGTAAATATCTTCTTATGAGTTGCTAATTTTTAGTTTTATGAAAAAAAAAAAAACAACCAGCTCTGAACTGCAGTATGCCTGGCTAGCTCGTTTCAGGTGTGTGGGATAACGAGCCATCTGTCTTTTTTTTTTTCCTGTCTTAGGCAGTACATGGGTCAGACAGAATTGATGCTTTAACCCCTGAGCTGCACTGAGGCTGCATTCTGTTCCAAAGTGAAGAGTAAGGGGTAACAAGCTGGCAAGGCTATAGCTAGGGAGAGACATTGTGCAGAGGGACAGGGCTGCACCCCCACTGTGAGGTGGCAGTTTGTGCACAGCCTTATAGACAAACAAGCTCCAGGAGGCCTTGCGTTCCAAGTGACCCAGTGTTGGTCTGAGCCATACAGCACTATGTCTTGACATGTTCTCACTCTGGTATTCATATGCATATTTTTCATATTTTGTACAGCCTTTGATCTGTAAGAGCACATTATGACAAGAAGGGGAAAAGGAAAATATAAGATTCAGCAATTATACCACCAAAAAAAAAATATTACAAAGATGTATGCTAATTTCCTTGGTGGGAGTTTGCTGTTTCAAACATATGGCAAATTAAAGGTCTTGCTCTACATGTTTTGAAGCACCCTGCATGGCAACATAAGTAAACACCCAAATTCTGCTACCCTACACTGATGTGAATCAGTGGCAATTGTCCTGATAAATGAGATGTCTCCAGACTTATTTCAGAAAACAAGGACAGCAGAACCTGGTGCATGGGGAGTTGAGGGTAGTCATCTTTTTGTAGGAACAGAGGCAAAGTCTGGGCATTTCTGCAGCTGAAGAAAGTACACAAAACATATGCTGCCACTTATGAACTAAATGTCACTTGTCTTCTAAAACTGCCTTTACTGTGAGGTTGCTATTACTTGTTTCCCCACAGTCCCCATAGCAACTATAAAAATTTCATTTCTATTCTAAATATTTAAATCCCAGTCAGACCTGTTAACATTTTGGAGAGTAAACACAAAGGAGCCGTGTGATTACTCTGCACCATACTGGGCTTTTCTGGAAGGCTGTATCAGCTATAACTCTTTTTGCATTTCAGGCCATAGAGATTTCTTAGTAACTTCAAATATAATGTGTTCTGAGAGAATCGAATTGTTCCAGGAAAAACTAGTTACAACACATTAGTGAACTGTTGGGTACTGGAGTATTATTTCCTTCATAGTTGTTTTTTGTTGCAAATTGAAACATTTATGAATCAAGGAGCATCACCTCATCAGGGAGTTAGACTTTTTCAAACATTTCCAGTGTTTGAGCTGGCGTTTAATTATTAGCATTCGTATTGCATATTATGGGGTTTTTTCCTCAGTTGTGATTAAAATCGAACATACAAACAAAAACTTTCTCAGGTCTGGAAGTCAGCATTTTCTAACAGTCACTACAATTATTGTGTAATTGATCTTACAGGTGAATTCAGAGGTTCTCATCCATATAACGCCACCATTGTGCTAGCACAAAAATATGTGAAGACATGATGCCTATCACAAAGACCTTATAGTCTAAATGAAATTATATATGACCAAAAATGGTAAACAATCCATTTTTTCCATCCAGAAAAGATTGATCTGAATGTTCAGGTTAACAAGAAAATCACATTACTTTACAAATTAAATATAGCCCAAACATATTTTTCTAAAAAACTTAAAAGTGTTTTAATTAAATTAATTTTTTTGGTTTGTTACAGTAATACCTCTTCCTCCTTCCTCTCATGCTTTTTTGTTCTCTCCTCCTGTCTTTGGTGTTTTATGCTCTTTCTTGAATACACTTTCACCGAGGCACCACCAGTGCGGCTGAGGGGCTCAGGTGTGCCCTGTGGTGGGTCCACTGGGACCAGCTGTGTTCGGCACAAGGCAGCCCCTGGCCTCTTCCCTCAGAGACCACCCCTGCAGCCCCCCCCAGCTGTCAACACCTGGGCACCTGCACCCAGCACAAGAATCTTACTTCAGCATTTCTCTCCTGGATGCTGAAACCTTTGGCTGTACGCTACCTCTGATTTGAAACTGAGCAGGGTTTTTCTTCTGAAATAAAGCAAGCTATACCTCCTATTTTTCTTCCCCACCTCCCTCCCCCCCAACAGCTCCTCAGAAAATGAATAAATCACAAAAAAAAAAAAATATCCCAACCTCATTGCCTGGCATAACCTGACTGTCTTCTATATAAATCCATTTATTTTCTCCTCATTCTTCCATCCATCCACAGGCTAACTTGTCCCTATGATTATGTGTGTTCTTCTAGAAAAATGTAGAAGTCTTGACGGCTCATGTAAGAGAGCTGTATGTATTTGAGATCAATAGCAGTGCATTGTTTTGAATGCAAGTTACCGCTATTTACAGAAGTGCCTCCTTGGTGCGGTTCTCAGTCAATGAAAGAATTAATCTCCTTCACATGTGTGCTGGCATCTAAAATAAAGTAAAGACCAGTGAGTGAAATGTTACTGTTTGTTTGAAACCTACCAGGCCTCTTAATTTGCCAATTTGTAGAACAAGACAAAAGATTACACCCTGTAATAGATCAGACATCAGGATTTTGCAATTTTTTAAGTATACTCAGGTATAACAGAAAATATAGATTAAAATCTAAGTACATTAAAGACATTAAAATGGCAAAAAGAAGAGAAAACATTATCTTAAGACTCTCTCCTTCTCCTTTGATCTCACTCATAATGGAAATGGTATGCTGGAAAAGAAAACTTGGAGATAGTTTGAGGAAGGTATGGAAGATAACTCAACGACAAAGAAATTCTCCAGAATAGCTAAAGAGTGAGCACTTACATTTACATGTAGAATCAAAGCTTTTATCACACACAAAGAAAATGAGAGAGAGCAGAAGCTTGAGAGTTTCTCTCAGGTGCTAGTTACCTGAATCAGAAACTATTATTTAAAACAAAAAAAAACTAGATCAATTGCATAAAGGACCCAAGCTGGGGCATAGCAGATGGGTCAGAAAATTGTTAATCAGGAATGATTTTTCGTAATATTCTGGCTTGAATGTGATTTGAGCTAGTAATGAAGAAAAGCTAATTTTGTTTCATAGTTGTTTAGTGGACTGTGAGACACTTATGGAGAATCATTTCATATGTATTCAATTTGCAATGGGCAGTATTCCACATGAGACCTGCAGACAGTAATCCTAGTAGAGCAGCTAAGGATTAAAGGGACAATCTGCCTCCCTGAATTAGTTCTAGCTCAGGGCAAGGCTGACTGAAACAGCAGAACAGGGATTTGTACTGATCCTGAGCACTCTGTGTCATTTGGGGAGGCAGAGGCAGAGAGCAGAATGAAGCAATAATAAATAAATAAAACAAAAACCTAGAATATGTCTTCTTACCAGTTGCCCAGCTAATATAGTTTCTCATTCACCTATACTGACAGATGGCTTTCTCTGATCTTGACAAATTATTTTTGGTCCATTGAGGCAGGATTCTATAGCAATTAAAGTATGAGTAAAGTCAAAAAGAAACTAACTTTTTGTAACCTTAGTGTTTATAAAATTGAATTGATAATAACTGTAGATTCTTAAGTGAATTACAGTGGATTATAAACCGGTTTTTGCAAGGATTTTTTTTATAAACATAATTATTTATAAGATTTTAAGAAACACTTATACCCAGAAGGTAAAGCAGTCATTTTCACCAGGAAAGCTGACCTGTTTGTCTGCTTTTAATCTTCTTACTTCATAAATAGAACACACAGGACAAGGGTAAAATAAAGGACAAGAATATGACTAATCTTAAAACAGAACAAGCTAGACAAACAAAAATGTTCCTGTGACTGGTGATACTTCTCAGTCTTCTCATCTTTAAAATGTAGAATAATTAGCAGTGGGAAGATATTCGCAAATGTGAAAGAAAAGAACCACCGTTCCTTGAGCAGAACCTGATGAAATCTGAACAAGCGAGTGAGGAACTTCTACAGCATCTACCTATTTCAAAATAAAATTCAAGTAAAGTATAGAGAACATCTCTTCAAAGGCCATTAACTCAAAATCTATGACTAATGTTGCATTAACTCCCAACAGAATCATCTTTATGAGCAAAATCTTGTCAGAGTAGTTGTAAAAAAGAACAAATAGAACTCTTACCATTTTTTGGCTTGGGAATCTAATGTTTTCGTCATCATCCTTGCTACTATAAGATATGATATCCAAAATCCTGTTTTGAGAAAGGCTTCTGGTGTAGAAGTGTATTAGTCTAAGAGATGAATTTCCAGTATGCAGGCATGAAAGCTCTCTAAGATTTTAAAACTATGGATTCTACAGCATCACCAAAGTAGTCCATGAAGGAGTTTGTAAGACTACTGACATGGATGGACAACTAGACGCAACTGAGTGCAAAGAAAGACAAGCTAACCAAACTGTTATACCAGAGAAAGTGTTTCTCATAAAGAGACATAGATTATAAAGAATCAGAGTTAGATATTTCAAAGGGAAAGAGTAGAGCGAGATCTGAAGCTAAGAGTCTTTGTCTATCATAATTGTTCCTCAAGGTTTCACTCAAGGGACTGCAAAAATCAGAAAAGGCACTCAGAATGTCTCCTCAGACTTCTCCTTCGCAAACTCGGGACTGCAGTTCACCAAGGGATATTCACAAGATACAAAATGAAACAAAAAAGCTGACATTTACCTCTTGGCATCTTCACCTAACTCTTTGAGTTGCTCTTAACTGCATCCCATCCAACACCATGTTGGAGCTTTCCTAAAGGACAATAAGAGCTGAGCAGTCTCACAGGTCATGTCTGAGCTTCTCCCCCTTTCCTTTAAGTCATAAGGTAGAATAGCAATGATCTTTTTTGTGTGAAATAAGGATACTGAAAGAAAAATTTATGGTAGCTGAGAATTATCACATTTTCCATATAGGAGATAGTGGGTTTTGGTTTCGTTTTTTTTAAAGCCATATGTCTATCTTAATATTTACATCTTCTCCATATTGATACCAATACAAATAGTTTATATGCATAGACACATATTGTAACGTACAGTTTAGGTTTTAAAGTCAGGAATTTAAGGAGTACGATGGCAGCCTAATATGAGGGAGCTCCCCAGAATTCTTTGGAAGGCTATATATGCTTTTATTGCATCTATAATAAAGTCAAGAAAAGGATCAAATAAATTTCAGTAATCCCTTCAAGCACATTGTTTAAAGATGACAAGATCAAGTATTCATTTGCCTCTGCTTCATGAAAAGACTTTCTGAAACCATGTAATGAAAGGAAAAGTGAGGGGGGAAAAAGTGATCAAGACTACAACATGAAAGAAAGATAGGTAACTAGGGTTATATGAAGTGCATGCAGATATTAATGATTATGCTGTGTCTGTAGAACAGTTATAGTTCATTTGTTCTTAGTTTAACATTAACAGCTTGTTTCATAATGCAAATATATTTTTAAAGGGACATAGAACTAGCAATATTTATATTTTTCCCCAGTTATTTATTGCAGAATACAGACATTTGCATATAAACCACACAACATGCATGCATGAGCACACACACACACTCATATACGCTATGTGTGTATATACTCATATATATCCCACCATTACGGAAAGTGAAAATGCATTCTGTTTAGTAAAGCTTTTTGATAAAACAAATACAATCCTTCACAGTTCAGATTACTATGCAACTGCACTGTTTAAAAAATACCAAGAAAATTATTACAGCAGTGCAAACTCCAGTTTTGGAGCTCTAGCAGTGGACCACACAGGGTACTATAAGAGTAACATTATTGCTTGCTAGCAAGTCTATAATGCTGAGAAAAAAATTGATCTATCCCTAAAACAAGATCCTATGGATTAACAATGCTGTGGAAGTAATAAGAAACAAAAGACTTGATCTAGACCATTCAAGTTGGAACGGTATCCGCACCCTGTTTCTCTACTCATGTCCCACATGCCTGTTCAAAAGAAGAGAAACACATCTATGAAGTCAGACCTGTACTTTCTGCCATGGATGGGTAGTTTTACTCACCATATGCCAACCATCCTGCACCAGCATCCTTCCTAGTGTTGATACACAGGATCAAGCCCTGACATGAACTTCTATTTCTGAATAGCACCAATACTCTACGAAGAAAACAATAAAAGCATTTTAAAAATTGAAAGAGGTGATACAGGTTCTTTGAGCATCTATTATTTAGGAACTTTTTATTCGGATAAGTAATAGCTTCTTTTCAACAGCTACTGAATTCCAGGTGTGGTGGCTTCCTTAGATCTTAATATATAGATATATCTGTTACATTTCCTTCCTGGCATCCTGTAACTCTGAGAGCAGTCAGTGAGAACAAACAGGTAATAAAGCAATAAAACCTCTTTAGTTAGAAATTACTATTATTTCATTGGTTCAGCTTTAAATATATTATTAGGTGCATAGAATCATCTAGAGGAACATCTCTGGGAAGATGTAGTACTTACTCTTAGCAGGAGCTGTTTTCCTTGTTTTCTTAATCTGACTTCTTTCATGGCAGTGCCATGAAAGCAAGCACATAGGAGTACAGATTTATCCTGTCCTAAAAGGGGTCTTTTGAAAAGTGAAAGACTCGGAAATCTGTAGATTTTCTATTGAATTAAGTCCATGGCTATTAGATGACTGCATTTGAATCATCACAAATAGTCACCTTTAAGCAGAGGCTTATAATTTTCTATGAATACTAAGGCACATTTAAATATTAAGTATTTATAATATGAAAAATGCACGTACATTAAATTAAAAACCTACTAATACTTATCTCTATGCAACAGAAAGTTCCATAGAAAAAGAAAGCAAAATAGAGTAACAAGTTGAAATTCAGGTAGTAACTTTTTTTCCATATCTGCAATATATTTGACTGCAAAGATCTACATATCACAGTGAACAGTGAGGTCACCTTCATTGCATGTAATAGAAAGCTGACCATACCTGCATCATAGTCATCATATTTCAGATAATACACTCACAGCAAAACAGTAGGTCATATTTTCGCTACATAAGAGGCTGTCTCCTGACAGCAGTCAATAGCAGCTGGATATAAGTAATTGGCTTAATAATACTGAAAAGAAAGCAGTTCAACCAGATCAACAGATGAAAGAAAGAGTAATTTTATCTTTAGGCAACCAGGATATCAAATGGGCAGCAGGAATTGTAGAGGAACTAGGGGACAGTGAGGAACAAGACATATGTATCCCATAGCTTTAGTGGAAATTGCAATGAATGAGAAGTTTTTGCACAGGTTTTCGATAAGATAAGTATTACTATTTTATGTTCTCATTGATTCAAGTCCAATCCATGCTTTGGGATATTTTTCATTCCTTAAGAAAAGCAAAGTGTTTTAATTTCAACAAGTGGAAAACATAAGGTCCTTCACGAAAACGAAAGAAGAAAGAAAGAAAGAAACATTGCTTTACAGTCACTTTAACGGCCAGCTTCTCTCCATAGCAACCATTTATTGATGCAGTGGCAAAAATGCTTACAGAATTATCAGCTCATTGAGCTCATGTTGCTGCTTGGCACATTAGGATGGTTCTGTTTCCTTTACCATCTGAATATAAAGGGAGTGGTCTGTTGATTTTACTCTAGTTTCTTTTGGTACACCACGATGAATATTTATTTTTGGGGTTTTACTTCAAGGATGACTGGCTGGTGAATGAAGTCAGTCTAATTTCTCCTTAAGACATCAGTCATTAAAATGCTGAAGTTCTCCAGTGGGTCCCCAAAAGGATTGCTTTACCTTTCACAAGAAGAAAAAGAACAGATGTGGAAAGGAGATGTATAGTGGAAAAGCAGTAAGTCCTGCTATATGAGTGTCTCACGATAGTGGAGACTAACTCTCTGTTATTCCTTGGCTGCCATCTTCAGCACCCAACAACTCTAGCCTCACAGTTCAGCCTGTATCTTGTAAACACAGAATCAAATACCCCTTGAATATGAGTTTTATCTATTTATGCTGTGAGAGATACAGATGAGAAAATGACAACAGGGCTCTAAAAAATACAAGCAAGTGCAAAGCCGGATAAAGAGAAATGATAGGAGATACTCGCGGTTGTAATTGTTGTTGTTTTCAATCTGTAAGCCAAGAAATTACACACTTGCTATCAGCTTTTCATAGATGAGATGCAAAATTAATATCCAGAGGTGAAGTCCAAAATTCGTAGTCAGATTTATCCCCAGAAAGATGAGTGTAGTCCTACCTTAGTTGAACTGAAGGAGAAGAAACTGGACAGACTCAGCCACCATGTCTTCAAATGATAAGGAAGTAGATCCTGGTATGGCAAAAGCAAATATTCTGTGAGCTTCCCCCCAAACAATCTGCACCTTACGTCATCTTTCCCAGGACAAAAGCACAGCAGAAGGCTTGGCAGCTGATGATGATCTATCAGAATATGTTTATCATGAAAGAGAACAGTTGCTATGATTCTGAGCTTTCCTCCAACCTATAAAGCCCCACACTGAAGAAAATGCTTCAAGATATAGTAAGCTTATATGTATGGAGGCAGACAGATCTGAGTTTTTCTTTAAGTGAGCATGAAGTGAGCTGGGCATAAACCTGTTCTGGCCTGGAAAGTAGAGCAAAGATTTCTTTGTATTGGCTGAAACAAAAACTTCAGTCTTCTGACCAAAAGAACACTGGAATATTGTTTTATTTTGCATTTTAACAGAGATGTTTTTCTTGCCATGTAAGAAGATATAAGAAGCATGCTTCCCACCATGATTATGTCTTTAGTGTCCATTTTGCTTTTGCTAAAATCCAGTGACCCTATTATTGCTGTGATAACATGACACTGTGAGTTGTTATGACAACTCACAGCTGGCTTCACAGCTGAAGTTAGCTGGACAAGCAAAAATTCTGTTCCTGAGTAGCTGCATGTGAGTTTGGGGAGTTGAAGAACACAGTACACTGAGTAGAACAATCAATACTGAATCCTTTACATTATTCATTTTTATATAAAATTCCCCTGTTGGACAAGTTGGGAAGGAATTTTAAAGTTGTAACTGGAGATGTTACATAAAAATCATTGGTCATGGAATAATTAAAAGAGCTGGCAGGAAGAATTAAGGGAACTGACATTTACACTATAACCTTAGGTTACAAGGCTAAACAGCTGAAGGGAACAGAGTACATCCTTTAATACAACATATTGAACTCTCTGTAGGTTTGGCAATGCAAGATCAACAAGATAGATAGCTTGTCTACTATTCTCATTTTCAAAATTCTTTTTATTTCAGAAGTGTAAAAAAGATTTTTGATTGAGCATGTTTTCCTCCTTCTGAGCTAAATTCAGGAGAAAAACTTTTCAGCAAGGCCTGTGTCCTAGATAAAATGAGTGGCTGGAAATCAAATGGAAATCTTAGTTAATGAGAGGTATGCTGGTAAATTGGAATAAAAATGGATTCTATAATGCACAGAAGCTTAGAGTTAAAAATCTTTAGAGCACTACACAGTTGTTATTTTAATTAAAAAAAAAAACAAAGTTCTAGCTATCTTAAAGCAAGGTCTAATGATCAAAAAACTAGATCTAAATCAGGAAAAAATCCATTATAATCTTTCTACTTTAAAGACAAAATATAAGGTTAAATTCAGGCCCTCAGTAGCATAAATTGCATGCATCATCAGTTACGGATGGATATCTTCAAATGAAGAAACGTTCTTTTCTTGTCACATTATAATATAAAATGTCAACACACATGGATGATTTTTATGAACTTGCGTGTATCTGAAATTTTCTGGTAGATTTATGCCGTCAATAATACAGACTATTTTCCAATCTCTACATAAATCCTCTTAAAGATATAGTGTTCTGCTACTGATTTACAAGAACTGTTGAGGTTTTTCCTACCACTAATATAGAGCCCCAAGGTATGAGAGAAGAAAATTTTGGATTTGTAATAGTGGCAAAGTACAGGCTGGATGATTAAACTAACATTAATCATTGTTGGATGTGAATCATTGTTCGAAGCACAATTTAGAACTGAAGATTGACTCTTAAACATCTCCATCCATGCTGTTGTGGAGCTTTAGCGCTATTTCCAGTGGTTTAACAGGGAGGAGTATAACATTTCCACATCAGTTGAAGATTGCTGAGGTGGCAGAGGCTGCCTTCTGCCTTCCCCAGCCATCAAGGCCCTCACAAAGGATTATCTCCATGTGGGAAGAAATGGTAGAATGGTTGCTGTTATCCAGCAGTCTGTACCATTACCAATGATCACACCTTCTGAATCTAACTACTTCTGAAACCAAAATAAAAGGAATCACAAAGAGAGGGCCAAAACAGTTGGGAACAATACAAAAGAAGATGCAGAGCACAGATTAGACAGATCAGAAGATCAGGGCTGTATCGTTTACTCTTTATATTTCTTTGACAAGATTTACTGTATTTTCTGCTCTGAAATCTAAAAAGCCAATATTTGTTTGGTAAATTAAAAGCTGACAGGAGGTTTTCGAGATCTAATATATCCGTTTACTTCTTGTTTGCAGAAAGCCTGTGAACTTAGATAGGGGAAAACCTTCACGCTAGGAAAGAATCTCTCTCCCCTCACTTCCCCAGTATAAGGAGTGTTTAGTTTCCCACGCATTATGAAATCCAACAACTGTCCTTCTGTGCATGCATTCCTGAAAAAGCAGAGACTAATACGTAATGTTTTAACTTGACAAGTAAACAACAACACAACAACAGTAACACATCAATAAACATAGCACAGAAATTCCATGTTTCTCCCTGGGTGCTAAGATCTTGCAAATTAAATTTAGTTCCACATTACATTGTGAAAAACACATTCATAGCTTTTCAAATGTTTTTCATTAAATGTAAATCTTAATAAATTACATAATGTTAAGCTTAAAGGAGGGCTATTTAGGTTGAAAAGTTCAAATGTTAGGACATGGTAGATTTATACTTCCCTGGACAATTATAATTCTTGTGTCATTATACTTATGCAACATGACATGATCTTCAACTTCAGCTCACAACAGTTTACCACAGGCTGTTGTCTTACTCAGGACTAAAGCTGCATAAGAAAATGAAAATATATGATTATTCAAGTGTTTGCCTTTACAAATGAAACATTTCTGGGCATCTTATGATGTTTTTCGTTTTTCCTTTAGCTATATATTCTTACGGTTAGCAGCAGAGTGGCTACATTATTTTAAATATTTACACCCAGGATAAATTGGGCATCTTTGTTTTATTTGGCTTCACTTTGTAGTGAACTAGCATGAGCCTAGGAGCCCCTGGGACAAATTATCTTCATGCCTTTCTTAATGCCTCCATAACTGTGCCTGAGTTTATACACTTCATACAATACAGAATAACCAGACGTAAATCCCAGTCAATCACTACTTTACTTGTTTTACCTGAAATATTTTTTCAATGTAAACCATATTTTTTTATTAAAATTTAAAGGTCATCTCAAAAAGCCATAAGACCTTCTGTCTATACAGAAGTTTCACGTTATAGTGCTTTTACAGCCATTACATATGGCTTTCCATAGATCCTACAAAGATGCAAATATTTAAAAAAACTCATCAGTGCTCACCAGGTAGGAAATCAAAATAATAAATTAGTTCCTGTCCCTAAATTGTTTTGATGTTTCAGTGTTGTCAAGCTCTTCCTTTAACACCAACAGGATACTTGGCAAGAAACTGTGCCCTTCTTGGTATATTAGAAGTGTGATCATTAAAAGGAGGAGAGGATTGTTGTTTGAAAACTAACACTACTCTGTCAGTTTATTTTCAGCAGTTTTCTTCTTTCTTTGGAAAGAGGAAATGCAGGGTAATGATGTGTGCTAACTGACAGCTTGCCAGGAGGTGTATCATTGAGAACATTTACTGTGAAACATCAAGATAACGTTTCTTTTCCTGCAAACTGTAGTGGAAAGCTGTCAAATTCTGGTCTCTTCTGTGCATAAAACTTCTGCTGCTGTTACATTGTTCTGACTGATGTGGGGATTATAAATGGATTATAAATTATTCTTAGGTATGTAGTCTTACCTTTGTCAATTGCATGTATTTTGGAAGTGTTTTGAAAATTTATTATGCCCATAACCTAAGGTCCCTGAACTGTTCATCCCCTGTTCATCAACTGATGGGAATAAAGAGCCTATGTAAAAGCAACAGAAGGAACTTTTCTGTAAATGCAGACTTTAAGCTGTAAAATCAAATTGAGTTAGCTGTTTGCTTTATCTTCTTTTTCCATAGCTAACAGACTTTTTGACTTAGTCACTTTTAATATTCTCTCTTCTTAACGTTGATATTTCCCCCCACAGGTGTTACATTTTTTATGTTGGAATTTTGAAACGTCAGATAACAGCTTCCTCTCCAAAAATGTTTTTCCAAAATATATCCTGGCAATTAAGGCCAAAAGTCTTCAAATCAGACATGCCTTGTAATTGTCTTGATTTTTGAGTCCTGTTTATACTTAATTTTCTGAGGCATAAAGTGTCATGACCCTGGTAAACACAATGGAGATTGTGGCAGAATGGTGTTTATAGAAATCAGAGACAAACAGCTGCCACTTACCTTTACAGCAATGGGCCTTTAACCAGAACCCACTGCAGTTAGCTTGGTTAACTTCAGATAACTTGGTTTGCTCAAGGTAACAACATGTTAGTGAATACTTCATTTGTTAGCTTAAGATTAAGGTTTCATCAGGGTATTCATCCTGCTGAAAAATTAAGGTATCATTTTAAAAACTGATTTAAAATCTACACCATGGCAAACAGACTGCAGGTAATAAGATATTTGTCTTCCAGAATATTTCTGTCCTTTCTGGTACAGACCTCTAGATCACAACCAGGATAACCTGCATCTTAGACTATAACCAGCCACTGCCAACTTAGTATATGGTAGCTAGTTCTTGTTGCAACATTGAACACTGATTTTTTCCCTTTCCCCTTCAAAATGGGAAAATAGCTTGACTTTCTGCCTCAGGCTATTAGATTTTAAACACTTATGTTCAGACACTTTGTTGTGGTTTTGGCTGAATTTACCAAAACCGGACCGGCAGATGGCCCTTCCCCTCCCTTCCCCCCCCTAAAAGAGGAGAGAGGAGGAGAAAGAGATAAGGAGATTCAGAAGTTTAGAATGAACTAAACTACTTTAATGAAAAATTAATATTAAAATAAAAATAAAGAAGAAAATAATGAAATAGATACAATATATACAAAACCGTATCAAGCTCCCAGGATGACAGTTACATCACCGGCAGGCACTGGGGAAGTCCCAGACTGGACTCAGTGACGAATGGGAACTGGATTCCAGCTCTAGAGTCAGGAACACACGGATCGGGATCAAAGGCAGATGAACAGACAGAGTCCTCTCTGGACGTTGGCCATCGCAGGAAAGGGGCTGACCCTTTGATCCCTCAGCCTTTATACTGAGCATGGGGCAGATGGGATGGAATACTCCAGTTGGTCAGGTTTGGGTCACCTGTCCTGTCCACTCCTCCCCACCGATGTGACCCCTCTACGTTTTTTCCGTTTCCGACCCTCTAAGGGGGTAAATAACGAAATTGGCTGACCTTGGTTGTTATAGCAATAAGTATAAGCAAGGGCCTCCCTGCGTACCATTCCTTGGCATGGAGCACAAACATTGGGCTTATCATTCTGAGAACGAGCAGTTTTCTCCACAATATGCCGTTAATTTCAGAGAGTTAGAGGAGGCCTAGCTAGGATGTAAAGTTACAGAACAGAAAATTGGTTCGGTTTTACTTCAAACCGGGACACACTTTAATTTATTTTTTTTAATTCTCTGCATACCGTAGTCAGCTCTAGCACCCTCAGCAACCTTTTTGCACAAGCAGGACACGTCAAGCATCAATGTTTTATTGTCAGCATTCAGTGAGGATGCATGAGAGGGAAGAAGGGTGCTAGCAATAGAAACTGGTTTCATCCATCTCTTCTGTCAAATTAGGCAGCTTTGAAACAGATAAAAAATTCTTGCCATTCTACTGCTACGCATTTTAAAAATTCAGTTGTAGGGAGCTGCTGACAGATCAAAAACATATCTTTGCCTTATGGAAGCTGCTATTATAATTTGCTCATAATTAAAAATGGTCTCTAGAGAAATGGAGGCAGAGTAGAGTAATTTGTGCATAAACCCTCCTTTTTTTCCTTTGGTGGCTTTTCATTTAGCAAGGCTCATTCTGCAAGCAGAGGATAGATCTTACCCTTTGAAATCCAGCAATTTCCTTCATGGTCAGCTTCAGGGAGGTCACCAAGCGATGCCAGGTACTTGGGAAACACTCCCGGATGTTTACGTGAGGCCTAGAGCAGCTCTGCTGAATAAAAAAAATGAAAGAAGTAAACATTAACACCATAGAAAAGGACAAAACAAATACAGAAGGATCAAAGAAAAAAAAAAAAAGTGGCAGCCTATGAAACATGCAATAGCACAAACCACTTTACACTGTGCTCCTCAGCTGTTGGTCTGAGAGGCCTCAGAATTCAAAGCTCTTCAGCACTTGCCTCAGGCATACAAAAGGATGCAGAAGAATTAACTGAAATTTGTGTAATATTTTAATGAAAAATGTAGGTTTATTTTTATGTTCAATTGTTTAACAATATAGCAGGAAAAACAAATATTAATCTTTTTTTCTGTTTAGTCCTTTTTATCTAACCCATTTGTCCTCACTGATAGGTAAAAGAAAGTAAAATATTGACAGTGAACTATTTAAAAATTCCCATATAAAACTCACAAGTAACAAAATTCAAGAGAGAGCATTTTTTAAATATATTTTTATATGATTCTTTGCCTCTGTTTTCTGACTAATCTGAGACCATAACTTTTAAATGCATTTCTTTGTGTAAGGCAAGCTTTTAAAAATTCAGAGGTTTACAAGCTGCTGTGAAATATATAGGAAAGATAAATGGGTATTGAATATTACAATTGAATAGCGTGTTACATACATTGTACATGTAATTACCTGTGCTACAATATAAGTAAGAATATTACCCGTTTATTTATACTTTCTCAAAGGTCATTAGTCTCCTCACTCATGACAAAATTTATGTGACTGTGGATTTCTGTACTATGACAAAATTGTGTGAAAACAATCAATATGTAAGTATTCAAGAAACTGAACTTTTAAGAACACCTAGGCAAGATTTCTGACAAGAGTTTCCAGAAAAAAATAGAATACTATACTTTGTGCCAACAATACATTATGTTCTATTTTGTACAGGCTCAGAATGGTTGATGATGAGCGAGGCTATTACATGGGCATTTTTCTGAACAGAATTTGAAAGCTTTCTGCATTTTCCAGAATCTATGGACATCTTGCTGTTTGATTTGGTTCCTGGATTTCTGGAGATAATGAATAAGAAGTGACATTAGAATTGGATGTCACATCTACAGTAAAATAATTTGATGCAATCAAGCTCATTTTTAATTATAGCAAATGTGCTATCCAGATGTGCTCCATGTACAGGAGTAAGTCAGACACGATAGATTCACAGTACCTGTATCACACCCTGTATACGCACATAATTCTATCCTGTAAATCCTGGACATAAAAATGTCAACTGGTGCATTTAAGGGGAGGTACAGTGTAAAAGATCCACCTGCTCTCTGCTTATCCCTTCACCTTTTGTGTAAGGGAGTAATGATCCTGTAGAAGCTGTCTCTCCACTCTTTTTGGAGTTAGATATGTCTATACAGAGAAATACAGAATACTTTGACACATTAGGGACTGTTGAATATGGGAGTGGAACAATTACTATAGCTGTTGTTGGTTTTAGTTGATTTTTAATAATTTCCCTTAAATGACTTTTTACTCCATATCAAATTCTCACAACAGTCATTTCCTGGGATCACAAATTTTACACCCAAGCTGTTAAACAATGAATAAATATGATGAAAGTGTTACCTGCTTCAGCAGCAGAGCTACAACCACTTATTTTAATCAGGTCAGCACTAGTCAGAACAGTGTAAATCACATTATTTGCTCTTGTTAAAGAAAACTCTTCACATTTGGATGCACAGATGCAAGTGCAGGCAATCACAACACCAGGATTTAATCTCACTGGAACCAATACCTTGCCTCTCTATAATGAACCAGCTGAATTATACTTGCTGAACTATATTCTAGAAACAAACTTTCTTTAGACAGCCAGAACTTCCTCCAAAGGAATCTTGAATTTTTATGGGAGCTGAATATCTTATGTCCCTTAGGATTTGTTTAGGTTGCTGTTCTGCTTTTTCATTTGTTTTCCAAAGTCAAAATTCGTACTGTTCCTAGTATCTTGTGTGGAATCTTTTTTTCCAATTTTGAGACTGAAATCAGGCCAAGTATAGTGAAGCAACCCTCTTCTATTCATGAATGTGGAGTAACGTTCTCACCATGTGCCTAGTTCAGTGGAGTTGCTTCTTTTCCCATTTCAGCATGTCACTTTGCCTTAAGGAAGGTGAAGGAGAGTTGCCATGGAGGGGATGGCAAAGCACTTCTTCCTCTTTTCCATCCCATCAAACATAAAACCGTAAGACCTACTTCATTTTAAATCCTTTCAAAATCTATCCTTAAAGGAAAAAATATATGTGCAGTTACAATAGCTAGTCTGCCACAAATATGCACTCCAAATCAACAAGCCTCTTAAGCTATTAGGTTCCATCAGCATTTGTGCACCAGCAACAAAGGTCCTTCAAGAACATCAGAATCAATAGGATATTATATCAGGACCGTCTAAGTGTTGCCCAAATTGGTATAATTATACGAGGACATAAGAACAAAATGTCAGCTAGGTAATCTTGCTCTCCATTCAATACCAGTCTGACCTGGACACAAACATACCATCAAGTGCTGGGCACTCTAATTGAGGAAAAAATGTGGGTTAGGTAGGCAATGACCAGATGAGAGGAAAAAGAACAATTAGTAATAACAAAATATAAACTACTAGAAAACACTGAAAAAAAGATTTTATTAAGTCTGGGAAAAAAAACCCAACAGCCAAATAAACCAAAAAAATCCCACCCTTTAGGAGACATGACCATAATTTTGAAATATATAAAAATCTACTGCAAAGCACGCTCACTTCTTTTCCTTCTAGTCCCTGAAGACAGGAAGAAAAATACTAGATGTGGGAAAGATCGTGGAATCATAAAGGAAACATCTGGAAACACTTTGTAAAAAGTAGAGGGATAAGCTCCCATAGGAGCCTAAGCATTGGAGGACGGTATTACGTCTGTCAGGAATCTCTCAGTCCATCTGTCTGTCTACTGGAATACAGTGTCAAAGGGAGATAAACTAAAGCACTTTTCTTTCCTCTGACTCTGAGATTTTTCCATTTTAACTCTCTTTTATATGAAGAAGCATTTTCAGTCCCTGCCATCCCTGCCTGTCAAAGAAAAACTTCAGGCAACAGCTGGCTGATCAGAAGTCAATACAACAATCAGAACAGAACGGCAATCTGCAGAGCTACATCAGAGCAAAACCAGAGTAAGATGAACACCACATTCTGAATCTTGACTTTTCTAACCATAACACAGCACACTTTTACCTAAGGCTTTATTTAAGATCAAATGAAAATCTGAGACAATAAGCTTAAGAAAAATCTTTCATATGCTTAGCCTTTACCTAGGGAGTTTATGCTACTACAAGAGAAATCGAAGGAAACCCAAGCTTTATAAAACGTAACTTTAAGATTTAAGAAATCTTACTTTGAATTCCTACTCCTATGTTGCAACTGTTCAAAAAAAGATTCTGAATACATCCACACAGTGGCCATACCTTTAGCTAGATCCGACTGATGTACCTTCACCGACTTTGATGTATATACCTTGATTTGCATCAGGTGGAAATCTGGCCCTTTTGCTTTTACACGCTTTTGTTATAAGTATTTGCATTGATAAATTTTCTAGGAAATCAGATAGAAAGCAATAACCATTTTTTTTTTTCATTTCACATTCCTATTTTAGATCTTTTTTTTCCTGCAATCTTGCCTTACAATATAACCACGTTTAATTTTACAAAAGACTTACATACAAGTGGAACATATGTAAGTACAATTGAACAGAGGAAACAAAAAAGTGGAGGATTCAACATCTGGAAAGACGCCATAGGATAACAAGCATGAATATTCCTAATCTGTTTTTGTGACATGATGAAATATTGCTTGAAGCACTAAAATGAGGCATATGGTTTTATTTTGACTGGTTCTGATTTAAGGATATGAGGGAGATGGGAAAGAAAGATCAGTTATGCACACTGTGCTTATTGGTTATTGCTTTGCAGTCATATAGGCCAATCAGAGCTGGCCTTCAAATAGTCATGTGAGATAAATAATAGAAACAGAATCATAGAATCGTTGAATCATAGAATGGTTCACGTTGGAAGCGACCTTAAAGATCATCAAGTTCCAAACCCCCTGGCATGGGCAGGGACACCTCCCACTAGACCAGGTTACTCAAAGCCCCATCCAGCCTGGCCTTGAACACTTCCAGGGATGGGGCAGCCACAACTTCCCTGGGCAACCTGTTCCAGTGTCTCACCACCCTCACAGGAAAGAATTTCTTCCTGATATCTAAGCTAAATCTACCCTCTTTCAGTTTGAAACCATTACCCCGCCTCATCCTATCACTACACTCCCTGAAAGAGTCCCTCCCCATCTCTCCTGTAGGCTCCCCTTTAGGTACTGGAAAGCTGCTCTAAGGTCTCCCCAGAGCCTTCTCTTCTCCAGGCTGAACAACCCCAACTCTCTCAGCCTGTCTTCATAGGAGAGGTGCTCCAGCCCTCTGATCATCTTCGTGGCCCTCCTCTGGACCGGTTCCAACAGGCCTATGTCCTTCCTGTGCTGAGGACTCCAGAACTGGACGCAGTATTCCAGGAGGGGTCTCACGAGAGCAAAGTAGAGAATCACCTCCCTCACCCTGCTGGCCATAATTCTTTTGATGTAGCCCAGGATGCAGTTGGTTTTCTGGGCTGCCAGCGCACATTGCTGACTCATGTCCAGCTTCTTGTCCACCAACACCCCCCAAGTCCTTCTCCTCAGGGCTGCTCTCAATCCATTCTCCGCCCAACCTGTATTTGTGCTTGGGATTGCCATGTCCCAGGTGCAGGACCTTGCACTTGCCCTGGTTGAACTTCATGAGGTTCATATGGGCCCAGTTCTCAAGCCTGTCCAGGTCCCTCTGCATGGCATCCCTTCCCTCCAGCGTATCAACAATGCCACACAGCTTGGTGTCATTGGCAAACTTGCCAAGGGTGCATTCAATCCCTCTGTCCATGTCTCTGACAAAGATGTTGAACAGCACTGGTCCCCGTACCGACCCCTGAGGAACGCCACTTGTCACCGGCTTCCACTTGGACATTGAGTCCTTGACTGCAACCATTTGAGTGCAGTTATCTAGCCAGTTCCTTATCCACCAAGTGGTCCACCCATCAAATCCATGCTTTTCCAATTTAGAGACCAGGATGTCATGCGGGACGGTGTCAAATGCTTTGCATAAATCCAGGTATAGATGAATCAACCTAAAATTTAAAATATAGTATTCAAAACTTGTGCATGATGCAGGGTAAATAGTTAAACATCTGATCAAATATTGACCTCTACAATCTAGATTTCTATGTCTTGCTAGTCATCTGGTTTCCCTTCATAACTAGTGGAGGCATATCTAGAGTACAATTCACCCTAACAAGACTGTCCAAAATGTCAGATGAATTACATGCTGCAAATGCCTATTTCTCTTTATTGACTGTAAAAATAGCTTATGCTGATTATTTCAGAAGATCTACATAGTACTTATCTAAAATTAGGTAAGATTAATTCTATGATTAATCTGTTATTATTATCTCAGCTACCTGTTTAAAGATAGTTAAGACATCTCATGAGATCTGTAAAACATACAAGCTATGTGTTTATTTTGCAAGTATCAACTTTCCCACAGTGGGAAAGCCATGGAGAGAAGCAGCCTATAAAGTACATACTGTCTGGATGAATGCAGACTTTGAACAAAAACTGATGGCTTTGCAACTCTCAGCCAGTGAGACCATGCTAAAATGTGTTTCCTTAGTGGGATTTCCGATTAAGCTACCTTCTGCTTTTGTCCATGAAATATCCATATGTAAATCAAGCTTTCTGGAATTTTATACTTGCAGATAAGCAGAAAAGTTGTAGGGGGATTTTTTGTAGGAAATAGACAGAAAAATAGGAATAATAATATTTCCAAACATGAGAGAAACATACACTGCAGCAGTAATTAGTCAGCAAAGACAGATGATGTTCTGTATTTTAGGAAACCAGGCAGTCATTTCCAGAAAAAAAAAATTATAAAAAGGGACATTAAACATTCAGTTACAATTAATATTTCTAACATGTCTTTGAAACTCATTTTCCATAAAACTCAGTTATTCAGATGTGCCCAGAGAATAAACACAAAAGGAAATTGAGTATTTTGTTACAAATTAATTAAAAACCTCTGACAGTACATTGATGGACATGTGTAAGAAGCTACAGAGCTATTTATTTTTTAAAAAATCAAACAAATCTTTGCAGACTTTTTTGGTCTTTTCATATTTTAACCAGACACTACTGCCATGAATTCTGTTTAGCAGAGATCCATGGTTCTGAAGTATGAAAGTCTGTTTATCTAAGCCCTTTGACTTTATTCAGTTCTGTCGCATTTATGTGCAGTTTTCCTATAATATGCTTTGGACAAATAACTCAGGGATCAGTCACTCAAAACCTGCTATTGCTTGAAGTGTACATTTACAGTCATATCTGGTTTCAGTCAAAATAAAACTAAAACTCAAAAAAGTTAGATATCTTAATTTGAGCTGAATCCGGTGCTCTGCGGTATCTAAGACAGCCACACAGGGCTTGCCATCACCCAGGAACTACAGGAAACCTATGCCCTTCTGGGTCATCAGCTAGAGGCTGGGTCAGACACTCAAGAACATCTAAAACAATATTAGATGTTAATCTCCAGGCACCTCCACCAAGCCACTGTTCTAAATAGAAAAATGCATCTTATTTTGAGGAAGAACAGTAAGACTGTCCCCTGGATGAAAGACTTAATGTCTGAAGTTTGTGGGTAATTTCAAAAGAACAGTGGTCTACAAAGGCTAACAGAGGCACTAGAAGGAGGTATCCTCTGGGAGTGTTCTGTGGTGAAGGCTAGAAAGGTTAAAGCTCTCTAACAGATGCAACCTGAAATATAATACACACTCAACGAAGAAACCTTGATAAATGTTTTGTTAGAAGAAGAAGAAAAGAAAAATCATCTGAAGGAGGGAAAAAGGAAATGAAAAAAGAGGGAAATAAATCTTCTAATTTGCTCTTAAGTCATTGAAACTTTTTTTCATAGCTCTATGTCTTTTATAAATATTCTTAACTGTGTATCTATTTTGGATATTCTAGGCAAATACTTCTATCAAAATTTTACCTTAACCTGGATTGAAGGGAATGTGATTTTAAGATAAATCGATAACAGCAAGACTGGACTTTAATGAGAAGAACTGAGGCCTCCAAACTGGCAATGAGCTGGTAATGCAGGAGACAGAGAAGTCTTTCAACGATGAGATATATTCAGGAGGACACTCCAGCATGCAGTAAGATACCAGCTGCAAACTTACCCCAACTGAAGCCCAGTTTTAAGATTTGAAGGGATAAGGTATTCTTCTGAGCCAACATTAACCAAAAATTTATACTGTACACTAGAGCATTTTACCAAGACAAGTGCAAAACCTTCTCAAATGCAAGCAAAACAATTTTTAAATAGATTGACATTTTTTCATTGTCTTTTTCCCCCACATCCTTACAGAAGCAGTATTTTTCCAGGTAACATATTTCATTCCTTCATTTTTGTGTCAGATCTATAACACTTTCAGATTTCTACTTAAACTCCAGGGATGATCTCTTTTATAATAATAAATTGTTCCATATCTCTTCTTGATGCAGAAGTTACTAGTTAAAGTGTATGCTTTCCTCAACTGCTAAGTCAGGAGCTTGCTTTCTTGCCATAGTCAAAGCATTTCTGTTTTAGCCTGAAAGAGTATATAGCACCATCTTGGTTAACAAGCTGCCAAAGTTAAATGTACCTTGAATAAATCCTTGTTCACTTACTGTAGCTTTAACTTGCTAAAGATTTCTTGGAGCACTAATTCCCCAAAATTATCATCTGAAGAGTTTAATGGGAAGCCTTTCTATTATAAACCAAAAAAAAAAAAAAGGAAGTGATGCTTGCCCTAAAAGTGACTTTTAAATTAGTTTCAAGAAGAAAATAAGATGTGCAGATCTGAGAGACTGTAGTGATACAAGATAAGAGAAAATTAACAACAGAAGGATTCTTTTCTGGCTCATATCATATCACGTCACAGATGAGTCAAAAATCACTCTCTGCTCTGTGCTGAAGTTTTCTCTACAATATAATTTAGGGATTTTTTTTGGAATTGAGTTTCTATCAGGGACCTTATGTGCCCACACTATTAGTTTTAATACTTTATATCTTGTCAATAAGGAAATGCTCTTGAAATTAATTTCATATTTGTAAAGAAAGCCTGCATTTTATTTCATTTGTTTTCATATTAAGCTGTGTAATTATATCAATAGAAAATAAATTATTATTGTACTGCCCCTTTAACAGTTCTAAATTGAAGATTAAACTTGCATATGTAAGACATAGTGACACTGCATCAGCAAAGATTCTGTAACTGTGATCCTTGGACCTCCTTATGGTCCAAGTAGATTTGGCTTGAAACATCTTACTAAGCAACAAATCTTTATATTGACTCGATACATTCCAGTAAGAAACATTTATTGCTGAAAAATATATGTTTAGGGACTAACCTCCTAAGAGGGGCAGAACAAGATAGAAGTAAAATTATTTTTTTTCTTTTAGAAAGAGGGTGAATAATTATGGAAAACAAGAAAACAAGATCAAATCAAAGTATTAAAAATGCCCCCAAATAATCACTGAAAGTTTTCCCTGCTGCTTTTCTACAAATACTAAATACCTTTCTATGTTTAAAAGCTTCCTTTCAAATAATCTATGAAGAAAAAATGGTGAGTGAAAAAAAAATCAAATTCAAACAGTAGAAGGAATGTGACTACAGGGATTAAATAGAGTAATTCTTCGTAGAATCAAATATGGATTTAACAATTCAATAATTCAGGTATAAATGATATTTATTTGGAATTTCGGGGTTATAAATTATGCAAACATAATAAGATTTCTCTAAATATATAAAGTAAATATTCTAATTTAGTTGTATCTTTATAAGTAATCATGCTTACTGCAATGGCATTGTCTGTGCCATTAGTGGAATTATTTAACAGAATTTGTTCCTTTGTAAAATGGCAGTAAACTTTCAAAAGTTAGTCAAAGAAGGTTCCTGCATGTTAAACACTAATATATTATGTATAATTGACTAATTACATACTGAAGATTTTAACCTTCATTAGATATTTATGATTTATGCAGAACATTAGATGCCATTGATAGAAAATTAAATTAAAAGGCAACAGGGCTCAGTAATGTGCTTACTCAATGCACTGGCAACATGAGGTTCTGGCTAGCTACAAATATTTAAAAGAGATTATCAATTTAAGAAGTTCTGTTATTTCCTGTGCCATGTTCATACTTGAGTGCCTGGTTCCTATGAGCACTGTTATAGCTTGTCTGGTAAATTTTCCACGATGTTGCTCAATGACATATGCAAAGTGCTAAAGTACATCTTCAGGGTCGTCTATACTAGGCACAACATGGAACATGAAGCTTGGGGTCAAAGGGGAAAAAAAAATAAATCTCTGTCTTCCAACTTCTCATGCAAGAATCCACAGCAACCCAGAATCCCTAAAAACTGTGCCCACACTCTTTTGTGTGTCTGTGTGTCATTTTCCACTAGCTTGAGACCTACAGAGGAAGCTGGGGAACAGTTCTCTGGGGAAACGTTCTCCCACAGGTGTAGTTTGTTCACATCCTCCAAATACTGTTACAGTACTGAAAAGGAACAAGGGCAGAGAAATAATTTGCTCCATCCTTAAATGCACTCAAGTGCCAAAGAACTTCCTTTCAAAATCAGTGTGATATGAATGTGTTATAGCTATCACAATTACTGCTAACTGCCAGTTATGGATCTTTTCCCAGCTTTACAGTTAGAGCTTCTGCGGGCTGCTACACCAGTGTACAAATCTGAAACAAATCAGCAGAGGAGCTATCTCTTTCTATCTCTTGCATGAGAAAATAGACTGGCTGTATCTGTAATGCAGTGAAATACACTAGGGCTGCCTAGCTAATGAACCAATCCAGCCAACGTCTGGCATGGAACAGGGCACAAACTGCTGAAAGAGGTACATATCGTCTCCTGGCAAGCCAGCATATAGTCTGCTATAAAGCTATCTATCATGCTGTCAAAGGTATCAAATCAGCGCTGCTGCGGAGGGATCCCTGCCATTGTGACAGAGACTTTTTCCTACCATGTGGTGCCACCTAACTATTACACACCTAGCTTACCTTTAACTTTCGGTCCAACAAATACCCGTCATTGCTTTTCTCCCTTGCAACCTATCTTCTTCCTCGCATTTCAGAACTGAAAAATGGAAAAAGTTTTACTTGTTCATTAATCACTCAAGACAGATACCAATCTGTTAATGGAAAATTAATTGGCAAGATGAAATAATCTTTGAAATCCATCATCTAAGCACAAGCCGTGGACATTGCTGTTGTTGCTTTCTTGCAGGCTGCTGAAACACCTTAGAGTAGAACTGAGATAAATTTTCCAGGTAATAACTCTAGTCTGTTCTGATGCTGACATATTTCATGTCTTCTTGATATTACAAGAAACCATGAAAATAATTTTGTTCAGGAGAATTTTCCGGACTGAGATATTATGACAGTCTTATCTTTTTAAATTTTGAATTCTACAAAGAAAATTCATTACTTTCTGGCAAACCAAATTGCCAGCAAAGCATAGGAACTAACCACAGTAATGGATAAAGGTCACATCTGATACAGATAACAAACTTTAAAGAGATTTGGGCAAGACCCTCTTGTTATGATGGATACTCTATAAGCCTTTATATCAATGTAACAGCAACCCATGTGTGAGAGGAAGAGAAGCAGTCTGAAGATAATGAAGCTGACAATGCAAAGGCTGGTGGGCCTAAAGTTAAGAGGACACCTACTGGAAATCCCTTTTCATGTAGCCACAACTCAAGATTTACTTTTAGATCATTTAATCATTTATTTGTCCTGCTTGAGAGATCCTTTGCTTCTGGCCTTGGTCCTATATTGAAGAAAAACCTCAGTAATTACACGTGTTCTGGTCACTCCTCCAGCTGACAAAGCCAGTGATCTTCAGTATGTTTTCCCTCACCTTTCCCATGCAAAATGTGACTTCGGTCACACTTCATTTATTAGAAGTTGTTTATGAGCATTATGTGCAAAGATTGATTTTATTTTTCCCAGTTTTAAAAAATATCTTCCAAAGCAAAGAGCTTTTACAAGGCCATCCCAGGACTTCAGTTCTGCTGCTTTGTCTTTCTGGATGGTATGTCCTTACCGGGAAAGTTTTCTTTTCCTCTTAAATCCATCAACAGATATCTCAGTATTTGCATTCAGAATTAAATCCAAGAAATTCCTCAGCATAAAAGGAAAAGTTTTGTACTTGGTTTATAGGTCTTTGTTCTCAAGTTCAATGCAATAATTTAGACCAGCTACTGTACAATCCTATCAGACCTGTCAGTCACCAAGTATACTCATTGCCTCTGTACTGGATAATGAAGTTGCCTACATACCTCCACGTCGCTGCACATGATCAAAACATTCTGGATAACATGTAGGCCATGTTTAATCTCCCATGCAACCAGGGGAAGGGCAGGGATGTGCTGAAACTCTGTGTTGAGGGCCTGCTGGCATTCTAAAACCTGTGAGGACAAAGGGGTCTGGCAGTGCTTCAGAAAAGTCCGGGATATCTGTGCTGCTCCCAAATGCTGCGGCTCTCCTGCTTCCTGCAAAGCACTCGTGGGAGCTTAACCAAGAAACACAGGCCAGTCAAACACCATAGGCCATAACTGGAGAGACGAGTTCTCCTTTTAAGCCTTGTGAGTTACTTTTTGGAGGTGTCTGACTTCTCCCTTTACTTCAGTTCCCACCTAATAATTACTCCACCAAGCCAGATTCTTATTATTAAGGGATCAAAACCCGTAAATTAGTCACTTCGAGTAGAAATTCAGAATACAGACCTGTAACGTCAGCAGGCGCTTCTGCTACTTTCTGTCTTCATTACTTCTACCATTTTACCAGGGTGAAGGGTAGCTATCATATTTATTAGCATTTTTAAAAATGGTTAAAATTGCATCTATAATAAAGATATGTTTGCTGACAGCTCCTATCACACTCTAGTAGACTAATAAAGTCACAAATCTGATCTGAATTGCCTTCTCCAACAGAAAAAAAACCGCAAAACCTATGCACATTTTAAAATGCATTTAAATATAAAGCCCATAATTAAGTGCAAGTGTTCATAAGATTGGGTTTAAATGTGAACATTTGATGTTGATTCTGATATATTTAAGCATACGCTTAGAATCTTAACTGTCATTCACTACTTTAAATCCATTAGAATTATTTGACCTTTTAAAATTAGAGTTAATCTGGTTGCCCTGACATATACTGCAGATGATCACTTAAGGCACAGCTAGTGTTAAGTGCTGTGTTAACAGTTCAGTAGTTTTGATATTGATAGTGTGGATATCATCCTTTTAAAATAGCAAATTAGATAAGATTAGCACTTTAAGATGATATTTAGATTACTGTGTATTTAATTAATTAAATTGCATTACAATTTCTTGTTAAACCTTTGAACATTTCATGCTAAATGAATATTCATTGGATAAATTTGTGTCATCTCTGAGACAACAGTGTGTGCTGCAGGGAGGGGATGAAGGGAAGCTCCAGCTGCCTAGGAGAGGTCACAGGTCTTCTACACTCCACTTCTGTCTGCCCTGGGGGGGGGTCCTGCACAGCAATGCAGCTGGCACACTGTCTCACACAGCCCTGCAACCAGGCAGACAGAAGGGCTGGTGTCTCTTAGGTGTAGCCTCTTTAACAACACTCAGGCTCCCAGTGGGGTAATCAACGTAGCCCGTCTCCACCTATATAAAAACTATATAAAACTATATAAAAGTGGCTTAATCTCAAGGGGGAAAAAAATATCTTACTAAAGATCAGTTTGGGAAAAATTTATTAGAACTGATTGACTTCGAGACTCCCCGGCAATACTGGGTATTACAGCTAAATGCCCTTCCCTGTCTCTCTCCCTCACACACATACTTTCCTGCTCACTAGCAAACCAAATAAATCAGCAGAATGCATTAACATAAAATAGGAACCAGAAAATTTTAATTCATCCTCCCTGGTGATATCGTGTCTTCCCCAAACTCGTTCCTGTCTCTATCTTGTTCCTCGCTCTAAGAATCTAGTTCTTGTTGCCTAGTGCTGCAAGCTCAACAGTGAAATTAAAGTGTCTCATATCAGCTTAGTGCTTACGGCATTCTAAGGAGCAGAAGCAGCATACTTGAGCAGAGGAGACCTAAGAACTCATATTTCACTTTACAGGGATATGCTCTAACTTTTCTGTTGTTTCAAAAAAGGTAACAATTCAAATGCTGGCTTTGCGCATATTCTGAACTAAGCTCAGATTCCTACACTTTGACTATGTTTGCTTGGTGAAGTGTCCCCTCTGAGAATGCCTGAGGGTCAAATCTCTCTGAAGACTTTAACAGTTCAGGAGCCACATCTCTCAACTGTAACGGAGTTTAGCTGCCATCTGAGTGCATAGCCAGTCAAACTCAAAACCATGCAGAGATCCTTATTCACACACGTGTAGAGAAAAATGCAATCTAGAATAGAAACAGTTCTAAGTATTAGATGTTTCCCAGGTAAGTGATAAAGGAAATAGGTGGCCTGAATAGCTTTCTTGGTCTAACATTACACCTAAATTTGTTTTAAAGTTAGGCCATTTCCCAGTTTAACTTAGATTAAACCATGAGCTCTACCCTGTCCTGTAAGTAAGTAATACAATATCACATTTACCTGTTTTGTACATAACTGTACTAGATTAGCATATAGAAGGAAACACAAATTTTTGCCTTATCCCTCACAGGTAGAAGAAAATGTCTTCTGACTTTCCAGAGATGTTCAGACACATGTAAATATACTTTCAGGCTTGATGATATAATTTCCCACAACTTACCACACCCTTGCTTTTTTTGTTTTTATTATGGCATCCTGACACTATTTTAAATCCTTTCTTTATAAAGTTCTTTTTCATAGGTGTTGTTATTTCTTTACTTCTATGTACTAATAGTTAACAAATGCTTTCACTGAGATGAAATGTGTTTCTTTACATGCTAACAAGATAAGCAGCATATTTCTGAAAGCAAACAGTGTTTACGCTGCCTTCACTGAGAAGGCAACATGTCATTGTGTCTTTCTGAACAAATAGCCCAGCTTACACTTTTCTTTAAAGATTTTTGGTATTACTGTTGAGCCATATAGAAACAGACCTTGGTAATAAAAACTTAATGCTTCTTCATTACAGGTATTGCTCTCTCAAATGTTCTCATTTTTTTAATTTTATTTTTTCCACTGGGGGAAAGTAAGCAGTTGAATGTGCATAGCAGAGTCAATTTCCAATTAGCAATTCATAATATATCCTGTATTATAACCCTTAGCATCTATCCTTCATCTTCCTAAGCTTGATTCCAGCTTTTACTGGTGCCAGTAAATGCCTAACCTAGGATTTCCTAGAGGCACCAAATGGTTGCATTTCAGATTGAGTTAACTACAGTAGATATCTTTTCCCCCTTTTCAAGCCCTGAATATGAGAAGCGATGCACAAGTGGCTTACTTGTATACCCTAGTAGGTGATTCAACTAGTCAGCTTCTGCAAAACTATATGACCAGCTTTGCAGTCAGTCATATAATGCAGTCAGTGCTGTATACCCAGTAATAAATACTTAGCCTACAAGACGCCACTTCTTTTACAGAACATCTGTGGTCAAAAATCTACAGTCCTGAGCTTAGATATCTTATTTACTTTCCGTCTACCATTTACTGTAGAGGGACTCAGAATGATCCTACTGAAGCAGATGCTCACCTGCTTTTGGATATCAGTAGTGGACAGGCATAGTATACTCCTTAGAAACTTAAGTTTCATTTTATGTAGATATAAAGAGCTTTCCTTGCATAGGATGATTCACGAAAAAATGGCTGCTTGAGAACCTGAGCATCCTGCCTACATGTTTGCTGCAAGGCACAGTTAGGCCTCCCAGATTTTGCTGATGTACATGCCATGGTGTATTATATTCTTGGCTGAGCTGAGGCATATAACAAGCACATAATCACATTCCTATGACTGAACAAGTTACCAACTGTCTTTTAATCCACTAAATACACACAGGCATTTACTCCAAGCTTGCAGTAAATATGAGGAAACTTGGTTATGTTGCTTGACTTGTCATTAGATAAGAATATACATCCACAGTCAATATCACTTCCTCCATTCAAAAGACGTACTGAAGAGCACCTACTTAGCATTCCTGGAACTGCCCAGGAGAGATGTGAGACAGAAACCCACAGTCAACATAGTTAAGGTTGGAGATTAAGACCATTAGCTAAAGGGCATCCAGAATGGGGCCAGGTGAGGCAAACTGTCCCAAGGCTGTTTAGTTGTGAGGGTTTCACCCATTGTATCCTAATAGATGGATGCCATGATCTTCCCACTGAGCTAATCTCATTTTGGGGGTCATTCATTAAAGTATATTATCTTTCCTAAATTGAGACAGAAGGAAAAATAGGCTTAATACAGCTTTTCATAAACAAGTTAGTTGTAAAAATGGACTGCTTTGCAAATCCAGACAAGGGTGCATCTAGATACTAGTGCAATAGATCTGTCTCTGAAGAGGAAGGCCTTATAACTGATATGTCTAAGATCATTAACACCCAGAGCTCTCCAGTCAAGTGTTTTCACAAAGAACAATGCATGGTTAGACATGTTTGGATGCCTAACTAACTAACTAAAGAGAAATCATTTGAAAACTCCAGGGTGAATGTTGTAGCTATAAAGGCTGAATCCACAAATGAATTGTGATGAAGCTTTTTAGAAATATTGTATTATACCTAGTGCTGTTTCAGCAGTTGCCCAGCCGTGAATTGTTCTGATGTCTCTCAGTGTGGGCTGCCATTTTAATGCAACTTCCTCAGCAGGAAGTCTAGCCTGTGACCCACGCTTTGTGACAGAGGAAGTTCTACAGTAATCACCAGATGAATAGATGAGGGAATCAGCAGATAAATGATGGAGTATTTCACTGGTGGTGTTTTAAGATAAACTCTGCACTCTACTAAATTTCCTACACTTAGTTTCTTTACTGTGGTTTCACAGAATAGCTTGTCAAGAGCTTAAATTGCAAAAGTAACCAACAACCATTTTATTTCTTCCCTGGATTACCTGCATACCTTCCCTGTTTCTGCCTATTTCTTGCTTGATAGTTTCAGAACTTCATATTTATCCAAATACTGTACTGCTTTAAGCCAAATATTGTACAATCTCACAGACACAAAAATACAGACCTGTCTGACGCTGCCTTCTCCATCTGCATCTAGCAACATATTAAGTAGCTGAGATGAGGAGACACATCACACCATCATGGTATGTGACACAGTAATAGGTCCACAATAGGACTAGGTTCCTAAGGATGTTTCTTAGTGCCTATATCTAATGTGGATGAGACAATGTCATTCAAATGCCCTTCTTCTTCTTAAGTCACTTAAGCCTGGGGTTAGATGTTCATTAAGACCAGATCATCGAATTATGAGATGACCAGGCAGTAGAAATGACAAAGCTGTGCAATTTGCTGCATCAGAGGGAAGGCACACCCACATCATGAAGTACACTAAAGATGTCACTTATGAGTTATGCACTAAGCTCACCCCTTACAAAGGCAGGAAACTAATATGAAACTAACTTTAAGAAGGAGACGGCTTGATACCTGCACCTTCTCTTCTTCTTGTCACTTATACAATACAAAAAAAAAGAAGTGTACTAGGCCATACCAAAAGATTCATCAAGCCCTATATACTGCCCAGCAATGCCTACAGAAAGTTATATGAAAAAGACAAGCCCAGTACAGCCTGTTCAGGTTCCTCATCATAGTACCTATGGGCAGCAGATGCCCTGGGAGTCACAGCAGGCTCTGCTTGCATGGAATCTCCCAGGAAGCTTCTGTACCAGCCTGCTGCTTGTCCACTGCGGGATGCTGAAGAGAATACATGAGCCAATGAGACTGAGACAACGACAAGAGGAAGGTAACAAAATCCTACTTAGCATCATCAGCATTGCAGATAATGTGTTCTTGCCTAAATGAATTGTTCCTTGTCTGAACATGACTGAGCAATATTTTCAGTAAAACATATGACATTATAGGCTTGCTGTGGCCAGCTCACTCCACTCTTTTCAACATTGCATACATTTGCATACTTTATTTTTTAATCTCCTCTAGATCATCTTACCAGCTTCCAGGCTTTCTTCAGAATGCATTCATCATGGTTTTGGTTGTTGTCTATAGGTATCATTGGGGTGTAGCTTCTTATTGAGATTCATTAACTCAGTTAACAAAAGTAGACTTTTGTCTCTCCATGCTCTCCTAAATGCAGTATTGCAGCAAAGACTTGGAAATTCCCATCCTGACAGATGAAGGGCTAGACCCAAGGATCTCTGAGGGATTTGGGGGAAAGGTGAAAGAAGACACTGACAGCCAAAGTACTGACCTTTTTGATACTTAGTTAGCAGCACTTTATGATGTGATGATGATCCTTTTCACCTCAGGTCAGCAAAGAGACCCTGGTCAGCATGTCCTATGGGCACCCCTATTGTAATCTGATCCAATTCCTCATAGCAGGGCCAAAACAGCAAACTGAACTGAATCACTCACTGTTATATAACAGCAATTCCACAGTTATCCCTGGATTTTTTCTAGGCTTTTCTCAAAAACTTCACTTTGACTATATAGAGGTCACTAAAAGTCCACACTAAAACATATGGACAGAGATGTCATAGTAAATCATACCATCTCAAATGACAGCTGTGCTGTCTCCCTGCATGAATACTGTCCCCTGTAATCTGAGCTTCTTAAGTACCTTACCCCAGTGTGACCTTGAAGCTTACGATCTTGCAGGCAATCATGGCTCTGGTTTCAAGGTGGTCTCTAACCATAGTTTTGGGTTTAGCTGAACATCACTGTCAGACTGTGCATTGAACAACACTGTCATTTTGGTATATATACACATACACCACCTTCACAGGAAGACTACAGTCCTAGAACATAGAGAACAAAAGAGAAAGGAGCAAGGTGGAGTAGCAAAAAAATGAAATGAAATAAATCCCATCTCAAGGGAAGTCTCATTAGAGAGGCAGTTCAACACTTAATGCTTCCATTGGCAAGAAGTCAGTTTTATTACTCTCGCCAGTAGTTTTTTTTAAAAGGTTTGATGTGTTGGTCAATTTTTTCATAAGCAAAGAAATTTGCAATATACAGAAGCAGTGTTTCTAGCCTCATAGGGTTGTTCTAGAACCAGATATTCTCCAGTTGTTGCATTATACCAAACTGAGCTCTTGAAAAAGTAAGTTTTCAAATAGAGACAGAGAGAAGAATACTATTGAGAGTAAGAAGTAATTAAAGTTCTCTGGCAATGCTGCAGAGTCATGGAGAAGATTTAAGCACACTTTTGAATCTATGCGTGACCAGCTGGATTCAAAAACAGTCACAAAAGGTAGCTATTTCTTAAATAAAGCAATAGCTTAAATTCTCCATTTCCTTGTTAGTACGGTACTAAAAGAGAATGGAAGAACTGCCTCTGAGAGTGTGTAGGGAAAATACTGTACTCCTAAGAAAAGTAAAACTTTTGAAGGACATCATTGTTATCACATGCACCTCTCAAAGAAGAGAATTTCTTTCATTTCTCTAAATTTGAGGAATGTTTGACTGACAGTCACTTAACAAGTCAGCCGTGTAATTATGGCATACTGACTGATTCCATTAGAAAAGATCAAATAGTGATTGGAATCAAAGATATAAAGCTACTGGAGTGACAGCTACAAGATAGAAACCTAAATCAAGAAAAGCAGTAAGGACATGTCAAAAAGATGCTAGAAGAAAACTGAGATGCAGTTACACTGGATAAACAGATTATCACAAGCGGAAATTGGAAAATGGAAAGACAAAATAAAGTGAGAAACATCACAGAATAGCAAGAAGCTGTGATGGACAGAAAGTGCATTAGCTGTCGAAACATGCACAGATCCAAATATCCATATTTAGATGGCATAAATGTAAAAATTTTACAATATTTTGCAATTTAACAAAAATATCAGCACTCCATCTTAAGACAAAAGTGTGCAAAAAATCTTAAAATAACTTCTAGAGAGAGCCTAAAGCTAAAAGCAGGGATGACAGACGGCTGACGTTGCCCTACTCACCGAGGGAACACTTTGGTATTATAGATTGGGTATTAATACCAAAGTGAATGTTGGATGGGAAATATAGCTGTGAGCTTTTGAGTGAGAAAACAAGATGACTAAAATCTCCATCAAAAATGCCTTTGGGGTTAAAATTAGTTCTTCCTGAAGACTAGCATGATCTTGAATTGAAAATCAAAAGTTAAAATAAAGCTGGTTACATTTGTTGTAATTGCTACACCCATAAATATTCTAAGCATTTACCAGCAGGTTAAATTCAAAAGTCAAAGAGAGATACCGAAGCTGTGATACACAGTTACAAATTTGGTCTATATTTACAGACACCAGCTAAACTAGTTTGATGTTGCATTATTATTCACATTTCTTTGAGATTAGAATCTTGGGAGATCAAACATGAAAATCTTAGCGTACATTTGCAATATTGTCAAGGAGCATAGGGTAGTATGTCATAAGTGCAGATTAAATCTGTACTTACGGGACATGAAACTCGAGAAGTTTTTGTCTGGTCACAGTTCAGAGTTTAATGAACAAAAGAAACAGACTCTACTGTAAACTGTTTAAACTTCTTTTTCACGAGAGTCTATTTCAGCATTTAACATATGTATCTGTGATTGAACAGTGTGATGAACAAAGAAATTAAGGCAGTTAAGAGATAATTCAAAAGGTTACAGAGGTTGGAAGGGTTTAGATCTGCTAAACCTAAGAGCATCACCTTTGCAACACACTACATCACCGTTGAAATTGTGTTTAGCAGGGGAAAGCAGATTCTCAATTTAGCAGAACTGCAGCAGACAGTAGAACAAATTGTAATGTACAGCAAGAAAAACCGATAAAGACACAAAAAATGCATAGTATAACAGGGATTCAAAAGTATGAAATCTGTTATAAAGTGGAGCTACAGTTCATTTCTACACAGATATTTCATGAACTTTAAAAGACTACAGCTATCAGAAAGGTTACTTCTCATTTCTGTGAAGTACAGAATCCTGAAGATGGAGTTTTGAGGAAAATAAAAGGTGAATGACAACCAGTTCTTAGCAACAAGTAGATAGAATTTGCAGAGACAGTCCCCCCCAACCCAATGATTCTACAGAGACCCCAAAGAAACAGTAGCAGAGATGGCAAAGGAGCAGAAACAGGAATGTTTCACAGGATTTCAGCTGGAATTCAGGAAAGAATTGTTGAACGTTGCTAAAATGGTTAATGGAGCCGTAGCAGTGTTTGACAGAAGGATTATATACTGTCATGTTTAATAACTGAACAAGATCATCAGGAGGCAAGTCAGATACATAATTAACACAAATATCTAGTCAGTCTGTGCCCAGTTTCAAGAAATGCAGATTGCACAACTCACAACCAAAGAAACAAGCAACAGGATCTGTTCCCTTGTGGTTTAGTGGCACTTATATCACATTGTCCTTCTCCTTTAGTTATGTTATTGCATAGTCTTATCAAACTATCTTGGAGAACTGCTTTCTTTAGGTCAATAAGGTCTTGAGTTTTTGAGCCTGATTATTTTCCTCTTTCTGCTCTTTAGGATGTGAATTGGTGCTTCAGCTGTTCTTTGACTGCTGCCAACCACCAGTAGACTACATGATTCTGCTGCTGACTCCAGGCAGGCAGTTTTGCTGCTGGATCAAATTTTCTTGTCCAGGCTGTTGAACAACCACGCTGCTTTGTGTTGCTGCCTCAGCTCACCTTATTCTCTCTGCTGACTCTTGCTGAGCCCTGCCAAACGCCCCTCAAACTTTGACTTCAGCTGTAAAAAAGTGTAATTTTTCCAAAGAAATGTTGTATTAATTTGCATTCATTTTTGCTGTGAATCATGCAAATTATGTATATAAGTAGCCTTAAAGCCTCTGGAAATGTGCTTAAGTGTCCTGCAGTGTCACAATACTTGCTTGACCTAGGCCTAGATACGTGTGAAGAGTCTCTGGGAAATGTAAATTTATCCATAATTCATTTTGCAACATGGCCAAATTGAAATAGCATGAGAATATCTTGACTTTGACAAGTGTGTGAGATATTCCAACATTCACTTCCAAAAACCTTCATCCTGAATAATTTATTTCATGTAATACAGGTTCGGGAATTTGTAAGCTTAAATGTCTAAGTAAAAATGTATGGATCACTGAGTAAATGTTAATATTCATCTGGAGATGCATACTTAGACAATACCGGAGTTTGCCAGCCCTGCAGAACAGGTCCACTTTTATGCAAACTGTGATATTTTTCATCATGACAGTCAATTGGTATAGAGAGGACTATAGCTGAACTGAGAAAAGCAGTGACAAATTCATGTACAGCTTCATCTGTGTTCATTGGGTTAGAAGCCATAAGGTTAGCAACTTCTGTAGATCTCTCCTGTCTAAAATGTGGGCATAAAGCGTAAAACTTCAGATTACTGTGATGCTGCTGACTTTTAAAATCTATATTTTTAATTGTGCATTAACTCTATCCCTGCATTAGCTGTGACAGGAAAGTTCAAAATCACAGTTTGAGTACAGATCCTACAGACATCCTACTTAAAGATTAATGTCAATGCAAGCAAGTTAGTCTGCTTTTTTCCTCCCTTTCCTTGGCTTGACATTGCTCAATGCAATACCAAACATAGGTCTTTAAACTTAGGGATTTATCCTTGAACCACAAATTCATACAGCTGGTTTTTTTTTAAAAGAAAAGTAAAGTTTATCTTTCTTATGCCAAATTTTAAGGTTATTTCCTTTATTTGCTTTATTCTGACACAGTGAGATATCTCAATACTTTTGCAACTCCCAAAAGTGAGCAAGAGTAGATTGAAACTCAGTAATATTTATTTACTGAACAGTGGATGTTGGTATGGACATCTACAGTGGGTAAAGATTCATACCCTGTGGTGACTATAAGGGAATGTTGTGCATCAATGATACTTTTTCAAACTTTTTGCTATGGGCATGTGTTTGCTATGCTTTAAATTCTGAACTGTTGAGGGGATCATGGAATCACAGAATGGTTGAGGTTGGAAGGGACCTCTGCAGGTCATCTGGCTCAACCATCTCCTGCTCATGCAGGGCCAGCTGGAGCCAGCTGCCCCAAGACATGTCCAAATGGCTTTTAAGTATCTCCACATCCTTCCTGGGCAACCTGTGCCAGTCCTCCATCACCCTCACAGGAAAAATTGGTTCCTGATGCTCAGACAGAACCTCTTGTGTTTCAGTTTGTGCTCATTTTGTCTCGTCGTGGCACTGGGCACCAGTGAAAAGAACCTGGCTCCATCCCCTCTTCACCCTCCCTTCAGGTATCTATGTACATTGATAAATTCCCACCTGAGCCTTCTCTTCTCGAGGTCAAACAGTCCCAACGCACTTAACCTCTCCTTATATGACAGATGCTCCAGTCTCTTAATCATCTTTATGGCCCTTTGCTAAACCCACTCCAGTAGTTCTGTATCACTCACATACTGGGGAGCTCAGAACTGGACACAACATTCCAGGCGTGTGACTCTCACTCTACCAGTGCTGAACAGATTTAATGCAGCCCAGGAGACCATTAACCCGCTCTGCCACAAGGGCACATTGCTGGCTTATGGTCAACTTGGTGTCCACCAGGTCCTTTTCTGTAAAAGCTGCTCTTCAGCCAGGCAGCCCCCAGCATATACTGGTACATGGGGTTGTTCCTCCCCAGATGCAGAGCTTTGCAGTTACGTTTGTTGAACTTCATGATGTTCCTGTCAGGCCATTTCTCCAGTCTGTTAAGGTCCCTCTGGATGGCAGCACAACCTGCCAGCATATCAGCCACTCCTCCCAGTTTGGTGTCATCAGCAAACCTGCTGAGGGTACACTCTGTCCCATCCTCCAGACCACCAACGAAGATATTGTGTAGGATTGGGCCACTATCGACCCCTGGGATACACCGCTAACTACTGGCCTCCAAACAGACTTTGTACCACTGATCACCACCCTCTGGGCCAGGCTGTTCAGCCACTTTTCAATCCACCTCATTGTCTGATTATCCAGCCCGTGCTTCAACAGCTTCTCTATGAGGATCTTACGGGAGACAGCACTGAAATCATTACTGAAGCCTAGGAAACATTATCTACGGCTCTCCCCTCATCTACCAAGCCAGCCATTTCATCATAGAAGGTTATCAATTTGATCAAACATGACTACTACGTGGTGGATCCATGCTGACTACTCCTGTTCACTGTCTTGACCTTCATGTGGCTAGAAATGGTTTCCAGGATTGGTTGTTCTATTACCTTTCCTGGGACTGAGGTGAGGCTGATCAGCCAAATGTTTCAGAATAGTAGTTTTCCTCCTAGGAGCAGAGAACAGCTCTTTTAGTGATTCTTCATTGCTGTTACCGGACAATGATCTCCTAATTCTAATTTTTCTGCCCATGTTAGTTCACACCAACAGCTTTTTTATTTATTATATTTTAAAACACTCTTTGTCTCCCTCTGATTGCTAACCCATAACTCATAGATGCACAAAGACTTTTTATGTAGGGGAGCTAGTTAAGAAATTTCAGCATGAATACCCTTGTTTGCACAAAAATACGATCATTCATGCTCCAGTAACCTTATTCACACGCACAGAAGCTCTTCTCCAAATATTTGTGTGAACAAAAAGAGTTTGTATGAATTTTCATGGGAAAATTGAACAAATAAAGGTGTGTCCATTACTGAATCATAGAGAAATAAGGATTTGTAAAAAATACTCATGATCAAAATTATTCTTCTTATGCCTTAGTTGAGGTAGCAACCCTCTAACTTAAACGTTTATTTTCAATAAGCTCTGGACTTTATTTCTGTGTATTAAGTATCTCAATATCAGTAGAAATTGTACTCTTAGCTGAAAGAAGTTGGGCTAATCCATGGCATTTCTATGGCCACAGAGAGGTGTCTGTCCAAATTCACCTGCTAGATATTAAATCCCTGTATTGAGATCCCAACTCCAGATCAGTAGATTTGTATACTTATTAATTTGAGGAGATTCCACTGATGTGTTTTTGATGTGATCCATTTTGCCATGCATCTCCTGGGCCATACAATTTCTGGATATATATTCTGAACAGAGATTCAAAGATAAAATCTATCTTACTTGCACAGATATATTAATCTACAAAAAAAACCCCAAAACAAAACAAAACACAAAAACCACCAAAACCCGAAAGCTATCCATTAAGCCTGCCAGAGCAAGTTAGGAAATAATTTTTAGGATTTGAAATTACTTTCACTCTCCATGAAATGAAACTTTCAAAAGAGAAATGAGGGAAAAGAGAAGGAGAAGAATTGGAAGAAAGATTTAGTAAGAGTGCAGCTGATTTGGGGAAGCTGGAAGTTCAAGTCAAGACAGATCAGGGCTTTAACACATATTGAATTACTTAAGAAATGTGGAATATCTTCAGCAAAGATGAATGAGTAGATTCTACTCTGTGATGATCTGTAACCTAATAGAAGTATTTACTTGAAACAAGCATAAAAGATTTAAGCATCTATAGTGAGTAAGGCATGAGAATTCCAAGTGTGATTCTCTCACCTGCCAAGTAAATACCATGAGCATTGGAGCATTAAGCCATAGGCTAGTCTGAGTCCTTACTCCTCATTTCAGGTCCACCCAAGCCTGATACACATATCACACGGAAGTTGTTGATCTTCAACACATAGATATTTCACTAAAACAACAAAAGGTTTTCAAGAAAATTCTAAGTTGTCTCTCCTGCAGAGGTACCTTATCTCTGTGTCTCTCCTTTTCTTTACAGATGTTATGAACCTGGAGGAAGATACCTCTGCCACCCCTCTCCAGAAAACAGCTCATATTTATTTCTTAAATCATGGTCATAGAATCATAGAATCATCTAAGTTGAAAGGGACCTTTAAGATCATCGAGTCCAACCACTAACCTAACACTATGAAACCCACCACTAAACCATGTCCCTAAGCACCATGTGTACTCATCTTTCAAATACCTCCAGGGATGATTGAAGGTGATGTTACTTAGGCTTCTGTAATTACCTGACAATTATGACCAATGCTTAAGTCAACAACTTCTGTGATCCTAAAGCCAATCTCTTTGTCTTTCTTTGTAAATTTCTTTGATTTTGAATGCTAATAAGAAATGCAGTCTCTGTTCTACTTTTGAGGAATTTCCCCTGTTCCCAGTGCTATGAAACTTACACCATTTTCTCTGGGCATCACCTGCAATCATACTACGTTCTATTCTTCTGATGAGGACTGACATATGGCACAGGCCCCTGCATTACACCAATCCCTTCATCTCAGAACAGACCACTAGGAACTGTTGACAAATTTACAACAGCTTTGGTGCAATAATATAGAGTCCTTAGAGCCAGTTTGGCACCAGGGTGTGTCACACTCCATGCCATGCCATGCACTCCACAGCCATTCTCAAAACGCTGGCAGTGACGCTTGAATGCACATGCTGCATAGTTTCTGTGCAAAATTGTTTAACTTTGCTTTGCTCTATGAGAATAGGAGTCCCTAAGTTCACAGTGTTCTTGCCCTCATCAGTGTTGAGAGAGACCATTTTATTAGCAGAGTTCATAGAGACTTAAGCTTGGAAACAGCTTCTAACTCTTGGTCTAATGGAGTAACATTGGTTAGTTGTTTCAAAATTGATTTGCTTTATAAGGGAAATTAATTGACCATGAAAGGGAAGAAAGGAAAACTGTACACTTTAGTTAACTATCAAATAAAATAGACTGAAAGTTCCTCCTATAGGCAGCAAAAACACTTTAATGAATTTTTCAGTGCTAAAGGGTGGCAGACGATTCAGAAAACTACAAAAACTATATTAAATACTACTAACTAAAGTAAGACTGACTCTTTTAAGGCTTCTAGCCCATTTTTCTCTTTTTTTTTTTTTTTTTTTCTCCCAGAACTGTAAGTGCCATAATATATTGATATATTGGAAACTCCCTATGACACAGTGTATTACATTGCATATTTCTTGAACTGCAGACAAAAATATTCTAATGTTATCTCAGCAGTGATCTGAACTATGCACCACGCAATACTACTGCAATTCCAACTAATGTCTCTAAAGTCGGTAAGGTTAAGCTAGACTGTGATTAGTTCAACAACACAACAGCTGGTCCAAGGTTTTCACAAGCAATGACAATAAAATGTGTTGATTTTGTTTAAGTGAGGAAAGGGAAAAAAAAGCTTAATCTATGTTAAAGGTTATTTAATGCTTGGTTTATAGATTTTTTTTCCTGTTTCATTCTGAAAAGAAGAGAAGGCAGCTGCAGTGCCTTGCTAAAAGGGAATGGAAACCACTGTATTTAATGCTTGCCTACAGCTGTGGAACACTGCATTCAATGACTCAAAGATTATTTTCTTCTAATCTCTGTTCCTGTAATAAAAGCTAAAACAGCATTTTTTTAAAGGATCATTATTACCAGTGAGAGGGATGAGATATCTCCATGCTCAACAAATAAAACATGTATTTAGGTGTTTAAACATTAAGTAAAATATTCAGTTCAAGTGACTAGTTGAACATCAGTTATGAAAACACTATGAACAGGACCATTCTGGAAGACAGATGCATCTAGAAAATTTATCTACCTGTTGCCCAGCTGTCTGTGCTCACCAGTAAGTAACTGAGAGCTTAAACCAAACTCTGTTGTTATGGGCACAACAAATCATTCTAATTAGCATATATACGTGGTTGTCTTCATTTTATTATATTTCTTAACTGCTACTGCATTGCTATACAGACAGCTTTTATGTTGTCTTACTATTTTCCTTCATTACATACTTCCAAGATGAATGTAAATGTGATAGACTGTTATTTTTCATGCTAATGAACAACTCAAAGTATTGAGAAACATCTGAATTGTAGCCAAATTCATGTAAAAATCAGTCTTGCATAATTATATTTTATTGTACTATGAAAACTGTTTTAATGTTACAGAAAATACCCACTGTATGGTGCCTGGAAGGGGCATAGACTTTTATCACATTTTAGCAAACACGGGGCAATCTATCAGTACTATGGTTACTTCCATCTGATTGTGTTAGCCCTTCTACATGTACAGAAGTTCTTTCACTCTTCCCAGCTTCTCAAATGTCCCATGAAAGGACCTGAAGCGATAGCAACTTCAGCATTCATGTCTGATGCTCTCAACAGCTGTGAGGAAAAACCAGCAATTCCACCTACGAATTTTGAATGATGAGCACGTAGTGAGAAAAGCTGTTCCCTCACTGCAGCTCCTTTTGGAGAAGTAGCACTCTGGAGCTGTCACTAGGTTGAACAGCATTACTATCCATATTGCTAAGTCAGTCCACTTCACCTTTTCTAAGTTGTTATACCTGGCTCTCTGAAACATTCCTTTATAGCACAACTGAAGTTTTGTCGGTGCTGGCACTAAAGCTAAGGAAAGTTCTGTTTTGCTGAGTGGTTTCTTGTTTTCAAGAACAAGTTCCTGCATTTACTGTTGCTCTGGCTCTCCTCTTTCCACGGGTTGTAACTAATGATGTCATGGTAGTTAGCTGTCACAGTTACCTTATGTATTTTTACAACTCTCACTGAAAATGCAGTGTTAATAATTACAGTATTTGTTTCATTTTCCCCTTTTCATTTTCATGAACCTTATATGGTTACATGACATGTAACTAATATATGTAGAAAAAAATGAAAAAACTGGAGCTTACCCCTAGCAACAAATATTTATCAAAGAAACATATCCATTATCTTTGCTGCTGTTTAACAAGGTAAAAATAAATCAATTTCCATTTTTAGCAACGTCTATATAGCAAGAACATGAATACACATCCACTTAGACCTTTTTTGAAAGTCTGAAAATCAGTGATTAGAACTGATGTTAAAACAAATATCACACCTCAGTTATGTATTTGACCTAATCTTTCAACCCACTGAGTCTCAATATGCATAATTATGCGTCTAGCCATACTATCAGAATTGTGACCTGCTAAAATTCATACTATACTTAGATTTTTGCAATGAAGAAGATAAAGCACCAATATATTGCATTATGTAAACAACAACATATTCCCTTCACGTGTACAGAAGAGATGATAAAGTAAACTTACGATATACTAGGGTGGTTCCTCATAAATTTTCAGTATTTGTCATGAACACTAGACTCATGGACTTCAATACAATTTATCTTCCTGTCCTCTGAAGTCTGTCTTTTAATAATGAAGTAATTGGTTCAAAGTCTTGTTGCAATGAAAATCTGCGAGGGGGAAAAAAAGAAAACACAAAAAAACTCAAAGGTCATAAAATCTATAAACTCAGTTCTTTCTTACATTATGAGGGTCACCTTTAGGTCACAGTTGTACATGGTGCTCGGGTGAACAACTAAATCGAGAGGCTCACTTTTCATTACTTTGTCAGGAGCACAAATACTGAACCTGTCAGAAACTCTAATGGCAACAGCTATGCTGCACCAGGTATGGCTAGACTAGACTTGCTATCTTCATCCCATTTTTCTGCAAAGTCAATACAGTGTCCACTCTATTAAAATGTTGTCCAAGCCATCTACTTTTGGGCAATATTCATGGTGAGGAGTGAAGTCTTCTAGAATATTTCAACTACTCAGGGCCCAACAGTGCTTCTGTTAACATCAATGTCTAAAGTCACATCTACTTCAAAGACATTTGGAGCCATGATGTGTTAATGAGAATATAGGAGCCTAATTATTTGGGGGGGGGGGAGCAGAAATTACTCTGGGACATCAGGCTTCATTCCTTCTTTTCTGGTACTCTGGTAGCACTCAAGGCCATATGACGTGTAAAATGACTCCACGTTCAAGGAATTTTTCCTCCCCACCACTGGCATGGCATGAACAGTTCTATAATTTTTTTTCCATTTTTTAAAGAAATGTTAACATTTAAAATAATGAATTAGAATAGAATAAAGTTTTTAAAATAGTGGTAATATATGTTACCAGGAGAGAATGTACTCACTATGAAAAAAAATCAGGGTAGCTCTCTATTCTTCATCGATAACTAGTTTGGGCTTTTTTGAGCATTTCCTCATTTGGGAGCAATCCAGCTATTCACTTTGTTATATTCAGATATTATTTATTACGAAGTTGCTAAAAATACAGTAGAGAACAATGACAGCAGGGTCTGCTACAATGACAAATGATATCCCATTTCTCATTAAAAAGACAGTGGCTGCTAATCAGTGTGTATAAATGCTTCTTGGTGCCTGTGGCAAAGTGACATTTTAAAGGCTATTCCCCTTTCTCCCCTTGTAAGCGAGGTCTTTGCCACTCCATCTCAAATTACAGTAAAGGAAAACTCCCTAGACATTAGAATGTGAGTCTGTATGGCCTAAGAAAAGTGAAAGTTTGTTGTGTTTTTCTTTTTTAAAAAGGAAAAAACCAGTATTATTTGCCTTTACTATCCCTCTTTATTTATTCTCTGCCCACATGACACCTTCCTTGGTATGGAAGAGGTTAATACACCTCTCTGGTTTTGATCAGCTATCTTGAAAGTCTGACATTCTGTTTATATTTTTATTATGTGTACTCATTCCTTCCCTCACCCCTTTCCTTCTCCAGACCTAACCTATTGCTGAACAAACAATACAGTTCTCTGCTGTTTAACCACAAAAAAATATTCTGACACTGTAATGGCGGTGGGAGAAGAAAACCACTGCAGAGTTACAAAGAACTTGCTAGATCAGACCAGCAATTCACTACTCTGGTGATGGGTTATTGCAGAGGCAGCAATTCATGCAGAAGGGCACACACAGGGGGCCAGAAATTCTGCTGAGGACAGCATATGTGCTGCTCAGCAGTGGTGGAGACATGCTGCAGGGTACAGCCCCCAGCAGCCACTACAGCATTTCCCCTAGCACATCTGAGGTCTCGACTCAAGTGCATATGCATCTCTTCGTCTGGGACTGCAGGGACGCCTGAGCTCTCAGCAGAGGCTGCGGTAGCAGGAGGTGGGCTCCTCGCCTGCAGGAGGAGTGCGCCGGTGGAGGGTCTGTCTCACTAAGTGAAGGAGCTCTGACAGGAGATCAGCATACTGCGCAGCATCAGAAATGGTGAGAAAGAGACTAAAGTCCCTGTCAGTTGCCCTGACCTGTTACCTGGGCTGGTTTGGTGCTTGCCAGGGCTCAGATTTGGGATGTTGTAAAAAGATTGATGGGGCTTCACCAGCCCTTAGACTATTATCTCTTCTGTTCTCCAACCTGGCGGGGAAGACCTGGAGCATATCAAGTGTGATTATATGGCTCTGGGGGTGATCATCAAGGGCACACGTGTTTTTCTCCTTGATCCTGCTGGTGACCCACTGATTCTGTGGATCAACAGCCAGCTGCATGGCTGGTGCTGGAAACAGAGACATGGTTGTATGATGATGGGACTCTCCAAGGGTTGAGGACTGCTGGGAATAGACAGGATCCACCTTACAAAGTGGGTCAAAATCATCTTTGCCACTAGGCTGTGCAAGTAAGTGTGAAGAGCTTTGAAGTAGGAACAACAGGGAAGAGAGTCAACAACAAATAATCAAGTGGTGGACCAAGGTGGCAAGCAAAGGGTTCAGGGTGGACTGGAGCATCCTCATGATCAAGAAAACACCGTTGAAAGGGGTCCGTTTCAAGCATATGCACAGAAATAAAAGAGTACGTGCAAGAGAAGTATCATGGGAAAGGCACTTGTACCTTTTCTGGGAAATGAGCACAGCTGGGTACCTCTCTGAAGTGCCTGTACACTAATGAACACAACATGGGGAACAAATGAGGAATTAGAAGTCAGTGTGCAATTGCAGGGCTGTGAACTCATCGCAGAGGTGTCATAAGATTAACTCACACAACTGAAGTGCTGCAATGGATGGATACATATTCCACTTTAGAAATAACAGGCCAGGATGGCATGAAGGGAGAGTCACTCTTTATGGAAGAGGAGCAGGAATGCATGGAGCTCTGCCTTCAGACGGATGATGAGCTAGCTGAGACCTTATGGGTCAGAATCAGTGGGAAGACTAAAGTGGGTGATACTGGGGGGTGTGGTGTGTCTGCTGCAGAACACCTGATCTAAAAAGTAGATGAAGTCTTCAGATAACTTCACTTTTGCAGGCCATGATCCTCATGGGGAACTTGAACAACCACAGTATCTCCTGAAGAAACAACACAGAAGGGCACCAGCAATCCAAGACACACTAGTGGTGTACCCAAGGGTCAATACTGGGGCAAATACTGTTCAACATCTTCATTAATTACTTGTATGATGGGACAGAGTGCACCCTCAGCAAGTTTGGACATGACACAAAAATTCAGAGAAGCGATTTATAATTCCTATAGTTGTGTTGTTATTCAAAGCGACCTTGACAGGCTGCAAAAATGGGCTGAAAGGAATCTCATGAAGTACAGCAAAGAGAAAAACTAACTCCTGCACCTGCATAAAAATAATTTTACGCACCAGTACAGGCTGCAGACCAGTTGGAAAACAGTTTTGCCAAAGAGGACCCTGGGGTCCCGGTTGACAAGTTGAACATCAACTGAGGCTCATGTGACCTTGTGGGACAGAAGGCCAAGAACCTCCTGGACTCTACTAGGAAGAACGTTGCCAGAAAGTTGAGGTAGAAGATACCTCCCCCCTGCTCAGCCCCGGTGTGACACATCTGCAGTGTTGTGTCTAGGTTTGGTCTCTCCAGTACAAGACAGGGACATATTGGAGGGGATCAGCAAAGGGCCACAAAGATGATAAAGGGACTGGAGCATCTGTCATACAAGGAGAGGGTGAAAGTGCTGGGACTATTTATCCTGAAAAAGAAATGGCTCAGGGGAGATTTTTTCAATGTTTATAAATATCTGATGGGTGAACTAAAGAAGATGGAGCCAGACTTTTCTCCATGGGACCCAATGACTAGACAAGACAGCACAAACTAAAATACAGGAAATTCTGTTTAAACACAAGAAAAATCTTCATTTTTTTTTACTGGGTGATGGACAACACTGCACAAGTTGTCCAGAGAGGTTGTGCAGTCTCCCTCCTTGGCGATATTCAAAGCCTGACCAGACACAACCCTGAGCAACCTGCTCTAGGTGACCCTTCTTTGAGCGGGAGTTTGGTCTGGAAGATCTCCAGAGGTGCCCATCAACCTCAACTTTTCTGTGATTCTGTGGTACAGTAGCAATGGTGACAAACGTAGGCTACCAATGTGCACGCAGAACTGTATGTGCAAGCAAATTTGGAGTCTGAAAAACAAACATATCCACATCTGTAAATCTATAGGTATGAATATAATAGATCTGAAAATAAATATGGTGAGAAATTATCACACGGATTGTAGTGGCAATCTGTGTAAGTTATTCTTAGAGGCGGGGGGAAAGGGGAAGAGAAGGGCAAGGGGAAGAAAGAGAAACAGTTACAGGTTGTCATTGAACAAGACACAATCATCAGTTTGAGTTTATCAGGTGTCATGACAGCAATAAAAATTAAAGGATATAATAGGCTATATTTTATCACAGATAGCTTCCCTTGTATAAGCTATGGTATGTAGAAGAGATGCTGACTACCAAAAAAAGATGCTGATTTCTCCCTATGTCCTTCAGCATGCCTCTTATGAATTTTCAGTTGTTGTGTCACCAGTCCCAAGGCTTCTCTTATGTTTCTTGTTACTATTCGCAGTTCAAGGAAGATGCCAAAAAAACTCTCAGGGTTTTTTGTGAGGGAATATACATGCATATGTATATCTATATGTGTGTGTGCACATGTGCATGTGTATATATAAGACAAGTATCATCCTAAATCTTATTGGTCAGCATCTAGCTAAATTTCTATAAGATACAGACATATATTTTCACATACAAAAATAAAAAATCTGTAGATATAGACATCTAAAAAATTTCTGGATGTTTTCACCATCAGAAATAAGTATTTGATTCTTTTCTGAACCCCACAACTCTCCTCACGATAGAAATACTTAATGACAGAAAGTTCCACAGGATAATTGCAATGTGTACAAAGTAGAGTTTTCCAGAGTTCTAAGTATATCGCTTCTGTCTTACTGAACTATAGCCTAGTACTGTATAACAAAAGGTATATGAAAATAGCCTTTTCCTTCTCCTTATCCCTTTGCATCTTCTACTTTTAATCAGTACTGAACCTTCTCTGTCTCTTTTCCCATATATTTATCTTTTTAATCTGTCTGTCATATTCTTATTCTTCATCACACAGCACTGCATCCTCTTACTTAATCTTTTTAGATTGGGCAACCTTATACAGTTGCCCTTTAACTGGGCAACCTTATATGTTGGCATTGTATTTCTTTTCTCGGGAACAGGATATGAGATATGAGGATTAAGCAGGATATGAGTTTGGGATCACTGTTACACGTTGTGTCAATATTTAATGAGCTGTCCAGGTGGTCATTATGCATAGATCCAGTTAGTGTTAAAGCTAGGAATTTCTATGATTTAGAATCAGCAACTGTAAGCCTGCCACTGGCCTTGGAGTCACATCACATGCAACCAGCTCACAGTGTACAGGCATCGCTAATTTACTTTGGAAAGTGGAAACCTCAGCAGAGTGACACTTGTCCTCCCTTTGTCCTTTGTATCTCTCATTTGTGAATTTGCAGTTGTCACGCTAGCAACTCCAGAGCTCCCCTTAAACTCTTTACCTGTTCAAAGCTGGAGAAACTCCCATGAAGCCATTTGATGCATGTCCGTGGCCTTCCTCCAGGCCTCCATTTTGTTGCTTGCACATCCTAGGAGCACTCTGCTTGGATAGGGAAGTACACACATAGTTATGCTTAGAGGGTGCATATGAGCATTCATAAATTGGCTGAAATTGCACAACTTGGATCTGCATGAGTGTTGCCTACCTCATCATTAATGGACAAAGACACAGCATTGATGAACAGACAAGGAAATTAATGCTTTCACATTTCCAACAATCTAGGAAATCATCACATAATAATATATTCTCTCAGCAATAAGTGGATGTTTGACAGAAAGCTATGAATGGAGACAGTAAATGTTGCAGGAATAGGAAACTAATTAAGTAAGGTCCATATGGATTACACTGTGAGCACAGTGGGATGCAGAGCAAAGGGACTGAGTGCCATATGGAGTGTAGATGGTGAGCCCATCTGGGTGTTTTCTTTATGAAGGAGACCTACAATGTTATTATACTCTTTCTGAGCTTCAAATTAAAAACATCTTAAAAATGCTTGAATCATTTTTATTTTTACTGTGATTCATTTATGGGTACACACAATACATGTCAGTTGGAAGTATGTGATTTTCAGTTCTAAAGAATGTCTGTTACTGAGATTCACTAATGTAGGGTCAGATTTGAAAGTTCCCTGGCAATCAGTAGCAAGAAACAGCAAAAAGCTGTACTATTATGAGAACAGAACAGGAAGAAAATTATGTTAGGGCACAGTTATGTCCCTTTTTCTTTTTAAACTCTGGGGCTGGGAGAAGGGATGGGAAGAGGGGAGGAAGGGTATGGGGGGAAATTAATCTGCAATTTTTCTTAATTGTTATAATTTCTTACTCTATTCCTTTTCTAGTTTCAGTATTTCAGCTTGGTTTGTTGGAGCTAATTCTCCATTCAGCTGTGTAGTACGAGGAAGGGAGAGGAAGGAAAGATGACTCAGTCATCAAATGCTCTGCAATGTCTCTCTTAGGTTGCCTGCTCAGAGGAATAATGAATCTCCTTATACCTGTTTACTCAGGATAAGCACATTCTTTATCCAGGACTCTTTACCAGGGAGTGTAGTAACAGGATGAGGGGCAGCCATTGTAAACTGAAAGAGGGGAGATTTACATTAGAAATTAGGAAGAAATTCTTTCCTGTGAGGGTGGTGAGACACTGGAACAGGTTGCCCAGAGAAGTTGTGGATGCCCCATCCCTGGAAGTGTTTGAGGCCAGGCTGGATGGGGCTTTGAGCAACCTGGTCTAGTGGGAGGTGTGTCCCTGCCCAGGGGGTTTGAACTAGATGATCTTTAAGGTCCCTTCCAACCCAAACCATTCTATGATTCTATGACAACCTTAAATAAAGAAAAGGAATCCTGTATTTCCAAAATCTCCAAATTTTTTTTGTAGAGGCCATGTTTTCTGAGTCCTTTTCATTTTGCACTGCAGCAACAATCAATGACATGTCTCAGCTGAACTTTTAAAATCAGCATATTATGCTCTCAAGCACTTAACTGATCATGCTCGGAGTCTTATTTACTGCTTTTCTTACTGCTGGAGCTGGATGTTTTTTCAATTATAAATAGGTGTGTTGCCCCTAGGCAGTTCATTAACATAGAGGCTGAAAAACATATGTTTTCTGTTTCAGCCCAGAATGTATACAGGCTATTTTAGAACGTTCAGTGCTTTTAGCTTTATCTGTTTTTCACATGCCCTATCCACCATCAAAAGGAACACAGACACTGAAACAACCTGGCAAGGATCATACTTATTTGCTCCTATAGTTAACCACAGAATCCTGTTTCTTTATCTGACTAGCTCACCTTCAAGAAATTAGTCAGTGATTGCTCAGAGACCTGAAGACACGACAAAAAGAGATAAAGTGGTTTTTGTGGAGTTTTCACCACTAACAATACTTGTGTCTGTGATAGACACAGTGTGCTGAATTAAATACGTTTATCTTCATTCAGAATATATTAGGACCTTTCTTCATTTTCCAGGATAAGTCTGGTTTCTCTGCTTATGGATCAAAATGTATGCAAAATAATTCGCTGCTTAAAAACAAAATCACCAAATGAAACTGTAATATCCAGCTACAAACCTTAGTTTGAATTTCAGATGACCAAACCAGTTCTTGCCAGCTCAAGGGCAACAAGAACTTTCTGTCTTGTGCTTGTCATTTCAGTGTGCTTGATAAATTGGACTGGACAGTAATAAGAAACTAGAGCCTTTGGAATGTGGCACCATGATAACTTCTAATACAGTAGGAGAGGCAAGCAGTGGGCACTTTTGCAGACATATATTAGAAGGAAAAATATATCTAGGTTCAACACGACACCAATTGCATCAGTGTTGCTTTGTATAAACACAACTGAAGAACAGTGATATGACTGCAAGCTTGAGGCATTGTAAGTTTTGCTTCACAAATACCAAACACTTATTTGCTGTTCCATAGAAGAAATAATGAGATTCTAAATGGAAAATAAATTTGTATTGAAATAAGAATATGGAGACCATTCTTTTGTATAGGTTTTCTGTACCAGAAAAGAGACATGAAGTAATTTAGGAGATGTATATAGGAATGTGCATGTTATTTTTATTCTCTTACAAGAGTGACCGGAATACCACAGAAAATTACAGATGTGTGAGTTCATTGGAAATATCTGTCATTCTCACAATGTGGAAAGAAAATTATTTTTAACATCTCTAAGTATTGTGACTTGTTTTGAGAACACTTGGTATTCATGGGTTTTTAGGCTTTCAGTAGGTTTCATTAGGCCACGATGTCTCTCATCTGTATCTTCATCCTCAAGAAGTAATCTACCTAGGGTTTTTCCTTTATCAGTGTAGGTCTGATGTAGACCAGAGGCCCGCAGATTAGCCTGAATCCTTTGAAGTAACTGGAAATAAACTCTCACGGGATTTGAATCAAACACTAAGCATATAATCTGTAACACTGTTAAAAAGCCAAAATGACATAGAACATAGTTATACAGTACTGTATTTGTACTTCAATTTAAAATCTGCATGTTTTATATTCTCCTATAATTTTCATTTCAACTATATTATTCAATAATTTCTCATGTAAAATCTCTTTCCAGAAGGTCTCTTCCATTTTCCTTACCATTTGAAATGTCATGTGGATCTGTCTTTTTCTAAAATTTATTGTCATATATAAAACTTTATCTATGGATTTCCAAAAAAAAATAGCAAATGTAGTTACCATACATCAGTATAGTACTCCCAACAGGGTAACAAATATTTTCCATGAAAACATCCCATTCTTTGTTCTGTATGCTATTTTTTCTGCTACTTCAATCTAGTATTTTACGCTTGCTATTGATTGTTCTATTTATTTCATATTCCCTGAGTCTGGCTACCTGGTTGTTTTTTGTTTTTGAAAACTACAAAATAAAAAGAAATTTCACTCTCTAGCAAGTATAGCCAAACAAGAAATCAGCTGGAGCATTTTTATATTAAATCTATGACAATGGAAAACCAAGCCTACAAAGAAACATGAGCACTGCCTTCAGAGCCAAAGCCATAGGAGGAGAAACACTCAAAACGGAGGGAACAGAAATTTTAAAATGTACAAGCTCTTTATCAGTGAATATGAACACATAATTTGAGAAGCAGAAATAACTCAACTAAACTAAAAGAAAGGCATCTTCATTCTGGAAAAGAGTATATGCTCAGAAATATACCATGATTTAATAATTAATTTAAAAATTAATACGGACTGAGTTTCTGGTGGGCAAGCTCTGTAAGTATGATTTCTCAGAATGACCTTTCTCAATGACAGACATTCTTTCTGGCACTTTAAATAGTTATAGTAAGGGGTTTTTATTCACCTGTACTAATTATAAAGTATCCGTTAAAATCTGAGTACCAAACTGTATGCTATATTTCACTCTTGATTTTACCAGTGTTGCAGGCAGATTGATAATGGCTTCTCACTCCTACTCACTTTTAACATGTAAGAATGATATTAACCCTTTTAGCCGCAGCCCTGTAGTGTGGTTTTCTTTCATTCACTTACCTTTATAGTTCATGGAGTTTTCTGAGAGTTGCAGCTTTCCTTACTCTATCAGCAGTTCTTATTCTTCAGTGCTTCACTTTGCATTTGGGCATATTAAAACACTTTCCTTTTGATGTTTTGACGTGGATCTAGAGTGAGGCAACTTCACACAATCCAGCTCATTTTCAAATTATTATTTTCAAAAATTAACACTGCGATTTCCTTGGTATTCTAAGCATTCGTTGAAAAGGCTACTAGGATGATAAATATGAGTTCAGTGAGTTAGGAAGTCACAGAATCAGCGAATCACGGAGTAGCAGAGTTCGGAAAGGACCTATGGAGATCATCTAGTCCAACGCCCCTGCTAAAGCAGGTTCACCTAAAGTAGGTTGCAAGGATCATGTCCAGGTGGGTTTTGAGTATCTCCAGAGAAGAGGACTCCACAACCTCTCTGGGCAGCCTGTTCCAGTGCTCTGTCACCCTCAAAGTAAAAGAATTTTTCCTCACGTTCAGACGGAACTTTCTGTGGTCCAGTTTGTGCCCATTGCCCCTTGTCCTGTTACTGCGAATCACTGAAAAGAGTCCTACCCCATCCTCTTTATACCTGCCTTTTAGATATTTATACGCATTGATGAGATCCCCTCTCAGTCTTCTTTCCTCCAGGCTGAACAGACCCAGGTCTCTCAGCCTCTACTCACAAGAGAGATGCTCCAGTCCCCTGATCATCTTCGTAGCCCTCTGCTGGACTCTCTCCATAGTTCCTTGTCTTTCTTGAACTGGGGATCAAGATCACAGAGAACCAAAAGGTGATTACCATGAAAGTTTTCATGAAAGACACAGCTTCAACACTGTAGCTATTCTCCCTAAAATAGGAACAATCAATAGTTAACTTCTAAAGATGTTGCACCATTAAATCAATAATTACAGGTTAGACAAAGTATTCCTTAAATAACTGTTCTACAGCAAAGATGAGTTGATCAAAATATATATGTTATAATTGTAACGAACAGCAGTCTTTTCTGTCCTAAACTAAATGCAATTTTCAGACTTTTCTGTCTGCACTTTCTGGCACTTCATAATACAGGGTTATTTATGAAATCAAAAACAGATAACTGAGGAGAAGAAGGAGGGAAAAAAGCCAAAAGAATGTGGACTTTGAAATTTGACTTGATTTCTTGGCTACACTTCACCATCCACACTCCCAAGTGAAACTGAAGTATTTCACTTAAGGCCAGAAAACATAAGTTTAATCCCAAATTACAGACTTTACATTCATTTTGATGACTTTGAAAAGAAGTCTGAACTTAACCTAAGGCACTTTACCAATTTCCACTTCAGCCATCAAATAAACAAACAAATAAAGAACCACAAAAAAGCCCACCTCACTTACTATAAAACTCTACAAACACAAAAACCTAAAAATATACTTGCTTTTTCCTAGCTTTTTCTTCCTTTCTTTCTAGTATTCTTTACAATGAATTTGTTCCAGCTGTGGTAAATATTGTTCAGGCCTGGATCTGCAATACATTTTGCACTTTGATATTCATAAGTATACATTTCCTTCCAAGCTGAAGACATTTATTGCAGTTTGACTGGCAGTTAGAGACACATTTTCTGGAAGAAATATACTATATATTTAGCTTGCTTTCCCACTTTTCACTTTGTAACTAGATTATATTCCTTTTTTATTTATGTTTGTTTTTTTTTTTTCCAATTATTTGTTCATCCTTAGACATATCTATTGCAAACTACCAGTCCAGCTCTTTCACTTATTTTCTTTGGATGAAAATGTGAATCAAATTCTATATCTTTATTCCAATAATTCAGTACTTCTTCAAAAAGCATCAAAGCACTCTTTGATCAAACGGGAAATGATCAAAGACTAAGCTTGTTAGAAAAAAAAAAAAAAACGCACAAAGTGGAAATTCTACTGCCTTTTTTCACTTTTATCTGAGCTCCTTGCTTTGATTATGTGTTTTATTGTATGAAGAAGGTTGATGATAGAATAAAGTAAAACAGAAATTGAGGGCTACTGGAAGTATAAGTATTACTGAAGTGCTTGACTGTTTCATGCTCTTGTTTTCAGTGCAATGCTAGCTTGTGGAACAAGAAGAGTTATACCTCATTGAGAACTCCATTCTCATGTACATACATGAGTTTCCACCTCAGGTTAAATAGGACTTTAAATTCAAATAGGATCTACCAGTATGAAAATAATGCCAGCTGCATGTTTCTGATTAACCTAGTAGTGCACTGGAGTACAAAGCACTCTGAGAGGCTGATGCAACTCTTTTATTCTACTAATCCAGCTCTCCTGTGTAGTTCTATCTCTATTTTTGCAATGTGACCGCTTGCATTACCAGTAAGGTGACTTGAAATGTTAATTCAAATATGGATAGCTTGAGTTATCACTGCACCAGAAATAAAGTGTGAAATTGATAACGAATAAGAAGTTGCAAGGGGGGAGGAGGGGGAGGGAGGAAGGGGGAGTAATGTTATTTTCATTAATTTCTTAATATACACCTGGTCCTGAATTAGGGCACCATATTTTTTCTAAATTTGCCTGAGATCAAAGTTTTCATCATATGAACACTACACAATGCCTAAATGTATATGCTACAAGGAATGTTTTAGGAAGGGATTAAAGGAATCCCTTTAAAATCATAATATAATATTTTTCAATTATAGGAATTTATCTTTCAGGCTTAGTTTATGCTATTTTAGATGCTTGCCATCTATATCTCTATGCTTGCTTACTATATCTTTTATTAATTAAACCAAAAATACAGAAATTGAGGATGATTATATTTCAGGGCTATGTGTCAAAACAAAGTGTTCAGACAGGCTCATTCACCTGAAAATTAAACAAAAGTAAGAAAACAGTTAATTTGTAAATCTTTGGGATGTTAATGAAATCTAATTTTTTTTAACAAGTTTGTCCTGGTTTGAGGTACAACAAAACCAATTTTCTTTTCAGTAATTTTACTTTTCAGTTAAGTCTCTTCTAACTGACTGCACCCTCTGAAACTAGTGGTATGTTTTTCAGATAGTGTCTGTTTCTGGCAGTGATAATGTCTGATGTTTATAGTTAATACCAAGGAATGGTATGCAGAGAGGATCCTGCTTATACTTATTGCTGTAACAATCAAGGTCAGTTCACTTTGTTATGTGCCCTGTTGGAGGGCTGGAAGCAGAAAGTGCAGCGGGGTTGCACCTACAAGTGTAGTGGGAAGAAGCAGACACAACAGGCGACCCAAAACTGACCAACAGAGTATTCCATCCCATCTGCATCATGCTCAGTATAAAGCTGAGGGATCAAAGGGTCAGCCCTCTTTCTTCAATGGCCAACATCCGAGGAGGACTTGGTCCGTTCTGCCTTTGATCCCGATCTGTGTGTTCCTGAATCCAGTTCCCGTCTGCAATGAGGCCAGTCCAGAATTTTCCCAGTGCCTTCTGGTGACATGAGCATCACCCTGGGAGCTCAAAATTGGTTCTATACATACTTGTATATATTTCATTATTTTCTTATTAATAATATTTTTCTTTTTATTGTTAATATTTCATTTAAGCTGGTTTATCATATTTTTTTTTTCAACCCGTAAGTCTCTCTCCCTTTTTCTCCCCCTTTCCCTTCTGGGAAAAAGGCTGACATTATCTTTCCACTCTTTATTTAGTCCCAGCACAGGAACCCTCATTGCCTGACTCCTTTCCTAGCTTTCCCTCTCATGTTTTTAGCACCACTTATCTCCAAACCTCATACATTAACCAATCAAGTCTTTTTTTACCCCTTACAGTCACATTTCACCACCTTGACCACTTCCTTAATAGCCATCATAGAACTGGATTAATCTTATCCTAGGACATACATCAATAGGAAACAGTGAATAAAACCGGGTAGGTTTACAGATGTATTGTTGGATACATACATGATCCTTTGGATTTACCTTTGCAAGGAGAAATCAGACTGATTTCTCAGAGATGAAATGCAGATTGAAAGATGACTTGATCATAGCTTACAAGTGCATTCACACAAAGAAAAGACTAGCAGTTAATCTAACAAAGGAAACGTACCAAAGAGAAGATTAATGACTGGAGGCTTAAATCAGAAAAACTCAAACTGCAAATAAAAGGCAAATTCTTAACCAAGTTTTGTGTGATCCACCACTGTAATGAGTTACCAGGGAAAATTATTATTATCCAGTTCTTAATATCTTCACATTATACCCACTAAGCACTTTTTGAGAAAATGGCCTCAATCTAGTCATACCAATTACTGGCAAAAAGCAGGGATAACTGGTTGATATGTAAAATACTGTGATGCAGAAGCCAACTAAATGCATTCATAGTTAGAAAAAGAGTAGGGAAAGTGCAATGTTAATTATGTAATGAGTGGAGGAAAAAAATTGGTAAGTGATAGGTGATGTTGAGAAAGCTGAAATGTTTCACTATTTTTTTTTGCATCAGTCTTCATTAAAACAATACATTGGAAGCATTTAGCTACCTAATACTAATTAATAGTAACAAAAAAGTGGTAAGTTATCAGCCCAGAACAGGGAAGGAAATGTTTCTAGAATAACTTCTACACTACATATTTTCAAAACTATGGGAGTTGGTAAACTTCTTCCTGAGAAATTTAAAGGAACATCTAAAAGCTCATAGAATCATTCTTTCTGTGAAAATCATCAAGGAGGAGTTAGGTACCAAAAGACTGGAAAAGCATAAATGTAATGTTAGTAAATGTAGTAAGTGTAGTGTTAATGGAAAAAAACTAAAAAGCATGCAAAGGGGAACTAAAGAAATACAGACAGCTTGTGCTTAGTTCTGAGAAAACTGTGAGATAAATATTCCAGCAAACTATTTGCAAACATTGTGCAGAAGTAGGGCACATACTTCAATGTCATAATATACGCTCATAAAAACCAGGAAGCTGAAGCTGATTTAATTGCTACACAATAGTTGCAAAACTAGTTGGGTAACTCCAGCCAGAGAGCAGTTAACATGATGAAATTCAGAATGTTTTGGGGGACATATAAAAATCTATACCGAGTTAGGATCTATTCAGTGACTTCACTAATGACATGGATGGTGGGGCAGAGAATGCTTAGTAAATCTGCACTAAGGTAAGGGGGATGACATCTAAATTGCAGGCCAATGTGCAGATGACAAACTGGAAATTGGTGCAAGAGATTACACTTGGCCAACAGCAGCCAAATATATATAGCATAAAGGGGACAGGATGGGAAGAAACTGCCCAGGTAGCACATCTGCAGAAAAGGATATGAGAATTATGGGGCCTCAGAGTCTAAGTATCTGTTCCCTGCTCTAATTATCATGAGCCAGCCATCATGAATAGAGCAGGCTTGATTACTGCATTCCACAAAAGATGGGAATTCACTGGATACAGCTTAGAGAAGGTGGCCAGGGGTCCAGGAAGCACAGGAAGACGAGACTAGATGACTTTCTAACCTAAAGACAAAATTGAATGGAGAATGGGATAAGTTTTAATTATGTTAAACGCTGCGGAACAAGGGGCATTACAGCAGTGTACGGGACAAGTAACAGGTTTAAGCTGCAGCAAAAAGTACAGAATATTAGGAAAGAATTGAGATGGTAAGGACTGAGCTGATGGCACAGGCTGACCAGTTAACTAATAGAATCCCTCCTATTGGAATGATTCACAGGCCAGGCAACAACCAGGTCTGGGTAAAGCAGAAACAAATACTGTTGATATAAGCGATACTGGTATAGCAGATGTACCCGACGTAGCAATCCATGAAAAAGCCCACAGTACCTTTGAAGATGATGTTATATAGGTAGAGTCACATCAACTGCATTTAACTTTATATGGCAAGTAAAGGCTGTAGTCTCCTTTAGAAGGGCAAGTGGTATTTTGTCAAACTTCTACAGCAAGTAGAGGATCATACCTGATATTCATATGATGTTTCCAAAGAACAGAAACCTTAAAAAAAAAAAAAAAGTCTATAAAATTATATTAAAAGATGTTGAAGAAAAGACACCTGCAGAGATCAGTTTTCAGCTACATTTGCTAAAGCACTGGATTCACTCATCTGTATTTTATTAACTGAAGGTAACTTGATTTAAAACAGACCACTTCATTAAAGAGCTGTTTTAGAATTACTATTCAATAAAGCAAGATTTAAGAATTCTATTATCATAAAATCACAGAATCTTTTAGGTTGGAAAAGACCTTTAAGACCATTGAGTCCAACTGTATGGTACACTTTCCTTTTAGTTTTTTGCTGAAGAATTAAAAGACTTACAAAGTTGTATATACACTAACTATTTGACAGAAACCAATTCAGTATGATTAAAGATATATTCTGTGGGGTTTTGCATTAAAAATGCAAATAAGATGAAAAAGGTGTGCAAAAGAGATTAAATGATGACCAAGTAATTTTTTTCCAAGTACATACTTGACAATATAGCAAACTCAGTTATTCTCCCAATCCACATTTCATGCTTATATACACATAAAATCCATTGTCTAGTGCCCGCAATGGCTTTCAAAGTTGTTATTTACAGATTTTCAAGATGACAGCAATGTAGCTATAACTTTTGCTGGACTTCAGTTCATTAGTCTGTTCCTCCCTATGGTAATTTCATTATGTCTTCAACCTGTGTTCTAACTCCCACTGCTACAATTACACATGAAATTTAAAGCTACCAGATTGTAAAGTTATCCTACCTACTACTTACTACCCAAGGGTAATTTAACCATTAATTACTGGAGCACTAGCTAACATTCCTCCCTTCTAGTGAGCAAGATCCTCAGGGCTCACACTTTCCTTCATCCGTAGGTGTATACTTTGTTGATCTGGGGCTGAATGTCCCCATTAATCTCACAATGAATAAGAGGTCTTAAAAGCACTCTTTAAATTACTTGGTAATTTAAATGGAAATAAAATAAAATTTGGAGAGTTGGAATGAAAAACACCATGGAAAACCACCATGAAGAGCAGGACCTCTGTGATTCTGGATGCTTTTATTTGGCTGCATCTGTCCATGGATGAAAAGCCTGAAGGGGCCATATACTGAATAAACACAAACATAAATTCTGTGCTTGAATTCAGTGGAACTATATTCATGGAGTGCAAATCTTCGAGGATTGGATCCTTTAACAGTCCAAGGCAGGGGAAATGAATGGGAAGACCACCCCCTCATTCTGTCCTGATGCTGCTGTTTATCATCAATATGTTACACACATAAAGCTGTGGAGAGGGGGGTTGAGGGGTGCTAGTGACTTGGTTTTAAGTATTTGGTCATCTCATGGGGTTCACAATCCCACCTGATCCATTCCAACCCTTTGGTTTATAGAGAAAAAGTCTAGGAACAGGTATCAGAAAACCCAGTGTCAGGGTGATCAGGAGGAAGTGATGAGGGAGAAAGGGGGGAACCTAAGTCTTACATCTCTTAAGTGAGGTGCATAAATCAGTACACTGATCAGTAGTAACTGGTTTCTATGCAAGATTTGCAAGCGTAAACCTTCTCCTGGATTTAGTTATTTCAGCATCCATAAAGAAATTTAGGCTTTTTTACAGGCACTGAAGCACTGCTTAAAGAACCTAACACATTACTTAGGCTTCTTTCCTTCTAAGATATTCTTTCCTGAAGAGTTTTTTCTTTTAAAGGATTTCCTGTGTATGTATATACATATATATAGTTTTGTCAGTTTTGTTTTGTTTATTTTGCACTACCGCATTGGGCACCAGAGCCCTTCTTTTACAGCATCCAGTAGCTCATGGGAGAGAGAGGAGGAGACATGCACTCTTGCAAGCGCATAGAATATCATGGTGAGCAGGGCTCAGCAATAGCTAAAACATTGGGGTGTAACTGTTTTAGTCACAAACGTAAAACCACAGTAGGATATGGGATGCTATGAAGAAAATTAACTCCATCCCAGCCAAACCCAGTACAACCAGTCATGAAATTTTAGGTTAGTTACTCCTGCTGTAATCACTGTAATCACTGGAAGGGCAACACAGATATTTCCTACTTCAAGCATTACATTGATGCAAGACTTCTTGACTCTTACTTTCTCTTTCTCCCTCCTTCTCCTTTTTTTTTTTTTTACTGTCCTCAGAACCTCGCTTGGTGCTAACATGCTACTAAATCCCTAGTAGACATAAAGCTTACAGGCTTGTTATCGTGCCATTTTTATCTGTGGCAATTACATTAGACCTAATGTCTTCTATCTGAGCTGGTTTCTTTCTTTTCTGGTAGAAACAAAATCTTCCATTTGTTTCAAGGCAATACATCTCTTCTACCAAAATCCCCCTTTACCTACTTCTTTTTTCCTTGCCTCTACTGTATACAGTATATACATAGTATACTTATGTAAAACCCAAAACTATTCACAGGTTGATACATTACAGATGTTTCATAATTTGTATTAATAGGTCTTGATTTCATACAAAGGACAAACATGTCAGGAGGTGGTAATGAGGGTGCTTCACCCCTGAACACAAGAGGGGTGTCTGAAAAAAAGGCGAGGGTGAAAATCTTTAGGCAGAGGAGAATGGAAAGCAAGTTTCATGCTCTCCGGGTACTTGAGCCCAGGATGCCTTCTGTATTTATGGACTGAACTTATTCTTATTTGCCAAAGAAGGACTAAAGTATCTAACTTTAGTTAGAGAGAGAAATGCTAGAGAGAGAAATGCATTCTAAGAGAAATGCTTCTTTTCTTTATACTGGAAAAAGACTTAGAAAGGTACTCAGCAAATAAGTTCCACCACACAGAATATCTCACTGATACACTACTACAGAGCATCTAATTTTTCATAACAGAATTTACTACCTTGTGTTCCAATTAAAAAATTTTGTTCTGTCTAAATTTGGAGACTCCTGTACCAGGTCATTCATTCAGGTCAGCCTGTACTTGGATGTTACTTGTGAGAAATTTATTTTTCATTCTGTCTCAATAGGGCTGTTTTCTGTTTGACTGTCTGTTAGCATTGACGTTTTCTCCCTAAGGCATTTTTCTTCTTCTTTTGGAACTTTATCGAGAGAGTTGCATGGAGTTTGTGCAGCTTTTATCTCAAGGAAAATGTTCTATTTTATTTTGTGGTTATTCTGCTGCTGACATTTGGTGACATTTTCTCTCCTTGTTGACAGTTTTATGTTTAGTTAAAGAGTAAGCTAGTCTAGTGAAGGTGTTTAATTTGCTTTGTCCAGCCTTCATCATATCCAGCAGATACAGTACTCTTTTATTTCATTCCTGCATTAGCTTTCCTCTCTGATTGCTTCTTTTCTGTACATCGGTCTCCTCTATGCCCTCTGTGTGAAGTATCTTTTCTTTTGGGCAGCAGCCAAATATCTCTTTGCTGATAGTTTTTTGCTTTTGTTTTTGTTTTTTCTTTTTTAAAAAAAATCATTCAGCATTATAGCAGAACATTCTGTAGATACTTTAAAACTGTAAGTAAGCAAATCTTGTAACATTAAGATTTGGAAGTTCCTGTTGGAAAAGGTCAAGCATAGAGTCTACTTGTTTCTCCTGCTACCATGCCAGAGCTGAGTGATTACTAATTTTTATACAATACTTAATGCGCTGACTAAAATTCAAGATATTTTTTCTAATAGCTGATGCAAAGGTGAGTTAGAAAAACAGACTCCTGTTCCAAAATGGATGTGATTGGGTCTACAGCTTCACTGCTAATGGCAGGAAATACTACTGAAGAGCTTTCAAGCAGAGATGTATGATCTATCTCACAGTCACCAGAGATGAAATACCTGCCAAGCTGCAAATAGCATTGTGTCTTACAGCCGCAGGATCATAAACAACTGATGTTTATAACAGTATTTTTAAAAGCTGTTAAAGTCTGAGCACTAAACAATAAAAGTAATTGGTTAATTGCAGCTCAGCTATTGAAAATTAGAAGCTTTAAGGTTAAGTTTTCCAGAGATGATATACTCCCTCTTCTTAATCAGTGTTAGATTTCAAAATTACTTCAGTGGGGAGAGGGAAGACGGCAATTTCAATTAGCAGTGCTAAGGAATAAAAGAAATTGTGTTTTCTGAAAACAAAGGCTTAGCCACACAGCTGTATTCTGGATTCTGTCATTTAATTTTCTAACCAATGGTATCATGGGTTTGCAGTTTCAGCTTTCACATTCGATGCATAGCAAGCGGTCTCCTGCAATGTATGCCAGAGAGAAACAAAAAATTTGTAAAGGAATTGGATTTCCCATAAGAGTAAAATTTTACAAAATTTTCTATCTCTAACTTAGGCTGAAGCCAAACATTTTCAATGTTTTTCCATAACTCTTTCCCATGTATGTTTTGGGTGTAGATGGCAAGGGGGTATCCAGAGGGGCTGCAGTCATGGCCTCTGTGGGAGGCAGCCAGGGGCTGCCCCATGCCACACACAGCCAGGTTCAACGGGCTCCAATGGACCCACCACCGGACACATCAGCCAAGCTGGTGGCATCTCCATGAAAAGATATTTTTCAAAAGGCATAAAACGCCAGACAGAGAGAGGAGGAAGGAAGAAAAGGTGTGAGAAACAGCAGGGGGAAGACCAATGTCAGAGGAGGAGGAGGAGATGCTCCATGGCAGAGCAGATATCCCCTACAGCTTGTGGAGGGTCCATGCTGGAGCAGAGAAGCATGAGGAGGAAGAAGCAATAAAGAGAAACTGCCATGTACTGACCATAACCCAGTTACTCCCTGCACCACTTGGGGCAGGGGTAGAAAAGTCAGGAATGACAGAATGATGTTCAGCATGGGAAAGGGGAGCTGGTGGGTAAAGGTGATGCTTTAACATTTGTCTTTTTTTTTCCCTCTACCCAAATTACTAACTACATATTTATTTCAATTAGCAATAGATTAGGTTGGGTTTTTCCAAGTTGAATCTGTTTTCATCGTGACAGTAACTGGTAAGCCATCTCTCTACCTTTACCCCAATCCACAAGCATTCTCCTTCTTGTTCTTTCACCTTTCTGCACTGTCCTGCTGAGGAGGGGGAGTGAGCGAGCAGCCGCGTAGGTGTTTGGCTGTTAGCCGGGCCAACCCATCGCAATGTGCTGTGAGAACCTCAGAACGCATAGCCTAGACTCACACAAAGTGTGATTTGAATGCTGGTTTCATACAAAAGGACAACAAACTGAACTATTTGTCTTTCTGAGATATATGTGAAAATATACTTTCACTCATGTTCCCTTCATCCATGGATCTTACAATCATTTCTCAGCAAAGTTTCAAATCTTAAGTTGAGCAACAAACAATCTTCTTTTTCTATATATAACCAGAATTCTTTAATTTCCTAAAACTGGTTAGTAGTTACACAGCATCTTTTCATGCTTATCATTTTACAACTCAGATAATGAGGATAAGAACGACATTTCTGGTTTTATCCATTTTGTGGAATACTACAGTTCTAACCAAGTGTAACTAAAATGTGTGCGTGTCTGTCTCTCCTACTGTGGATTTACAGGTCTTAATAGGCTATGAAAATGGATTAGGAAATTGAGCATGTTGCTCAATACTTGGTCTCTGTTTCTTATTTCTGTTGTTTGTTTGTTTTTGAAATAATTTCTTGAATTTTAATTTATTTTTTTTTAACATATTTGGGGTTATTTTCTGGGCTTTCTCAATTTCTGGAATGCTAATAGCTCTGGAAATGACATCACCCATCTGCCTTGTGTTCCTGTCTGTAGCACCAGTGGTAGTATTGTATGGCTATCAGCATCAAAACAGAGCTCAGTAACCTTGTTCAATCAGATTTTGACACACACAGACAACCGACACTGAAAATGACGTGAAGTTTGGTTTTGACTTAAACAGTATTCCAACAGAATGGATATTTTCTTACCTGTGGAATTTCACCTTTTGAGCAACAACTTAACAGCTTGTGTGAAGCCACCAGTAACTGAAGAAGATACAGGTATCACCTCAGTCTCCTATGCTGGTTGACACCATTTCTGGCATACATAAAGGAAAACGATCTCTGTGTTGTTGCTGAATACCTTTCTCATTCCAGCAACGTGGAAGAACAGGGACTGTTAAAAACTTCCTATCTTGAACCTTCCAGAACTGAAGCTACACTGCTGTGAGACAGGAGGCTGAAAGCATCAGGAGGTAAAAATATCTGTCAGGAGTTATGCTTCTACAGTTTCATGAAGAGGCTAAGAGGTTATTGCCCAAGACCACCGCAGGTGATTCCATTGCCAATTTACCATTTATTTACTATGGGGCAAGGTCACATATTGATGACCTGTCTCTATGATTTGTCCTCATATAATCATAGAATCATAGAATCATAGAATGGCTAGAGTTGGAAAGGACCTTAAAGATCATCTAGTTCCAACCCCCCTGCCATGGGCAGGGACACCTCCCACTAGAGCAGGTTGCTTAAAGCCCCATCCAGCCTGGCCTTGAACACTTCCAGGGATGGGGCATCCACAACTTCCCTGGGCAACCTGTTCCAGTGCCTCACCACCCTCACTGTAAAGAATTTCTTCCTTATATCTAATCTAAATCTCTTCTCTTCCAATTTAAAACCATTGCCCCTTGTCCTGTCACCACTCTTCCTGACAAAGAGTCCCTCTTCAGCTCTTCTGTAGGCTCCCTTCAGGTATTGATAGGCTGTTATAAGGTCTCCCCGGAGCCTTCTCTTCTCCAGGCTGAACAACCCCAGCTCTCTCAGTCTGTCTTCATAGGAGAGGTGCTCCATCCCTCTGATCATCCTCGTGGCCCTCCGCTGGACCCGTTCCAACAGGTCCATGTCCTTTCTGTGTTGAGGACTCCAAAGCTGGACACAGTACTCCAGGAGGGGTCTCACGAGCGCAGAGTAGAGGGGCAGAATCACCTCGCGAGACCTGCTGGCCACACTTCTCCTGATGCAGCCCAGGACACGGTTGGCTCTCTGGGCTGCCAGTGCACACTGCCTGCTCATGTTGAGCTTCTCATCCATAAGCACTCCCAAGTCCTTCTCCTCGGGGCTGCTCTCCAGCCATTCTCCACCCAACTTGTATTTGTGCCTGGGGTTGCCACGTCCCAGGTGCAGGACCCTGCACTTGGCTTGGTTGAACTTCATGCAATTTGCACGAGCCCACCTCTCCAGCCTGTCTAGGTCCCTCTGGATGGCATCCCTTCCCTCCAGCGTGTCAACTGCGCCACCGAGCTTGGTGTCATCAGCAAACTTGCTGAGGGTGCACTCTATCCCACTGTCCATGTCACCGACAAAGATGTTAAACAGTACTGGTCCCAGTACCGACCCCTGCGGAACACCACTCGTTACTGGCCGCCACCTGGACATTGAGCCATTGATTGTAACCCTTTGGATGCGGCCATCCAGCCAGTTCCCTATCCACCGAGTGGTCCATCCATCGAATCCATGAGTTTCCAATTTTGAGACCAGGATGTCGTGCGGGACAGTGTCAAATGCTTTGCATAAGTCCAGGTAAATGACGTCAGTCGCTCTGCCCTTGTCTACCAAGTCTGTGGCAGTATTGTAAAAGGCCACCAAATTTGTCAGGCACGATTTGCCCTTGGTGAAGCCATGTTGGCTGTTTCCAATCACTTCATTATTCTCCATGTGCCTTAGCAAGGATTTCAGGAGGATCTGCTCCATGATCTTGCCAGGCACAGAGGTGAGACTGACCGGCCTGTAGTTTCCCGGGTCTTCTTTGTTTCCTTTTTTGAATATTGGAGTTATGTTCCCTTTTTTCCAGTCAGTGGGAACTTCACCAGACTGCCACGATTTCTCAAATATGATGGAGAGGGGCTTAGCAACTTCGTCCGCCAGTTCTCTCAGGACCCGTGGATGGATTTCATCAGGTCCCATGGACTTATGCACCTTCAGGTTCTTTAAGAGGTCTCGAACCTCGTCTTCTTGTACTGTGGGTATGTATAATGTGTATGTATATATCATTAACATATTCATAATATAGTCATGTTATACAAGTTAACTTGCTAGTCGACCCTCTCATCAAGAGGAGTCACTGCCCATGTAAATCTGTACTGATAAGCTGATTGATTGCTTTTCTCCACATAAACATTTCTCTATACCTTCACATACATTCTCACTCTGAAGATCATCTCTGAAATAATGCTGTTCCCTATTTTTTAACTAGTCTGTGGTACAAAGCTGCTCCTAGATACATGATCCCATGAAGTTCAACAACCCCAGAGATACCATGAAATGTCCAATGCTAGTATAAAAAAACAATCTGCATTAAAAAGGGACTTTGTAGAGATATCATGAGGAAGAATTGATGACTAGGATGTGCAATGTGCTATACGCTCTCTTTAGCTTTAACTTTCTTTCTGTTTTCTTATGGGAAGTAGAAATTATCTGCATTAAAAAGGGACTTTGTAGAGATATCATGAGGAAGAATTGATGACTAGGATGTGCAATGTGCTATACGCTCTCTTTAGCTTTAACTTTCTTTCTGTTTTCTTATGGGAAGTAGAAATTATATAGCTCGCTACCATTTAAGTGACATTTTGCAAATCATATAGAGCTAGATAAAAAAACTTATAAAGTGCACTTTTGGAGCAGGTTTAATTCAGGCTTGATCCATTTCAAGAAATTGGATTCTCTCACTATAAATCATAATTTATGGTTTTCCCCATTAAACATTAAGGTTTCCACAACAGCTGCCTCTTTTAAATTGCACTGCCTTTGCCAAATTAAAGCATTATAACTTGTTTGTTTTCCATTAATGTATGTTTAAGTTGATCTTTAATTTACTTTATTATATTTGTTAATATCAAGTAAAAGCAGAAATACTGAAAAACTATCCAATATTTACATATTTATTATGCTAAGGGTGGTTCTAGAAACAATCACAGTTTTCACCCTAAGGTACTGCTTTAAGTCCTTGTGCAGCTGTTAGAATTGAATTGCCACAGGTAGTGGAATAATAAAAAAATGTACGGAATTAATTTCTGTGATAACTCCAATAAAACTGGTGATGTTAGACTGGATGCAATTTTAACTGTTTGGAAATACAGAATTAAATCTTTCCAAAATTAATTGCAATCTGGACTAAAATTCTTTTAAGCCAAGTTGGTAGTTCAGATGAGTAAAAGGTTTAAATCTTTGCTGATTTACACTCCTGCTGCTTTATTCTTACTCTTCACACCCGTACTGACTGAGGTCTAACTCGATCCTGAGTGTGTTTATATCACTGCAATCTGAGGAGTACCTTTATAACATCAGTTACATTGTTAGGGTTAAATGAGCTTAAAAAGTCAGATTCACACCATAAAAACAGTATAAATTTCATCCAGAGTTTCTTAACTTTGGAGATTTATTACTAAAAAGACATAAAACACTACCATTTGCTACATCTCCTATAGAATAAAATTTCCTAGCCCAGAGCTTCAACAGATTTATATTACTTCTGTGGCACAAGAGAACTCATTTAGATTTCAATTCATATCTAAAATCATCCATAAGATGTCATTAATTACAAGCATCAAATTTACATGTGTCTCTTCTATCTCCTTGGTGTTCCTCAATAGTAATCCAAAATAGCTATATCACTTTGATCAGATATGCTGGCCATCCAAAATGATCACGTGTTTCTGACACTTTTTTGGGGGGGTCTTTTTCTTGACCACCAAACTTCAAGTGAAGCAATAGTATGTTAGAATAAAGCTTCTATAAATTATTTATTCACGTGTTATTGTATTAACTGGGCATCTCATGGTCCACCTGGAGTTACTGTGCTTAAATACAGAGTATGAGAATATCCTTGGGATCATATAAGATGACATGCTTTTTTTGGCTGCAGCAGAGCTGGGTTAAGCCAATACTGTTCTCCTCTCCTCATCACCCTTTCCTTCCCATTAACAACCCTCAGATCTCCTGGCTTAACCTAGGTATCAGCACTCCACATTAGCATAAGCTAAGAGTAGGGGTGTTTTCCAACCCAGATAATTTTACAGAAGCACGTCAGTAACACCTGAGTGTGCTTTTAGGTTGGCAAATAGAAGTGGTGATAACTCTTAGAGGTGATGACATTCTGGGAGAAGCGATGAACTAACTTTTTCAATCCGTTGTGCTGCATCAGGAACAACACATCTCACTGCAAACTCAAAAAGTTTGAGTGAGTTTGAGTTTAGAGAATAACTGCTTGAGAATAATTGGTAGCTGCATCTACAGACTGTTAAGGGTTAGATGTGTTCATTATAGATAACACATAACTGTGTACTAGATAATGTAGTTAGTTATCTTTAATTTTTAATTATTTATTTCTTGGGGATCAATTAATAAGTGAATTTAGCTTTTTTTGGTTTTAACCTGCTCAAGGGTCAGTCCTGAGAGTTGTATACATATGTTCTGAATATTGACACTTCAAACGTGAGACCAGTCATTTCCAAAACATTAATATTAATAAATTATTTTTATGACATGAGTGTCAATAATAAAGAGTTTGACTTAAACTAAATAGTCATTTATGACCAGAGTGAAAGGCTTTAAGTTCTCTTTTTTATGGTATTTGACCTTCTATCATTAAGAACTCTGGTACTAAATGTCACAGATGCTCCAAGTTGTATATTATTTTTGTATTTCAGTCTGGACAGATGGCTTAAAAATGAAACAGCTGTATGTGTTCCAACAGCCTGGAGGCACTGCTTCTTGGACAGCAAAAATTCTTATAATGGACTGGTTCAGATTTTAGGGACAGTCCTACAAACTCTCGCTGCAATAAATGAGCTTGGATTCACCTATAGATGCTGGAAATGTCAAAGAAGATAAAGACATGGGAATCATTTTCTGCCAGAATGAGACTTTTCAACTTCCTCTGAGTGTAAGGGCTACTTGTTGTAAACATTTTATTAAATCAGATAGGTTTCAAGGTAACCAAAAGTAATTTGAGACCAACATGAAATTTTTTTATATAGTCTGAACTTAGAGATTTTATGAAAGATTGAAATGTTTGAAAAATGATGTGGATGCACTCTCCCTGTTCCAGAAGGTCTGATCTCTATGTGCTATGGGATTATTTTGAAATATCTTATTCTCTGATGTCATTTACCAATGAGAAAATACAGAGCTGTGTACATTTGACCTTAATATGACTTATTTTTCAGGTCTAGGTGTCAAGAATTTGATTGTTACAGAAATATCACTCTGAGAAATTTGTGAATTACACGCAATAGGACTGAAAGGGGTTATAACTTTTCTGGGAAAACAGGTTAACAAGAACCTACAGAGTAAATTAGAAAGAAAAACTATAGAAGGATAAAGTCTCTTTTTTAATGCAATGAGGTGGCCACAGTGGTGGAAAAAATACATGGGTTCTGAAATGCCTTTAGGAAAACTTAATGAGAAAACCAGCAGCACTAACGCTTTATTAAGGCTATAACTGCACAGTGTAACGAGCACTTGGTAAAGTGCTAAATTTTAAATTGAATGCATTGATAAAGATCATTACAGTAAAAAAATTGTTATACTGTGTAAGAGGGAAAAATGGGAATTTCAGAATACCAGAACTGGTAAAAATCATGGTGTAGAAAAGGAATCAATGCAGAACTTAAAGATAATTTCCGTCATAAACATATCATTGCTGTGAACATCTAGATTACATATTGATGCAATGACAGAATTACTCAATATTGTGGCTTTTAATGAGAAAATATATGAAATATTCAAAACTCCAGCTGCCCAACCAGAAAAAGTATTCTCCAAGATTCATTCTTGACTTTCATTATTACATGGACATCTTAAATTGTAAATCTTGTGTGCTAGAAAGAGATCACATCAAAATAATTTTTTTCCAACCCAGCGCTTAAATATCAATCTCATGTAGAGATCAGCAGAATGAATGGTATGCAATTGGCCGTTTGGGGCTATTCAAAATGCAATTGCAGAAATGCAAAAATCACACGCATCTTCTGAAGTGCACCTTGTGTAGGCCATTTGTGAAGTTAGGCATAGTTACCCAAACTGTTTAAGCACCGTTCTTCGTGATACTTCTAATTTTTACAAGCATAAATTCTGCACGAGTAGATAAAAAGAACTGAACAGTCGGATCTGTGTATGAGCAGATGGAAGAGTAATCTAGAAAGGTAGCACTTGGCCTAGTTATAAAATCACAGATGATAAAGCTGCAGTGGTGAGGATATCACAAGATGAGATACAGCCAATATTCAAAGCAATGGAATGAGACACTCAGTAAAATTTTAGATTATAAATGAAAAGGCAACGTATGAGAACATGATGAGAGCATAAAACAAAGAATGAAAAAAAAGATTAAGGCCTTGGTGCTTTTTAAGAATAGCAGAGGTACATTTGTTCTACCTTAACAAAACTTAAATAAAACTTCACAGTAGGATCATGTTGTCCGGAATAATGTGTCTGATACTGGTCAAACTCACAAAACCATCATCAGAAAAATTCTGTCACACACATAGCGTCAGAGTATTTGTAACACATTTAAGGGTGACTGCAAATAAAACATCAGCAAAATACAGAACCTGAGTTCGCTGTGAGTTAGAAAAGAAAGTGTAGAAGATTATTTAATTGTTTCACTTACTGGAATTACATATGTAAGCTTGCATAGAAGAAGAGAGATTGTACTGTTCTTATCCAAAATCTGCTGGGCAGTTAGAAATAGGTTTCTCATTTTGTTATAATTTAAAAATTTATAATTCTGTTGTCTTGCTATGCACACATAGCCGGTATACCCTAAAATCCTCTGTCATGTACTTAAAGAAGATGATTCCCTTATATCTTTTAAAGACTAATTCAAACCAATGTAAACCACCTGTCAATATGAGACTTCTGTACTATTACTTCCTCCATAATATACCTATATTTTGTCTCAGAAGGCAAGATGAAAATTAATAGTAATTATTCATATATTGAAGTAAAACGTAGAATAAGCTGCACCAATGAGAAAAGGTTCGAAAATAAACAAAGCATTACCTCTCTGGTTTTGTTTTCTTACTCTGTTAACTAAAGAGGTGTGGGAAGAGAGCGACATTTAAAAAAAGAAAGAAAAACACAATCATTGTCTACAAGTATCTTTCCTGGAAGGTACTCTAAGTACTAAGAATGCAGCAATCCCATGTTTAAAATAAGTTAGAAGCACACACTTCTATGAAAATAAAATTCCCACACATAAGTGTAGCAGTAGAGCATCTAATTCCTTATGCTTGAGAAGTGTTTCCCAGTATATTTTCTTTGATTAGGGCTCTCAATATTATATCAAATATGTAAGGTAAATTATAATGTTCTAGGGATACTTGCACCACTGTATTTTTCTCCCATAATGTTATCACATATATAGTATAATAATACTAATAAATGCTAAACAACAACAAAATAATATGATATGACAGAACCTCTGTTTCATCTGAAGTTTTAAATCTTTTTTATACATATTGTTAACTTACAATGTTGTAAGTTAAATTTTCCCTGCACTAACACTTAGGCTGGTCATCAGTTATCATGTGAGAGATTAGGCCTGAAAAAATAATGCAAAATAGTTGTGACCTTTCTTTTCAGTAAAAAAGCTAATCCCTTTCCATGAATACAATTTCTTACTCTTCTTTCTTTATATGAAACTCTGTACATAATTTGACTATTGTTCATAAGGCTGAAGAAGGAAAGAAAAATATTTCAGTATCCTTTTTATAAACTCTCATGTATATATTGTCGCATATGAACTTATATCTTGTGGAAGATTTATAGGCCAGCCTTGGACCAGAAACAATTTTGTGATAAAAGCAATCATTAAATATCAGAAATGGCGGATATCAAGTACTAAAATACTAACGAATGCTAAAAACAATTGTAGACTGGCATTGTATAAGCACAACAGTTTGGCAGAAAGAATTTTCCATCTACTAATTGTTGAATATGATTGTTTCAAGCACCAGTTTGATTCATACAAATCAACCCACTCTTGAACAGAAGAAGAGAATTCACTGAATAAAATACTTTTGAATGAACCCACTTTTTAACCCACTTATATTCAGGATCATTTTCCTCAATTTCATATTTGGAAATGTTATCTAATGAAGCTTTATCGTTACCACTTTGTGCTGATTAAATACCATAATCCTCTTATTTGTGCAGATCCCTAGTGTTCCCCACTTTTATTAAAAGCAGGGTTCTAATGAAGCTTATGAGGTGTCACTAGGTAATTACTACTTACACTCTGAAATGAAGCTCAGTTCCAAGCCATTTGCATTTATGTGCTAAAACTAAATGATTAATGTGGATTTTTACACATTTTTAGGTTTAATTTTTCAGTCTAATGAAACCATAAATTTCAAGCTTTCAAAAATATTCCTATCTCTTATTTAATTCAATATGTAATTGAGAACATGCTTTTGCTACAGATGGAGAGTCCTTTTCAAATTTGAATTAATTTGGTGTTTTGCTGAGCTAGTAGATTAAGTACTACAGATTGCCTGATGTTCACTATGCTAAATCTTAGCTTTCAATTTAATGGAATGAAATTTTGGAAATCCACAAGGTCAAAAATATTTTCTGCAAAGGTGATAGCAGTATTTCCTGCCACGCTGCGCACACTGAGCGACATCCACAAAGTGGTGACAGCTGGAAACAGTCAGAAGCAGAATTCTACTACACCAAAGTGAATGAAGTCCAAGTTCAGTTGAATATGCACTATATACAAGTATTCACGAACTACACCTCATTTTAAGGAAGTGAAGATATTATGTTTAGCTGGTAGTACAAAAACCCTATGCAAAATGATTACAAAACTATTATCCTTAACGCTTGGGGAAATATACCAAGTTGTGAACAATGGGATGACACAGTAGCTTCAGTGAGCAACTTCTGAGAGGGAATAAAAGAGCACCAAACCAAAAATCAAAATGAAGTTTAAAATGGTCACATGTATAAAAATTAGAAAAAAAAAAAGACCAGTGTAGCTGCCTCAAAACTTGCACAAGTAATTCTGCCACTGATATATCACAGAATCATAGAAGAGTTTGGGTTGAAAGGGACATTTAAAGCTCATCTAGTCCAACCCCCCCTGCAATGAGCAGGGACATCTTCAACTAGATCAGATAGCTCAGAGCCTTGTCCAGCCTGACCTCGAATGTTTCCAGGGATGGGGCATCTAACAACCTCTCTGGGCAACCTGTGCCAGTGTTTCACCACCCTCATTGTAAAGAACTTCTTCCTTATATCTAGTATAAATCTTCCCTCTTTTACTTTAAAGCCATTACCCCTTGTCCTATTGCAACACGCCCTCCTAAAAGTTTGTCCCCATCTTTCTAATAAACTCCCTTTAAGTACTGAAAGACTACAATAAGATGTCCCCAGAGCCTCCTCTTCTCCAGGCTGAACAAACCCAACTCTCTCAGCCTGTCATCACAGAAGTGGTGTTCCATCCCTCTGATAATTTTTATGGCCCTCTGGACCCACTCCAACAAGTCCACATCTTTCCTGTGCTGAGGGCTCCACAGCTGGACACAGTACTCCAGGTGAGGTCTCACCAGAGGGGAGTAGAGGGGCAGAATCACCTCCCTTGACCTACTGGTCATGCTTGTTTTGATGCAGCCCAGGATACAGTTGGCCTTCTGGGCAGCAAGTGTGCATTGTCAGCTCACGTCCAGCTTTTCATCCACTAGAACCCTCAAGTCTTTCTCAGCAAGGCTGCTCTCAACCCCTTCATCCCCCAGCCTGTATTGATACTGGGGATTGCCCAACCCAGGTGCAGGACTCTGCACTTGGCCTTGTTGAACTTCATGAAGTTCACATGAGCCCACCTCTCAAGCCTGTTCAGGTGTCTCTAGATGTCATTCTGTCCCTCAGGCATGTTGACCACATCACTGTAAATTTTCTGGGGGTGCACTCAATCCCACTGTCTAGGTAATTGATGAAGATATTAAACAGCATTGGTGAATGGGAAATGAACCAAAATGGGAAAAAAAAACAAGCACCAACAACCCAACACTCTTTCCACATCAGCATTGTTGAAGAATGTTATTTTCTTTGCATAAAGCTTTACATAAGCATTCATGATTCTATGATTCGTGTAGTCTTTTGTTCCTCTGAGCTAGGAAGGGTAAGGTTATGTCATTACCTTGGTTATCTCAGCTTTCGCCACCAGTTTCTACTGAGCAATCAGGGCATTTTTCCTTGAGTATGATGAGAGGCACCAGAGAGTTATCTGAATCATACTGTCACTAATAATTTAATGCCCAACTTTATAATATACTTACTACTGGACACACTGTATATCTAAGGGCTACTTTATCTATCATTATACAGAGGCTAATAAAACTTTCTGTAGAGTAACGTGTCACTGTATTTGTTCCATGACTAACGCGATTACTTGATATTCAGAACTATCATATTTTACCTTTGACAGAAGAGAGTAGTTATCATCAGGAAGGTGTTAAAGGGTTAATCACTACATTCAGTTATAAAGTCTATTAAGAAAAGGTGTCTCCAAAATGCTCACAGTAATAATAGTAGTTAACAAAATTGCCATGGATGATTACAGCTAAGTCATCCAACTTCCAAATCCCAGGGTTCAAATCTTCCAGTTGTGGGGGTATAAAATTCAGGGCAATACCTCATTTTTGCTCCATAACATCTGCAACAAGGGTAATGCATCACTGACAATCTAGTGATTCATGAAATGAAAATTCCTTCCTGTTTATATCAACGCAGATATTCCCCAGCGGCTCTTCACAAAACACCTGTCCGGTTGCACAGCATGAAAAGCATGAGACATTAGCTATCTTATAAAATTCTCTTCTTTCTTCTTTTTTTTTTTTTTCTTTTTTAAAAGTGCTAGCCTTAGAGAAATTGCAGTATCTATTTCACTTTCTGTCACTAGAATTTAAAGACATTCTCTGTGGGTGCAAGCAGCTGACTGATAACCTCAGCACTGGTGTTCTCTACAAGTCTTTGAAAGACATGTGCACCAGCACACGTAATTCAAATGGTTGCTTTGCATTTATTTCCCCAACATCTTCAGACTCCCTCTTAAAAAAAATAAAAAAAAAAAAAGAAAAAAAGAAACCCTTTTACCTTAGGCAGAACTATACTTCTGAAGCATTGCTCACAGCTATGAAACCAAGAGCGCACTAGTTGCTCCTAACTCAGAGAATGCAAAGACCTACTTGGCTTCCTATAGACATCATGGAAAGAAATTAGGCACCTGCTGAGGATAATCCTAATGCCCCAGCTCTGAGGAGAAAGCAGTCTGGAGCAAGTCAATAGAGAATTACAAACCCATGCACATTATCTAGCTTCCTACCCTGCCTTAAAGCGTGGTGCCTCTGCCCACTTTGAATTCAGCCTGGTGCCTATTCTTTACAGGGAAGGTTCACAAGCACTGTTTTCTTCCCTTTTTCCAAAAAGAGTAATAACTTTACTGCTCCATGCTGCATGGTTGCTGAATTCCTTCTGGCTAAGGAGGTATTATAACACAGCCCTCTGGTATCATGCAGTCCTTCTAGTCACACCTAGTAGGTGGGACCTGCAGGTGTCAGGCAGGACTGCATCAGTCACAGATTGTGTGGCTGTTGCATCCATTGTGTTTGGAGAACACCTATTAGATAGGGTTTCTCAAGTGACTGCAGTCCTTCTCTGGCCAGTTTTGGGATTATTGACATGCCTAATCTCTCAGAGCAGAGTGGTTCTGAGCAGGCATATAGGGCAAAGAGGGGCTTTTGCAAATTCCAGGTCAGAAACGCAGACATCTCACACATACAGGCATTAGTGAGCAATTTTTTTAGATGCTTTGCCAGGTTCTGTGCTGTCTAGAGGGGATGAAGCACTAGAGCTTTGCTCTAGCTCCCCCTTTCTCATCATTCTCATGATGACAAAACTGTGAATATCTTTCCACAGCCTCTTTGCCTCACAAACCAGCCAAAAAAAAGACATAAAGTCTTGCCTGATCAATGTTGCTATGATGAAGCAATGTTGGTCATGCATAAGATTTTAGGGCACAAAACATCAGCACTTTAGTAACTATTTGCACTCAGAAGTTGCCTTTGGTATTTAGATGCTGCTTTCACCTTAACCATAATCCAATATTCTCCTCTTGTCACCTGTAAGTTTTTATGCTTATATTCCAACTGTATCTCTCACAAGAAAATTCAAAGCCATAGTCCTTCCGAGAGCTACCATTGAGGTAAGATAGCTGTGGAACTGCCACATCTCCTATTGCTTGCTGTTACTGGTACAGTGGAACAATTTAGTGCTATACACACTGTAAATATTTTGCTTTACATATGCTGTATAGCTGACTGACTTCCATAGCACGTAAAACAATAGAAAGAACTCATTAAAGTTTTTGCCCACGTTTCACTTCTTATGAGCGTTCACTCAACAATGCTTGAATAACAGACTGAAATTGAGAGCACAGCTTTTATTCTGAAACCCGCAGTTGTGGAATGATTGCAAATAAATATTGTGCACCATTGTTTTGATTCAGTTCAAGACCTCTTACATTTCTCCACAGCACTGAAATTGTCAAGAATTAATTCTTCAATGTAATGAGACTACTCTTCATAATTGTGGCAGTACTTGGCCCAGAAGGACAAATTTTTGGTGAAAACATGCTCTCCCTGAAAACTAAAAATGATGCTTCTTTAACATAGAAAGCAGTATCATCACATTTATACCATAACAGTCTGCCTCTGGGCTACCTATACTCCATGGACAGTAAATGAAAATATTAGGAATTTAGTCTAAGACAAATTACTTTCTCTACCACATTTGTAATAACATACAGCATGGAAGATGATCGATAATGTAACATGAATTGCACTCTTTAACCCGCACATAGAGACACGTTTGAACGCTTCCTTTCATCTTTTTCATTCCTCAAAGTGCAAAAACACTCTGCTCCCAAAGCATCAGCTGTACATCAGCTTCATGGTGAGAAGTATCCCTAAATCTGCTATAACATTAAAGCCAAAGCTGTTCGTGAGGTTAGGGTTTGGGCCAGTAATTATATCTAGATTCAAAATTATGGGACAACTTTCACACTCTAAGAAAAGCAAGCTAATTTTGGTTTTCCATTCCTTTCATAGTCTCATAGAAAAGATTTTACAAGGAACTGCATTGAAGTTTTTTGTCATAACTGAAAACTTGGTTCTTGTAAAGACCTTTAGAACAGGTAAAATGCTGATGGGACTGGGAAGAGTAACACTTAAAGCAGATACTATAGTTTTCAGGGTTTAAAACTTAATTTCCAAATATATTAAATAATTTTCAATTACATCAAATCTATTGAAATTTAGTGTGTTACACTTAGCCACAAATTTATCTGGACTTTTTTGAAAAAAATGTAGTAATTAACAAATTTTTCAGAATTCTGTAGGCAGGAATCTTCTAGGCTTGGTCTGTGAGCTTGTTGTGATTCTTGTAAGTATGCCAGCCATGTTGTAACTGGGAAAGGATAAATGGTTTCTTGTTGGTTTTAGTGAGAAAGGTGCTATTCAGTTTTCTCTTTCTTGTGATTTTGGGAAGCTCTAATAAAATACATTGATTCAATCTGCAGATAGTGGCTATCACAGGAACATTAATTTTCGCCTAAATTGTTTTTCTATGTTACAGAAACCTTCATTTTTAACCTTATTTTAGAGATAATACATGTTAAAAAAATTCAGCAAGCATGAGATTAAGCTAAAAAGAGCTCTGATGGAGGACTGCCATTAAGAGTTGATGCAAGTTTTTGTCACCCATGCAACGCAATGTTTCTAAATCTTGTGGTGCTTTTTGATAATGCTGTTTCTGTAGCTCTCTCAAGACAAGTCACTTTGTAGAAGCTCATTCATTCCTCTTGGTCACAGCAGTACCTCTTTGTCACCTTGAATAAGTGTTTTTCTGATCCTGTTCCTGCAAATTACAGTGTTCCCATGAGCTTTTCAACGGATTTCTTGCTGTTATGGTGTAAGTTATTTTTCTAAACAGAAATTGAGATACATTATTTATTTATTTTAAAGTTGCCCTCTAACAAAACCACGTCTTAACTCTTCAGAGAGGTTACCAAAATCAATGGCTTAGAACATTTTTTAAATTAATACAATGACATTGAAAGTTTATAAAGCGCTGTATTTGAAATTATATTTCAATGTAAAGGATTCAGAATCCTACACTAAGCTTTTTTTCCTTAGGTTTGGATTATATAAGATCAAACTCAGCTACCATAGAAACATGTAGAAGTAATACTTTCAATGAGAATTTCACTCCCATCCTGGCTAGGTGCAGCTTTTTATCTTTATTAGCAGACATCTACTACATCTGTAAGCAGCCAGCTCAGATAATTTTCGATTTTGTTTTTCCTTTAAACTATCCAGCTTCTAAAGACAAAACTATCTTAATATACCTAGAAGTACAAATTCAAATTATTTATGATTCATATTCCTATGATTATTATACATATCTCACCTCCTGATGTATTTCTGTATCTCCTTGTTCCCTATTTTAAGAGTTAGGATTATATAAACATCTATACAGATGTGTTTAAAAGTGAAAGATTGTTATTTAAAACAAAGGTGTTGAGCTCAATATGAATCAATCCTATGTCTGTGAATGTTGTAACACTACAGTATGTACAATGATACCATTAAATATTGTTTCAGAAACCTTAACAGCATAATTATTCTTACATCTACTAAAAAGATATTTGCCAAACATTATTTAATAACCAAAATATTATTGGAGTACTTAAAACAGCTGCACCTAGAGAAGGTGATTACTCCGTAGGGACCTCACCTTGGACCTTCTATCTTTTCCAAACCGTAGTTTCTCACACTTACTGCACACTCAAGAAAAATGCACACACAGGCAACACATGCAACCAACGAAAAATCTTGAATCATGGCACACCACATGTATAGGGCCAACATTTAGATTATTTTTTTCGAAGTTAGTGTTAAGACTGGCCAAGACCAACATCCTAAAATATCTATGAATTTCAGTTTCAGATAAGACAAATCCTACTGCAATGGACTAACAAGTTGTTGCATCAAATACAGAAATGTTCATCATCTTATATAGTCAAGGATGAAAAACAGTGCCAGCATACTGTACATTTGTCTTTTGAGCAGAAGTTTGCTATTTATAAAACATCATAAGGAAATACTTTTTCTCTAAACAGCACTTTTTATAAGCATCAAGTACAGCCATCTGCAATGTTAAGACCTATGAACTACTAACTGAACTACTGACAGGGTGGGTACTCATTCCTGCAGCTCTTCTTCCAGAAAAAAAAAAAAAAAAAAAAAAAAAAAAGAAATGAAACAAAAATCACAAAAACAAATAGAAAATATTTATGATAAAAACCATTTGTACACGTTGTCATTCCCTAAAAAGCATTCCACCAAATGGACACTTCTCTGCATTTAGGACAACCCAGTTCTAGACTCACCCCTTTTGCCATTTCAGTCATATATTACATCTGACATAGGTGGCTGTTTTCTTCTCATGAAAGTAAGATTCTGATGGAATCATACTGCAGTTTCTTTACTAACTCCACCTTTCCATTTTTTTATCATTTTAGGAATACAATTGTGGCAACATACACAGCATTAAATGTAATTCAGGGCATATGATTTTTGTATTACACTCACATAGTGGGGCTACAAAAACATGCTTTATACGGACATCTATAAATGTGCTTCTGTGAGTATGTGCATAAGACAGAGATTATTACTTTATTTGAGCGATTTCATAAAGACTTGCCCTTGAACGATTTTCTAAATCTATCTCAAGGAATTTGCAAAGTTTATCCTCCTCTTGCTTCTACCTCCCATTTCAGAATAACCCACAGTCATGCCTTTAAGGCTTCTAACTATTCAGCTTTGACACAGCTTTGCACTCTCTTTTTCAGAAACATGATACGCTACAGCTCAAATGCAGTTATTTGGGTTTTTTCAACTGATGAGAGCATTTGTAGAGAGCTCAGACATAGTGCAATTGACAGTGGGTGTTTTTTTGCAGTTTTTTGTAAAGCAATTGAGAAAGAATTCAGCACCTTGGCACCTGGAGCAAGCAGCTACAAGCGCCTGCCTCATACCCTGCTCCTGCCTGCCTGGGAGTGTTCTGTAAGTGCTTCGTAGAATATGGTACAACACATTTATAAATACAACACAGCAAAAGCAGAGTAACAGGAGGCTTGACTCAAAACACTCGGAGTCAGTGAAAAGACCCCAAGCAACTACAACAGATTTTGTTTCATGCGACCAAAGAGCTGTCTGTACCAAGCAATGTGTTTATCTAGCATCTGGCACAATCCCATTTGCAGCAACTACCGCACAAATAACTACTAAAATATTTAAACTGAAATTCATGCTTCAAAGTTTTTAATTTTAATTCATTAAAATGAAAATTATGTTTTATACTACAGTATAATTTAATAAGGGTTAATATGTATTTCTGTCACCGTAAAAGCCTTCAGGTCATATATTGCTTTTGAACAGACAATGTCCAATACAAAATGGCAAAGAATAATTTCTGTTCCCATTAATTTGATATCAATAACTGTGTACAGAAAGAGGCAGAGATGAGTGTAAACTCTGCCATACAGTACGGAAGATAGACTCATAGCACTTGACATCTGAGTGTTTGATTTTGAGTTCTTTTATTGCTGATTTCCTCTTATTGTTGGATTAAACACTCAAGGAAGTGTGGTGATGAGCAGTGCAATACAAAAGCACCGCCTTCCTTATTGTCAAAGGACGCACAGGGGACATGGGAGGTATGAAAGACCTCTTGCCACTCTTGTTCTCTGCTTTTTATTTTCTAGCACTAGCAATTTTTGTTTAGTTTTAGCTTTATGTAGCTAGTAGGGTAAAATACAACCAGCAAAATCACATTTTGCCAGATGCTTTTATTTCTGTTCCTTTTTCCGCATTTATGTGTGTGTGCCAGGAAAGGTGCCTTCAAATGAGAGCACAAACAAAACACAGCACCTTTTCATGTTTTTTTTTTTTCTTTTCAGATGAAACCATGTTCCTATTTTCTGCTTTCTGCCTCCATTTGTTTAAGAAACAATTATTGTCCCTTTTGAAAACGTAAAATGTCAACATTTCTAACTTCATTGGATTTTGAAGTCCACTCTACTTGTTGAGTAGAAAAGTGTGTTTTTAAAATATCTATATCTCCATTTTATTTTGTTGTGTCGCCAGGTGACTCTAGTGCCTCTGCAGAAAGTCCACATGTTTTCTGATGCAGAGTGTCAGACATGCTTCTGGAAAAGTCAAACAGTATTTGAAGGTGGTGATTTTAATCTATTGCATACATATAAATAAGGATAAAATAAAGTTATTTTCCTAAAATATTGTAATTCAAGAATTTTAAAATACTATAGGCAAAAAAAAAAAAAAAGGAGTGATCTTTTAAATCTTTAAAATATAATACAATTTGTACAAACCACATGGCAGGGTGGGAATTTTCTAAAGGGCTCTCTTAGGTATGCAGCATCAGTACCAGACATTTCGGCTGGGACATTCAGAGAAAAAAAGATAACTTTCCAAAGGCAATTGAGCACTTGGGCATCATTCTGCTCTTGAAATATGCTGTCAGTCCTCAATATGCTAAGGTAGAAAAATCAATGACCTTTTCAAAATCTCCTCCTGCAGTGTGTGCTGTTTTCACTGTTCTGTTCACAATATCAGGTGGAAAATCTTCCGACAGAACAGCTTTCCTCTGGAGATACTGATTCAAGAAAGCTGGAACCAGCAGATTTCCAATTTTTGAGGCAATGCTGGCTGACTTCTTGCCAGCTGCCAACTTTCTCATGTTCAAAAACCACTCCCCGAAAAGGGGAGCCCCTTGACTCCCCAGGTTCCCAACAACTTGCTTTGTGGTATGTTCCCAGGGCTCCCAGTGTTTCTCACCCCCCCAAACAGGAGTGGCAGAAGGATGCTGCAGAACTGGCCTGCACAGTCTCAGAGCTCCCAGGCGCACCATTTGGTTAGTTAACCCTCCCAAAATGGACCTTGACCTCCAGCAATAGTCAAGCGAGCCTGGTAGCTAGTAGCAACCTGCACAGAGGCAAACAGTGAAGCTGCCTCACAGTTGCAGATATTGAAAGCCTGATAACCTTGGTGGCACCAGCTTTGGGGCAGTATTTTCATGCATGAGCTGCTGAGGCACCTGGCTTGCTGCTGCTCCTCTGCTTACCCACTACCTGGCTACGCAATGACAGTGTCTGATAAAAGGTAGAGAGGAAATGTTTGGACAATTAGCCCTGAAAAACAAACCTCATGTCTATATCTTAACAATGGTCTGTACTAAAAGCAAACCAGAAATTGCAAAACTGGTTGTATGTATGCTTAGTGAATCAGCTTTATAAGATCAGAGCTATAAAGTGTTATAACAGGTGAAAATGTTGTGGCCAGCAAGAAATTCACTTCAGCCAGAAAAAACTTGTTACAGAAGACAATGAAATTTTAAGCATAGGAAAGTCCTTGGAGAAGCTATTGACTGCATCTGCAAGAGGATACAGGCAATATGAAAAGCCTAAGCTATCTCAGCCACAGCTGTGTCTGCACTATGGCTAGATGAAAAGTTTTAAATAAAAGCAGAACAGGAAGTCAGACAGTCTTGAACAAAGGAAAAAGTCTATAAGAAGCCTGCTGTGCCTGCTTCTGAAAGCCAGCATTCAGGAGACAGGGTGCTATTAAGCAGTTATCTCAGCTGCAGTGTTATTTTAAAGGTCAGTATAACTAGACATTAGGCATCCAGGGTAAAGTTCTTCTGACAAGTATTAATTAACTGGATTTTGGAGCTGGTGACTGAGTGCCCTTTAGCAGTTATTTCCAAACAAATCCACTTGTTAGTGTCTTAGCAAGAAATATCCAAAACAAGCCCCAGGTGCCAGCTTGTTTTAGGTGCCCAGCTCCTGGGCTAATTGGTTCTTGGTGCTCTCAGGCAGCCTAGTAGCCCTGCAGTTTAGGGCACAAGCCATTGTCATTCACTGGAGGTATTTCCAGCAAGCTGAAAAATTCCACATCAGTTCTTAAAGTACATGGAAACCTCATGAAAGATATTGTGTGAGCTCACCTTTTGTTCAGATTCGTAATTTTAAAAACCAAAACCAACAAAAAACCCCAAACTAAACCACAGGCTTCTTAACAATAACGATTTGCATTTTCCAGTTAACTCTATTGTCCATCACTTCAGAAAGTTACACCAAAACTCAAAGCAATATTTAGTTCACTCCACATGCAAGCGACAAGTCCTTTAAATATGAAGGTTATAGGGAAATCCAGAGTGTATAAATTCACAGAACACATTTCACAATTTTATCATGTTTCAGTGCTTGCTTGTTGCAAAACAAGATGGTGATTAGATAAGGGACATCATCTACAGCTTCTGTCCCCAAATGGATACATCTTGAATAAAAATCTTATTGTCATTCATTATTTGTCAATTTATCTCAAGACCCCATGGCCAATCATTCCTGGGGAGGCTAATCCAAAGCCACAGAGAGAACATATAATATCAATTTCTGCTTGATTTTTCACAAAGTTTTTTGTAGTGTATAGTGAGCAGAAACCCACAGCTTTTACAGACTCAGGAAATAGAAGCAGAGTGGCACATAATGAGACCTGAGCTGGGGAGCCATTCCACAGTCTGCAGAAACATAACGGTCTAGCAAATATGATAAATTACTTGCCAAGTTTGTGCTCAACAATTCTTATAAGAACAATTCCTGGTGACAAGTATGTGTTCTTCCTCTCTCTCTCTCCATATATACATGTATGTAAATAAATCCCTGGCAATCTCTGCTAGAAGGTGGGATCAGAGAACTGATATTACTTTTGTACTGGAGGTACAGAGGTAGCTAATGTATAATTTGTTTACATTTCATCACAGATGACAGAGAAAAAATAGGAGAATGGCACCCTGATATTTAGGAAAGTGATATGTAGCCAGAATGTGTCCCTGTGCTACCTGCCTACACATCAACATGATTCATCCAGCACACATAGCTGCCTGTTGTTTCCATTTTCAGTAATCACAGACAATAACAAGGATTCCTCTGCTCCATGTATTCTCCTCAGCAGTGATTTGTTCAGAACTGGCTGTATAAATATGACTTATGTATCCTGTAATCACAACATAATATAAAGCTTAAGTACACTAGCTGCAAATTTCCTACAGTTCCATTAATAAAAAATATATTAATGTCAATATGACTTTAAGCAGGGTAAATGTTGTTGGATATGCATACTTCATCTCTTTGCACTGTTTCTGACCTGTAGCTCACAAGCAAACTTGGGAGCAACCAACCTCTTCCACATCATGGGTCAGTATTTTGCACAGACCACCATCCATGCTTGCTTTCGTTCCTGCCTCCAGGGTGATAGAACTAATGAAGAAAATATAGCTTGGTCACCTCTTCCGACAATTGCCAGTACTTACCTTTGGCTTCTTCCACCTTTCTAGTATAGCAGTTGACGACTTTGGAGTCACAACCCTGGATCACTTTGCGCTGCTTTTATATTTAGTAACTTGTCATGTATGTCACTTCCAGTGTATTTTCAAAGGTGTTTGGAAGCCCTTCAAACCTCTTGCCTTTAAATCAGAATTAAGAATGAAAATTTTTCTGTTCCAGGAAACTTTTCTGGAAGTTCCAACGTTATTTTCTGTTCTTCTCATGGACAAAGGCAAGGTATTTCAAAGTTTATCACACTGGGGAAGAGTAGAAGAAAAGGTAATTACACTTTAATGTTGCTTACAGCTCACAGATAAATTATCAAGCCACATTTTCAGTGGACTAAGGAGGCTTAAGTATGGTCAAATGGGGAACTAGTTTTTCCAGAAGTCCAATGCTCTCCTCAACCAATCAGACACCTTAATTCTGTACCTGCTATGAGCCTAATAAAATGGCATGGTGTTATATACATAAACACTTCATATATAAAATATTTTAAAAAAAAATTCCTCAGAATATTGTAAATTCATGCACAACACTTTAAGAAATAGAAACCAACCCTTGTACTGGCCCTAAATTTGGAAGTGGTTCCTGCATTCAGCTAAGGACTGAATTTGGCTTACGGATTTAATTACTGCTTTAGAAGTTGCTATTGAAAATGACTAGATAAAACAAGGCATTAGCAGTTTAAAAGCTTCAGGTTTATATGCTTTTATGTGCGAAGATTTTAAACATTTTCAAGGCTTGCTTGCTTAAAAGTTTGAAAGACCTTGAATCTAAAAAGACCTCAGGAAAAGTATTAGAGCAAGAATTATTAATTGATCCTCAGCCCTATCAAGACCTATTTCTTTCTTCCAGTTAATTTCCTTCTTTCCCATCAGGTCTTGGTCAAAGGCATTACCAAGTTACTATAGCAATTGTTCACTCCATCATATGAGTGTTGCTCACACAAGAGAGCCAGGACCAGGATTTGGTCCAGAGCTTTTAAGACTGAAGGAGAAAAGCCTCTTCCTATCTATTCTGCATTTTCTTTATTAAATATAGATTTCATCTGGGTACTACATAATGCCTGGCATTAAGCATTATTGTTCAGCAAACACCACAAGGAGTAATGTGGTTAAGGGGAACAATCAAGACGGGTGCAAGAAGTGAAGGAAGTGTCCTCATTTATATTTGTTTAAGTTTGCTCACAGGACAAATCCAGGTTAATGTTCATGACTAAACTGCATAAATGATTTTGCTTTGCTTAGCCAGATACCATAAAAATGCTGAGCACTGAGAAAAAGTTTCTTCTGGGACTAGCAAGGGATGAATTTGGCTACCTTTTTTATTTTTAAATGTAAACATGCAGCTAATAGCTATTTTTGTATAAACATAGAAGCTACCAGAAGATTTTAAAAAGCTTTAGGTTAGGAGGGGAAGAAACTTAATCTGAATCAAATTGTGTTTATTACTTCATTATACCATTTAATGGAAATTAGACCTTAACACTGGCTTATTTCCAACACTTTAAAGTCTATCAATACAATACAAAAGAATAAACAATAATGAAGCAAGGAGCCTCTGTTAATTTGAAAACTTGTCTAATATTGGCAACATGGTTTCACTATGATGACTCCAAAGATGTTACAAAATAGTAGGTCTGCCAGTTTTCAGTATCAAGGTAAGTGAAGTGTCTTCATCTCTCTAAAACCTGCTAAAACCTTTTAACCATAAGCTAAAATTTGTTATTTTACTTTTTTTTTCCTCCCCTGTATAACAATCCTGAAAGCAAATCCTCCTTTGCTAGCTAAAAGTGGTATAAATTTCCCAGTTTGTTACACTTTTAATTACCCAACCTGAGCCGCTTCTTTACTCTTGGCTTTCTACTAACACCCACAGTTTACAGAATATAATTGTTTGAATTACACCAAACTGTAAAACAGCCACTAACTCCATTTATTGTGAGAGAACAGTAGAGCATTAATGTGATCAAATTAAAGCTTCCATGTAGAGGGAAAACATTTGTCCAAAAGAACAAAAAGAGAATTAATACTAACCAGAAGGTCTATTTCTAAGAACAATGTAAGTCTTATCCTCATAAAATTCCCAAAGAAAGACAGTCCTCAAATCCTGTACTCTGTCAAAACCAGACTTCAGCATTGCACTTACCACACCTCATGAGAGTCTAACTTGAAAAGATCCTTTGACATGGCTAGCTACTGTTCTAAAACAAATTATATGTACATTTTTGCATAACGAATGTGATACTCTTGAATTTTTAAAATATGTGACTTTAGTCTCTCTTATATCTGCATCCAACTCTTAATCTAGTTTCTCATTTTGACATTCTACAGATTTAAGCTTTGGCTGGCTTTCACTTGGCTTCTGCTTCCTTAATACCAGCAGAAATAAAGTACTCATGGGAGACTTCTGCCCTAAGAAAGAGCTCAGTGGTGACACAAAATTATCTTCTGAGCTGCAAGAATAAAATACATTACAGTTTTATAGAAAGATGAAAATAAAGCCCTCATCCTTCATCACCTTGCTACCTTAAAAAGGACATCAGACATGATAAGGAACTAAATTGTTCTCAGTGGTGAATTATATTTTGGTACTTATTAAAACTATAACAACAAGTGTAGCCTGTTTCTTAATATAACCTTGTTTGCTTCTTAGCAGAGCTAAGACTGCATGCAGACAGAATGGCCAGCCTGATCTGACTTGCCTTTGAAAAACCATTTCAATGGGATGCAATTTCCACAGCCACCTTTGTCCCCTACGTTAATCTTCTCTACCCAGTATTATGAAACAATGGACTAGTCTTCTTTTACAAGGATATAAAAATAGGATAAAGATAACAAGGGCCAACTATGTTGTGACTGATACATTACAGAATCTATTTTGAACTACATTGTTTTTGTTACAAGCCACTTGGATATGTTTTCACCTTCAGTTTATGGCTACTTTTTTAGAGAGTGTTACTTGTCTTGGATGAGTCCTTAAAAGCAGCAGAAGATCTCGAGCTTTCTTATTTCTCTTCCTAGCCAGTTTTCTATACCTGTGGAAACCTTCAATATATCCTACAGTATAAGCTGGCATTCCAAGAGCTAAAACCAAAATTACTTGTGTCTGCCCTTACCTAATTAATCACCAACCTCTTTATTTTCTCTCAGGTGATCACACCAGTCCAAAACACCATGTGGATTAAACAAGGCCAGCATGTTGCAATAGCATTTCAATTTGAAACTTATGCCTATGTATCTGATTTGGAAATAGAAATGTGAATTTAGACTGGATGTTTAATACCAAGGCTAAATTTTTTTAACTTTAGAGCCAGGCAAAGACTGAAAAAATGAAAGCAAATAGTTTTTGGTGGAAGCAAACTCAGAAAAATAAGAAACCACCCTGGGGGTCTTTGCAACCGTGCTAGATGTCTTTTTATAAGATCTGTGGAAGCAGCAGTTGAAAAACAAATTTCAAGAGAGGAAAACAAATAAAGTAAAATTTTTCATGTATGTGGAAATTTTAGTGAGAATAAACAGTCACAGCTGGTTCACAAAGAGTGGGAATGCACACATCTATGCAGACACATACAAACGTCTCTTCTTATGCAAGCAGACATTTAAAGACCATAAACATATATTTTTCAAACTTTGACACTATATTAAGGCATTCACTTATTCTCCCTGGCTTATTTTTCTGTAACTCTGAAGAAGCCAGTTCCAAAGAGATGGGTGGTCCGAACATAGCAAGAATTGTTAGAATATACATTCTCTTGGCAAACCTTACTTTGCTCTACTCTAAAACTGTTCCCATTTTTTTTTACCAACATTACTTAATCCAGCAATGCTTACTAGCAGTAAAAGCTATCCCTTAATCTTTACTAAGCATTCTTTTTCCATCTTGTAGATGCTGTACCACATGAACATATGCATCACTTGTATTCAGCATAAAGAGGCTTATGCTTCTTCAACAATTTCTTATGCTCAGCTTAGCACACACATGCCCTAGAAACCACAGGACATCAGACTTTTAACAGCCTTGTCTGTGAAGACTGACCGTGTTTACAGACTGGAATTCATGCTACCAGGTTCTTGAAATAACAGAGCCTCCAATAATTGGAGCAGAAGTTCCAGTCCCCTACAAGTCAGATAGTCATCACACCAGTCAAGCAGCCACAGGCAAGTAGGCTAAAATATGCTTCTCCACCCCCATCTTAATGACATCAAGTTTTGGAGAATAGGTCATTTTGAAGAATGTACAGTGCTTTTACCTTCAGCTTTTTTCGATGTTTTCAATGTATACGTACTTCAGTGGATACTGGATTCCTGTTCCCTCTTTAAAAGGAGACACCTTGCTTTTAAAAAGGGTATTTGCTCATCCCAGGCTGGGTATAATCAGTCATTACTGTGGAATGATGGGAAGGGCTGATGATAATGATTCACTTCTACACAGTTTCCCACATTACCTGTAGAAAGGCTTAACGTTGTGGTGAATCCGAAGTTACTCATCTGATTGGAGCTCCTGCAACAGTTCCCAGTGATAATATTAAGAAAGATTCAACTTTGCAGATGAGGACATGTTAGAACTTGACAAATACTGTGTTATCCATAATACACCATGAGGTTTCTAGAGTGATAACTTACCAGTATTAGAATGGCAGTAAAAACATGCAGCATTGAAAAGCAAAAAAAAAAAAAACAAAACTCAGCTCTTTTATATCATCTTATATATAAAAATCCTTACCTACTAAGGAGATTTCTTTTCAAAGGAGAAAAGATCAGGTCAGCTTCACTACAATAAATTAGTGGTTTTGTGTATGTAATATTTGTCTCAAAATTATGAATTTACAACTATGAATAATATTACAAGTTTGGTGCATGGATGGAATGATTACAGTTAACTGAAAGCACACAAGCTCATCTGTAAGAAATGTGGCATATTTCTGAAACAAAAAGTCATTTCTTGTGAGAGAAGAGAAGAATGTGAACATAATGAGAAAAAATCAATAGTCAGCAGAATTATTTCAAGTAACTGAGTAAGTAGGTTTTATTTTTAAAAAAATGTATTTTTTAAAGTGTAGTTCACTTTGGAAGGTTTTAACTGAACTGCAAAAGGTCAATATTTTTATTATGGTTACTTACAGTATGTTGCTAGGAAGTCAATAATCTTTAGTACTGACACCTATTGTACCAGAGCAAAAAGCTACCTTTCTTCAACTGTCATTCTGACTATAATCTGTACTATTTCTTTTAGAAAGGTGTAACTATTAAAAAAAAAACCCACACATACAGAAATCTCAGAAATCTGGTACCGTTACAGAATGTTTTACAGTGTTTAAGGTATTGTCAGCACTTACACTATAAACCCTTGCTTTCAAAGGTTTATGACTGAGCCATAAAAATCAGTCCATTGTATAACTTCACTTATTAACTCTCATTTTAGAAGTCTGTTTCCCACCTAAGTTTCTTTATGTAAGTTACAGAAATACATTTTTAGAAATACTCTTTTATGAGTCACTTATTTTCTTCCAGTTCCTTTCCCTTCACAATTACACAGCATGACATTTTAGAGTATAATGTAACAAAAACTTTTAATATAAATATAAGATGATCTCTCAGCTTTCAAAGGCATAGATTATTAATAACTCAGTAATTCTAATACATTTAATCCAAAAAACCTGAGCTTCTCTTTTAGCTCACCACATCTGTTATTGAGAAATAGGTCCCTTAGCTGTTGCTTCTCTCTGCTGTTGTCGCAAGCCTCAGCAGTGTAACCACCTGATTCTGTACCAGTCTGCCAGCACACAAAGAAAGCTGTGAAACAGAACCACATTTTCATGAAATATTTGCAGAAATCCCACATCTTGATGTTTGCCTTGTCCCTTTGCATCTCCGTGACACAGACACAGGCCATAACATTAACCTCACATATTCTTAGCAGACTTTGGTGTTACATTAGCACCGGCATGTCTAGTAAGAGTGATCCCCTCTATATTGTGAAGAAATTTCATTAGATTTCATATGGTATGAGAAATTCTTAGCATTTCAACTCTTCAGCTGCAAGCCATGAGAATGGCTGGCAGCCGTAGCTGCAATAACGTCCCACGTGTAGGTTCCTGCACATGTAGGGTCCAGATCCTACATGATTGCCAAGCACTCAGATTCACATTATCCAGAACTCTCCAGCCACTATCTTTGGCTGCTCTATTACAATCACCACTGCAAGGCAGAGATCAACCTGATTGCTGCTGGCTCAGTTGGGAGCAGCCCTACAGATTAGTGCTAGTAAAACAACTGGGTACCTGCTGCCTGGCCTACATCATCCCACTCTTCACAGAAGATCTGCAAAGGATTCACTTGACAGCAGCAGTCACATGCTGATGTTCTGAGAGAGGCAAAACAAAGTGAATAGCCCTAAAATACACAAAAAGCTGCCTGAGATGGAGCTATTGGTGGGGTAGGGGGAAGGGTGGGAGGAGAAAAATGTTCTCACGTAAATAGGTCTCATCAAAGATGGCTGCTCATGTGCTAGACCTTGTCCATCTTCTTTTAGGTACTGTGCAGTGGCTTCAGGAACTACAAACAGAGAAGCAAACATCTATAAGGTATGAGAGCAAGTGACCCACCCTTTACTGTAGAATACGTTTTTATTCCCCTTCCTTTTCTCACACTAGATGTTCCTCCTTGATTTATGCTAGGCATTAAGTCCCCTGTCCAAGGATCAATTAGACTCATCATCTCATCCTACTGCAAAGAAAGATTCCTGTCCTCCTTTGCCTTAGCACTCCAGATGGCCATTTGGAGGAATGGAGGAGGCACAGACTCTTAAGAGTCTTGGCCCTCATGAGAATCCATGCGATTCTTCCTCCTGGTGTTAGTTTGTTCAAAAACCCTATGGAATGGCTAAGATAACTGCACTATGTTCAGCACTGGGATCCAGAGTAGGCAAGTTTCCTGTTTTGAATGCTATTGAATATTAGCATTGCTATTGAATATTGAATAGCTATTGAACGCCTAGCCTCATTTGACAGATCTGGTATGTTCTTGGTCTGACTTTTAATCCATTTTTTCTCCCCATCACCCTTTTCCTGTGAGGCACTGTTTAAAAATAGCCAAAGACTGGTGGGGCTTCTTTTGACCAGAGGCAGCAAGGGCCACATATGAGAACTGACCAAGGGGGCAATGTGCAAGCTCTTGGTGAGTCAAGCTTCATGTGTGCTGCTGCATGAGAGCTGCAGAGAGACCCTGTGGATCCAAAGAGGGACACGGCTGAGCACTACTACACCTTCACTCACATTGCTGCATTCCTGAGGAGCGATCTAACAGAATGACAGTCCTTTCTCAAGAAGCATGTTGATGTAGTGTAATAAAAATGATTGTATTGATTTGGCTGTCAAACACAAAGATAAACTCACTGCCATTCCCAGAAATAAGGCAGAGTTCTCTTGTCCATTTCTGTCTGAAGAGAAGGAAAAACACATCACAATTCCACACAGTGAAACTTCCTGTTTTCATTCTTTCTTATTTATTTATTTACTTAATTTCATTTTTTTTTACTGTTTTCTTCACATTGCCTCAACTTTCTCCCCTGAGACATGAGGTTTTCAGTTGGCCTGTTGCACCTAGTTCCTTTCTCAAGAAAGTGATAACTGAAAGCAAGTAAAATTAGACTGTCTACTTAGTTGTTTATGATACATTGGCACTCTCCTAGATTAAGTCCTCTTAGGAAAGAGAGATTCATATGTCTATATATGTCCCAATCTTTCTAAATAACTATCTGGGGAACTGACATAAAATCAAATAGACTGATTGCTTTTAGTTTCTGTACCCTCTTCATATAATCCACTGAAGAGTTTAAACTGCATTGGGAAGGGTATCAGATTTGTATACAGTATTTGTAATAGCACACATAGGGCTCAATGAAAAACAGAAATAACACGATATTCTAGACTCTAATTGCTTTTCACTTAGTGTGATCAACAGAGGCTGCACAGCTTGGATTCTTTTTGTAAGAGTATCACTAACTTTCAGAGTAACCTGCAGTAAATCACTCCACCACATTTTTCCTTAATTATGAAATGGTGATAGTAATATTCCGTAAACCACAATGCACTTTAAGTCCTAAATGTGATCATTATTATTTAATTAACTTCAAATGTTGTCATTTTCCTCCCAGAAATATATATACATACTAAAACCAAAAAAACCAACAAACCCACAACCCAAATCTGTAATACTTATGACCTTCTTCGAGGCTTTTTCCCAGCAATCCAAAGACACCAATCTGCTGATCTTTATCATGTGGAACAAGGATTCTACATTTACAAGTCATCATCAAATGGCAGGGGAGGAATCCAATGAAAGTTACTCGTTTCAGAAGTCCTTGCATGAGGCCATGTATTTTTATTTAATTACTTAACAGAACACAAAGAGATAGTTTCCATTAGATTACAGAATAGGAATACTTGGTCTTCAACTGCATCTCCCATTCAGAGACATTAAAATTACTTTGCTTCTATGAGAAACTGCTCAGCTATATCTGCAAGATCCACTCTTTCTAAGAGCACAAGGAACCTGAACCTGGGCCTTTCTATAGATAGGTGCATACAGTGGATATGTCAGAAGTGGGAAAAAGGAAAATCAAAATTGAAGCTGATGCTAAATTTTCATATTAACACTTAGACTGAGCAATAAGATTTCAGAATGAATAATTTTCTCTTAATTTTCTCAATTTCATCAAGTTTAAAGTTCAAAGGTAGTTTTCCATATATAAAAACTGCATCCGCTCTTTAGAAATGCTAAAATTATAATTGGTATCTCTGGATAACTTATTAGTGGCAGTCACTTTTCTAAAAATAATGTTATCTGGACTCTAGCAAAACAGGAACTTGTTAATAATAGACTTGAAGTACACATCAGCTGGCTGGGATACAAGAAAGCATACAAAACAACTGTTCCATTTTGAAACATTTTCCTAATTGCAGAGAGAAGTAAAGAAACAAAGGAATCAAGTTTCACAGCTAAGATTTTCCTGCACTGGTATCAATAGATATTTTTCTTTTAGCAAGTCAACAACCAAAAGAAGCTGGTTCTGTTCTGAACCATCTGCTTTATTGTATTTAAAATTACATATAATTATTATATGAAATTGAATATTTAACATTTCTGGCTACTTTGAGAGAAAAATGCAATTTCGTGGCCCAACTTTTCATTTATAGTTTGGCTCATGCACTCACAAGAGAGAGAACAGTTGCTCTGTAGCAGTTGTTCAGGTCCTTGATCATAAAGTTAGTCAAGATTTCAGATAATTACATAGAAGAGTTTCAGGGTTGCTTAAGTCTACCCTGAATTGCCGATAGGACCAAATGAACATACAGGTAGCCACAAATGAGACAATTTTTCCCCTTTGCCAGGGAAATTACTCAGCACCAGTGCCCAATTCAATCAGATAAACTAAATTTATGGTAACCATCATTAGGGACTTAATGTAGGCAAGAATTTCCACAGAGAAATCATTACTTTGAAGTCCAGCCAAGTCCAAAGCTATGTCTGAAAACAGTATCAGGCATTATATGTGAGTCTTCCTTGTCTTCATTTTCTTGATTTCCATTTTTCTTTGTTTCCTTCTCATCCTCTCCGCTCTAAATATCATCAAAAACAACAAGAGAAAGGATATTGTCAAAAGATAAATAAAGGACATTGTCAAAAGGAATTTATTCAAGTGCACTGGCAGGAATAATGTAAGTAAAGTAACTACTAGCTATTTTACTCCCAATTTTTTATTCCAGCAATCCTAGAAGTACACCAAAAAAAAAAGATCTTTTTTAAATTGAAATGTCTCTGTAAACAACTTTGTTTTTAACTTTTACTTTGAGTAATGTAGTTAAAACAATGATTGATTACATGTCCTAATACTTCTTTGGATCTGACTAAAGGTATTCTTACTTTGAATTCTATATTGAGTTTGATGAGGTGCTACTGCAGATTAATAAATTTACTGTGAAAGAAGGAAGTAAAACACAGCACGAGGAGGTTCACTGCATGGATATCTTCCTAATCAGTAACTTATTTAATCGCTGGTTTAACAAATTTTGTTGGTGACCCAAAAGAAGGCAGAAGGTACTTTGGGCATTAATAAAAGCTTGCTAAAATGACCCATAGATTATGTCTAGTCATTTGCTAGGACTGTGAGGAAGGTTTGGTGCAAGAGTTGATGCAACCAGGGGACTGTTGCCTGAGAAATCTTCTCATAAATTCAGGACAGGTACGTTCCATAAAATACTGTCAGCTTTTTGGATAAGGGGAAATTTCTATCCATGTAAACATGTATCCATGTAACACATCATTCCCACATTTTTCACATTTTTATGATTACATTTAAATTTCTTGTTAAAGATTACCTTGTCTTTATATAATTAGAGTGTATTCCAAGTGAGGAAGCTTTTCCTGCTGCAAGGAGGTTACAGGGTACAGTTACTTTTGCTGGGATTGTGAGGCACAAGGATGTTTATTTATTGATTAGGAAGCAGATTAAACATGTTGAACTAGGGGATTTTTTTCTGCTTCTATGTGGCAAAAGAGCTACGTATATGAGCGTTTCTCGTAAAATATTTATTGGTAGAGTGTTGTGGATATTATATTTATTATTAAATAATATTACAATACTGTAGTGGAACTACAATATTGTTTGAGAGAAGAGTAGATTATGACTAGACAAAATATATCCATTGCCCATTTTAAAGTGCTTAAGCACTGTTTTGGAGAAAACATGATGATCTTTACCTTGATAAACTGCACTGTACGAATGTGCAAAAGAGTTATAAAACTTCTCTGGATTAGCAGCTAAGGGGATCCCTTAATGATGGCACAGATGTTACTACAACACCCGGGTTTTTTGCAATGAACTATAAGTGAAGACTTGATCGCAGAAGCATGCCAGAGTGCCATTTCACTCTAGCTGACTTCTAGCCTATGCAATGGCACTTTGGATACACTTAGAGACTGACATAATTTATTACGATGGTGCCAAAATGAGGCTAACAGAAGGTTGGCATGAAACCACCTTTGCCCCCGGTTGCATAAAGCCAACATGCGTTGAAGCAGTCTAGGAATTTATTTTAAAATTTTGTAAGACAAACTGTGAAACCGAATTTAAATTCTAAGCACTTCTCCAAACTTTTACCAAAATAGCATTACTTAATCTTTTTGCTTCAAACATCATGTTAAAAGTATCCAGTTGCACAGAAGAAAGAATTAGGATAGTGATGAACACATAATCTAAATGCAGGAACAGAGAGGAATCTAACAAGCACAGATTAACCTAGAGGATCAATGGGTTGCTTCCTCACTACATTTTTGTAATCTGCTAATATATCATAACACCCAACTGTCTCAGTTACTATTTCCTATCTCATCTAAAAGGAGTAGAAGCAAAGAGTCGCTTGAAAATGTTGCTTATAAAATTGAGTTATATTTCTCTTTCGGGGATCATCAGTGCTTTTAAAATTGTTAATCTCCTACTGCATATTTTCACATTTGATACACAATTATTATTTACAAGCAATGTGAATTCATTAGCTTCATGAAACTAACAGTTATTATGCATGAGTGGCTTCCTGTCCCCCAGGACTGAAATGAAAGTGAGATACTGCATCTCTAACGGCTTCCCTAAAAGGAACATTCATAAGTAAACAGCATAACTAAACACTTGTTAAATTTGCACTAATGTACTTTGAATCACGTTTTACCTAATTTGAAGAAAATCTTAGCAGAATTTGAAATAAAGGATAACTCACCTCCTTAATTTCCAGTGTCAGTCTAGAAGACTTACATGTGGTGATGTTTTTTCAGAATGATTATTCTTTGCCTGTGACTATAGGCTTGTTGACACCAGAAGTCCTTCTCATATTGCTTTTATGGTTACTAACATATTGCTTTTTATCAAAGCAATGTTTCTCTGAGTTCTATCAACTTTGAAAGCTTCTAACGAAAGTTTCTGCAGTTAGATGTTTTCTGAAGAAAGTAATACAGAGATCTAAATAAGAAACCTGTTTGTTTCTACACAGAATATGTATTTTGACATGAATCCTTCACGAAAGTAATTATTTTTGCTCAATGATAGAAACAATATGAGCTATCACAAAAATTTTACAGCCACCTTTTCCAATGAATGGCCTTGTGATGACTAAGCAGGTAGTTAAAAATAAAACCTTATAGAATAGTTGTCAATAAAATCACTGCTGTACTCTCTACAGGAACAGGAAATAAAGTTTCATGTAACATGACAGTTTGTATCTTAAAAAACAATATTCTCCCATTCTAGCTAATATAAGTCACTACAGTCTAAGGAAACATTTTACTTTCATGAGTCAAGGCTGGCTTTCAACTTTCAAAGCTGCTTTTACATGTTTTCCATTTCCCTTTGCTTATGTTCAGCTATTGCAGCACAGGAATATATCTGCTGAGGTAACGAATCTCAAAAGCCAGGACTAGTACCTCCCTCAGAAGGTTTAAGAGGAAAAGCCATTTAGTCATGTTTTCAGAAGCTGCACAGATGACTTAAGAAAGTAGAGGAGGAAACAGTGTTTCTGACTGCTCAGTTAAATTAGCAAATTTAATTAGGCACACTAATCTGTTTCTGTTATGAAGAATGTCTTCTAGCCTCTTAATTGAACAGTGTGAACAAGAGAGGCAGGAATATTTGTCTAGAAGACCTTGAGAGCATCTGCCAGCTCCATGTCACATTTAAGCAAGCACCAGCCATATCTCCTAGCCTATATCCTCCTATGTCAGAAAGGAAACTCAAATGCAAGGGCTTGATGGGATATAGAGCATAAGCCAGTTAGGTTCTCAGTCTTGATAAGCAGTGAATGTGGATCTGTAGGTCATCCACAGATATCCTGACATCTATATAAAGCATTTTCCTACTTTCATTTTCTTTCTGATGTCTTTGCCTTAGTGTAACACTCAGCATCATAAATATTAATGACTTACCATCACGGACACTTACTAAGTCATTAATGATCACAATTCACGCACAGCAATCCAGTGGAAAAGAACTGCAAAACAAACTCAACATACAAATAAACATGCATTTAAAAAAAAAAAAAAAAAAGAAACATGATAGAAATGAACTACATAGTCACATACACACACACACACAAAAAACTAATTAAAAAGACCAGTCCAAAAGCAAGTAAGACATATAGATAAACTGGGTGCTGATAAATCATTTGCACAGATTGGCAGCTGAATGAGTTGACAACAGACCCTTATTATATAAAACAATGCTCTAGAGCTATTATTGCTAATGTTATTTCTAATGCTTCAATTACACACAAGCAGCACTAAAACTCATGCTTACACTGGTGACACAGTCACACGGGCACAAGGTCACACTAGCTGACCCATTCCTACAGTACTCGTCACCTTCCTGGCCACCAGCCTCACCGCACAGCAACAGCAGGGAATCTCACTGGGATTTTATACCGCCATCCTCAGCACCTAGCAAACCACACTCTTCTGTTCTTAGTTTCAACCAGCCACCATCAAGATCAACAGTTAATTTCCCTTGTTGTTACACCAAAACCTTACAGTTACTATCAGTTCTATTACCATCATTTTAAAACTATGGGTTACACATTTGTCTCTGGCGGACTTCAGGCATCAAGGGATGGCTAAGTAGCCTCTTCCACACAAACATCTTGAGTACTGTGAGCAGTCCTATACCTCAAGAAAATGTCATGAAGTTAGAAAGGTACAGAGAAGAAGTAAGTCCCTTGCTAGGAGAGATTAAAAAGGCTGCAATTCTTCCATCCAGAGAGAAGGATATTGGGGTATGCTTGAGGGTCTGTAAAATCACAAGGGTGGGGGAATGCAGAACTATTTATTCAACAAGTCCACAACAGAACGAGTCAGCACTCAATTAATCTATTAGATCAGCCAAAAACAGTTAAAAGAAAAGATGTTTGTACACAGCAGCAAGTGAACTTCTGAAATTTTTTGCCTTGGAAGGTTCTTGGAGGCAGGAGATTTAAAACAGAATTAGACAAATTTAAAGACAAGTCTGTAAACAGGTACTAAAGTGAATAAGCAAAAATGTACCCTCTAGTATCCTTAATCTAATAATTTTGGATTTATAATTTCTTCAATATCAATACCTTATAAATTCTTATAATTACTCTATTCATGTAAGTTTTTATAAGGTTTTCAAGACCCGGGTAAAAGCCCTGAGTAACCTGGTCTGATCTCAGAGCTGTGGATGCTTTGTGTAGGAAGTTGCACTTGAGGCTTCACAAAGTCCGTACCAGCCTGAAATATCGTATGAATTTATGATTGAAAGAAGTTTAAGAATTCAGGAAAAATAAAACTGACAGCTTTCTAGTGCAAGTAATCTCTTCAGCAGAAAGGCCTCATCATAGGAAGAAGTACAGCTATATAGAAAAGTAGAAAAATAAAATTCTGCTATAAAGTTTAGCACATATTAGGTTAATGGGGCATATTTTGAAACAGCTTAAAGTCCATACATGCCCACTGTTATAGTTAAAAAGGGTCGTAACTTTGATCAGTCATAACTTGTTGAGATTTCACGTGCCTACCTGGAGGGCAAATCTTAGCCCACAGAACTGTTCCCTTTTTCAGATGGGGCTTTGAGCAACCTGCTCTAGTAGGAGGTGTCCTTCCCCATGGCAGGGGGGTTGGAACTTGATGACCTTTAAGGTCCTTTCCAACTCTAACCATTCTATTCTATGATTTGGAAGGAAAACAGTTGAGATTGCTTGCTTAACAATAGATTCATTAATAAAGCTCTAAAGTGAGAAACTTGCTTGTGCACTGATCCAAGGGTAATGTAAATGGAGAAACCAGGCCGTCCATGAAATAGCACTCTCGTTCACATCTTGTCTAAGCAGTATTCATAAAAGGACTATCACTCTTGTTATCCAGTGAAGGGATAAGAATTTTGTTTTGCATCATAGTTGCTTTTTTTTCCCTCCCTGCTCATCTTGATATCGAAGAGGAAAGTTAAAGCAGCATGTTGAGTTCTTTTTTTTATTTTTCATGAAAATTGCCAAGTAAAAGCTAAAATCCCTATAAATTATTTCACCTTTGGCCTATCAGTACTTATTATAATTATCATGGAAATTGATACGGTGATTGTTAAGTTAAAACTTCATTACAATATAGCTGTAACCAATATTGCAATGGCCATAATAATTAAATCCTTCCAATTCAGTTACAAACTTTAATGAAAAATCTGTAGGGAAGATAGATGGTATAATTTTGGCGCTCTCAGAATTGAAAACTACTCAAAAAAGATAATTTTGAGAAAAAATATATCTTAAGTAGACTATTGAATTTATGTTTTAAAATATATTGGATAACTTACTTTTAGACATTGAGCTACATTCCCATGTTCAATCATAAAAAACCCTACATAACAGCCTAGATTTCACTGACAGTGAACAATAATCCACTTTCTTTCCCTATTTTGACAGTATTTTTTGCTACACTAGCACTCTACACTTGAAATGTATACCTTGTGAAAATACTACAGGCAATTCATATAAAAAAATTCAAGCCAGCATGTGTCAATAGCACGCTTTTTTTTCCAAACTAAATAACTCATGCTATTTAACATCCTATATTATTCACAATAATAATTACTATAGTTTACTGACATGAAACTCTTGACTCTGTATAACAGCAACCTTTTAAAAAGTTCTAAATATAGGCACTGTATAGGTAGAAGTCATTTTGAGTCGTTATTCTGCTTACAATCCCCATACCAGAGGAAGTAGGAGCCCATGGAAAAACTACAGATATATATTCATCATTATTAGCAGCTTATCCTCCTGGCAAATGTAACTGGTGTTCCAGAGACATAAGTACCTTACAAGAAACAGCAACACTTAAAATCACAGCTAAAATAAATGAAGAAATAGTAGATAAGCAATATGTATTTTTATCTAACAGATATAATGATACACTGTTGACCTAATGTGATGATCTTTCACCCATACTGATGCAAACTTGGCATTGCTGGCAGAGAATCACAGGGAAAAGGACATGTACCTGCAGGGAAAGCAAAATAATGGCCTCTCTGATTCTCTTAATTTCGGATCAATCAGCTATTTTTCTGCTTCTTAATCTAGATTCTGTTTGCCTGGGGGCTTCCTGAACTTGTAGTAGGAATTTGTAAAATCTGAAAGAGGTTCTAGAAAAATTCAGAGCTGCTTTCCCTTCTTTCGAAGCCCATTCAGGTATCCTCACACGTGGATTTGACTGTTGCTATTGCCACATTAATTTTGGAAAATTAGATCCCACGTCTACCTTACAGTAAAATGACAGAAAGTGACATGCATATTATCAGCTTAAATGGTTTTACTGAACTTAGTAGTTACAGAATCTGTCAACAGTCATATTGCTGACAAGGACTCAGTAGTACAATTCAATACATGTCTCGTGAGGCATGAAGGGGAAAAGATTTTATTTTCCCCTTCTCTGCTTGAGTCTTAAGAAAAGCTAGATTTCATCCTAATACTGTGCAGTAGCCCACAATTTATTCCAGCCAGAAGGAACTTGACATAATTCAGCTACTTTCCACTAAGCTCTACTATGAGTCGGGGTCAAAGTAATAGTGGGTGACAGAGAGAAAACCTATGGATTCTCTCAAATTCAAAATATAATATCTCAAATTGTCTCAGAGTCTGAATACCAGCATCTGTCTTTATGATGTCAATAGTTCAATGTAAAAGTTTCATGACTGAAACATTCATATTAAAAATTTTATTTCCTCTGGGAGTGAGTCACAAGCTGGTGGTGAAAACTGGTACCTTTCCATTGATTTTAATGGAGCTATGTCAGCTGGCACCACCTAAAAATTTCATGCCTTATCTCAAATTCCACACTTCATATGACTTAATTCATAAACAAAGTGAAACCTTGTGGGAAGACCCATGCTTCTCTGCTGCACTGTCTCATTACTAACACTTACAGAAGATTAGATTTTAGAATTCATGACCTGCTTAGTATTTCAGAAATAAAGCTAAAACAGTAATAAAAAAAAAGCTGGTTTTATTACCTGGCTTGCGTGTGCATTGCATGTACTGGCTTCTCAGTCCAAAAGTATAGAAATAAACAGATGGCAAATAAAATTCTTAAAGCATCTTTGAAATACTAATGTTACATCCAAAAAAGATGTATTTCCCAAGGTCACCTATGTCATAAAACATTAAAGAGGAGTGAAGAAATAACTTGAAAGAACCTGGTAACTAAGCTCCCAAATATAGTAACCCAAATTTTACACTCCGTCTTGAGATAATCTCCAAACTTGCAGGATCAGTTTGAAGTAAATATTTTGCCTGGACTGTAATTGCTCTAATTTCTGTTGTTTAATGAGGTAGAGAAATCTGGGCTATATGTGTGTATTTTTTTCATGTCTTTTTTTTTTTCAGTTATGACTATTCATGAAGAATTCATTATTACAGAAAGACTTTATATTTGAGACATATCTTAGATCCTTATCTAAGAGGGGTTTAAATTCCACAGCACTGAAACATCAATATTACTTGCTTGCTCCCCTTAATGAAATCTATACCTCTGACTTAGTTTCCCAAATTCAATTTAAGAAGTACAGGGAGAAAGAGATGTCTCAAAACTACAAAAAAATTACAGAGTACAGCTGGAAGCCAACCCCATATAATGTTTATATAGTCAGTCGGCAAAACAGTGAAAAAGATATTCTGTAGGCCACAGCATGGGCTACAAAGAGGCATAAATTTCAGGCCATATTCTGACTGCTTGAAGTAAAATCCATGCACAGCCTTTGGAGTCAGCATTCTTGTCTAAGGCCACACTCTTCAATCCAGCTATATTGGGTTTGCACGGCAAGGTTTTGGTAGCAGTGGGAGCTACAGGGGTGGCTTCTGTGAGTAGCTGCTAGAAGCTTCCCCCATGTCCGATAGAGCCAATGTCAGCTGGCTCCAAGACAGACCTGCTGCTGGCCAAGCCTGAGCCCATCAGTGACAGTGGTAGCACCTCTGTGAAAACATATTTAAGAAAGGAAAAATAAAAAACAACCCTGTGGTGGCAGCAGCTGGAAAGAGAATTGAACATCTGACGGCAACAACTATGCAGACACCAAGGTCAGTGAAGAAGGAGGGGGAGGAAAAGCTCCAGGCGCTGGTGCAGAGATTCCCCTGCAGCCCATGGTGAAGACCTTGGTGAGACAGGCTGTCCCCCTGCTGCCCATGGAGGTCCACAGTGGAGCAGATATCCACCTGCAACCTGTGGAGGACACCACAATGGAGCAAGTGGATGCCCAAAGGAGGCTGTGACCCCACGGGAAGCCTGTGCTGGAGCAGGCTCCTGGCAGGACTTGTGGACCTGTGGAGAGAGAGGAGCCCATGCTGAAGTAGGTTTGCTGGCAGGACTAGGTTTGCTGCAAGGGACCCACGCTGACTCTGCCACTCAGGGAGAGAAGATAGAGAAATCAGGAGAGAAGTCTGGGAAGAAAGGAGTGTGGGGGGAAAGCTGTTTTAAGATTTAGTTTTATTTCTCATTACCCTACTGTGATTTAATTGGTAATAAGTTAAATTAATTCCCCAAGTTGAGTCTGTTTTGCCAGTGACAGTAGTTGGTGAGTGATCTCCCTGTCCTCATCTCAACCCAGAAGCCTTTTGCTACATTTTGTCTCCCCCATCCAGCTGAGGGGGGGGGGAGTGATAAGAGTGGCTTTGGTGGGCACCTTGCATCCAGCCAGGCTCAACCCACCACTAAAAACAAACACCCAGCCTTAAGGATGCAGACTTATAGTCACATTCCCTTCAACTCAACTCTTTCCCCATATCTTCTCTACATCCCTTCTGCTTCTCTCTCGTCCAGTTCCACACACACTTAAGAACTCGGGCTGAGAAGTAGTGATTATTTTAAGGCCACTTCCAGCAAGTTAATCAGATAAGATACAGAGCTGGTACACAGCCAGATATACAGCTGATATACAGAGAGTACATAATTCTCCAGTGTCCGGTCCACAGTTGTAAACCACCCTTCAATGAACAAAACATGCCTCAGCATCCAGATAATAGGACCTTCAATATAAAAGATCAAAACCCTTTAAAATGAAAACATCCCAGAGGAGGAAGCCTGCAGTGATTAAGTATACTGCCTATGTCTTCAGATTCTGCAACAGAATGGAACTTTTTGGTGAAAACACTCATAGGATGCCTGAAATGAGATCATATAAAACACTACAGAGTAAAACCGTCTGGCATAAGGGAAAATTCCTTCACTTCCCTAAATATGGCCACAAGTTTAATCCGGGGCAGTGAACTGGAGACTGCCATACCAACCAGATACAGGCAACTAAAGGGTTTCTCACCATGACTGGAACAACAGGCTTTCTTGTAGGATCTAACCTTGCCAAGTCCTGGCACAGCACCACTCTTTCAAAGGAAGGCAGTGGAAGCCCCTATCCCAGCCACCAATCAAGCGCTTCTCCGCAAACCAAATCACTCATCAAAGGAGAAGATATTCTTTCTAGCTGGGTCAGAAACCTGTAAAGACAACAGTAATTGAATGCAACACTGATAGGTAGCAAGAAAATAAAAAAGAGTGATCGTATCTCCTTTCAATTTCTGTTTGGTACTCAAATACAGGGTCTGGAGCAAGTTACACGGTGCCTTCCAAAGTAACTGACAATGAATAAAGAGAAAAAGAGGGAATAAAAAACATCAATTGCTCAATGTGCCATTACAGTCAAGAAATGGCCATACATCAATCTAAAACACCATCTCCTCCAGAATATGTGCAGCACTGATCACTGTGTTTGAAAAAAGTGTTAAAGAACTGGCTGAGGTTCAGAAAAGGGAGTTCAAAACTCAGAGAAGCCTTCACAGAAATTATCAAAGGGATGGGAAAATGTTCAAAAAGGTTGTAATTGTATTACTTAAAAAGGTGATAGAAAAAGATTACTCTTTCTTAACATGTATACCAATCACAGTAAAAACATACATAGTCTGGAAATGGTTCAGAGCTTCTGATCTCTATTTCATGTAATAAGTGGATGGGAAAAAATTCAATTAAAGGGTGGTAAATTAATCATAAGTTTTTCCACATAGAAGAATAGAACTCACTGTTCCTGGAAGTTGCTGAGGCAAAAATCTCAGAGATCCAAAAAGAACATACATATCTGATGAACACCCTGAGTTCTTACAAGTATCAATAACCTTGGTTTTGGAATATGCATAAAACTTCATGATCAAGGGTAAAAGCTTTGTATCCAGCAGAAGTCAGTTTAAGACCTAAAGGAACAGATAGGGAAAAAAAAATATCGTAGATTATCCCAGATTAACCAAATCAGGAATTTTCACACTTTCTTTTTTTTTTTTAATGCAGCTATAGATACAGTAAGAAATAACCTTCCTAAGGTTAATTAAAATTAAAACACCCAACTAGACAGACCTTTGGTGTAGTTAAATATGGCAATTCCTAAAACAAAGAAGATTAAAATTATCAAGAAAATAAGAGTGACAATACATTTTTCAAAAGAAAGAAATCAATAGCAATAATGGTATCTTTCAAGTAATCCTACTGCTTCAATTTCCAGGTAAACTGTATGCTATCGTTTATATGACATTTATTTTTTATATTAAGCCATGCTTTTTATGTGATTTTATTCTTATATTTTCAGGTATGATTTTTTTTTGCATTTGAGTTCCACCACGCATCATATACTGTATCTTTACCTTAGCTCTGCTTTGATGCAAATTTTATCCAAAAAAGCAGCTTGCTGCATGATTAGGTAAAATTATAATTCATGGTGCATACTTTATTGCACATACTCATCTATACATCGTAGATATTAGGCATTTCATTGTTTCAATGGCAGTATAACTATTGAATAAAAAACAAAGAGATGTCTTTTAGTAGGTAAAGGAAACATTTACGGCCTCACTTCCTAAAGTTATATCCCAATAAATATGAAGAATAGGAGAATAAAGTGTCATGAATTCCACAGTCATTTGCTGATATTACAGTATGCCTGTGATAAACAAGGGTAACCAGACTGTTGAAAACACTATTTTTGTACTCTTCAAAATTGTGTGCTTTTATACACTGATTCATTTTAATTAAATGTAAATTTAAAGTCTTATTTTTCCATTTGCTAGTACATTACTAGACCATTTTTCCTGTCCATTATAACCCTTTATTTCCTTTGGCATTAAAACATTCATTCTTCATCAATATACCTGTTTTTCCTCAACAAGTTTATTTTGCTTACAAGTGTCCAAATTGGTTTTGATATTAAAAAAAGACATAAAATAAGCCCAAATGCATCAAATTTCCCAACATCTTGCAAAACTACTTTTATTTTTCCTCAGTCGCTTCAAAACATATACAAGTTCTAAGCCTGCCTGCAAAGAATCGCATAGGCGAACAGACTTTGGGACACAAAAACCTATCAGACACTATGTACAGTACTGTGGTCCCAATGTACACCAATTAGACCTTATTGCTAAATTACAGTTCATTTCTTAAATGGCATGAGGAAATACCAACAGTTGGTGAGATGTTTATATACCCTGCAACATTTTATAAAATGAAGCCTTTGATTATTATTTTGGGGTTTTTTTTTTAAAAATTGCTGAAAGAACATTGCCATGAAATTTTACTCTTTACACAAATACAGAACATTTAATGGTCTCATTTCATTTTATTTTTCAAGGAAGCAGAGTCTCCCCAATTTGATATGTGATTAGAAAGAGAGGCGTTTTCTCACTTTTTCCCTGTTAATTTACAAATTTAAAAAAATACCAGTAACATTTACAAAATGTTATTGTGTTGTTAATGCATTACTAGATGTTAATTTTTACAATTAAATTTGAATTTAATTAACTTTGAAAATTTTATGCATGATCTCTGCTAGTCTTCAGAAAATTAAATGTGGGAAATCGTATTCAGAGATATTTCTTTACTAATACTTTTGAGTGTTTTTATATACATGCAGTAACAATTCTCTATTATATTCTCTAACTTTGTCTGGAATGCCACCATGCATAATCTCTGCATAAACACGCAAGTTTCAAAATGCACTTCAGATTTAATTTGGTCATACTCACAGATAAGAGTTACAGTGTAGTGAAAGGATGAGAGCATCTGCTGCTTTACAGTAGCTGTAAATGAGTCCAGATTAGACTACTGAAAAAATCTTGATCTCACTCTAATCAGTTACAAAATTTTCACTTTAGTGATGAGACCACAGGGTCTTAATTGGTGTAACACACACATCACACAGAGTGGCGGTTTACATAAATTGGGTTTGCTCTATGTTTTGTTCAAATTACATTGAAAATTATTTCAAAGGTATCTTTCTAACGATCAGTAACTCTGCTTCCTAAAGCACTTTTTTTTAATAGCCCCTTTTTTCTCCTGTGTGTTCTGATTTTATTTGTTAAATAGAATTTCTGTCAATGACTGGCAGTCTCCATGGGCAGACCTTCCTGAGACCTTATTTTTCACCCATATTAGTCCTTGAATGCACTATCCAAAGTAATGTGTTAATTAGGTAGTTAGTTCGTCTTAACAAACTTAGGCAATTGATGCGTTTCTACTGTAAAAGAAGTATGTCCAGCATAAGAATTAATAACTTGGAAATTAACTACAACCCATTCTAAAAGATCCATTTTCCTGCAGATCGTAACTCAACAATTCAGATCCACAGGAATCAATAGGGTTCAGGATGCTCCTACGCTACCAGGATTTTAAGTCAGAACACTCAGCATTGTGGTTTTTTTAAGCAAAACCCTTTACTACGTACTTGAGCCAGATTAGGAACACCCAAACTTGTCTGTTATTACGTTGCAGGTAACCCAACAGAGGATGAGAATTTCTTTGCTGTTGGACTATGCCAGCGTGGCTGCATTGCTCAGCACCAAAGCACCCCCACACCGCCTTCAAAGGGAAGAAGAACTCTCTGAGGAAGCTGGGCAAGGGTTTCTCAACATCTGCAGAGAGAAAGAAGCATTTCTGCCACCACAGAAGGCTTAAAGGGCTTTCAAATTTCACACACGCTTCTGATCACTCCTGCTACAGGTACAGAGAAGAGCTTACATCTGACAGAGAAATAGCTACTATGGGTGAGAAGAACTAAGCTTTTAGCCTAGTCAAGTCCAAGGTTTGATATGATTGCTCTCTGCAGATATATCAAGGGGCAATGTATCAAAAAGAGAGAAATGTTATTTCATATCAAGGGTAATGTGGCACAAGAACAAATGAGTATAAATTGGGCATGAAGAATTGAAATTGTTCTGGAAATTCAAAGCAAGTGCCTTGTTACTGGTCACTTCTGAAATACTGCAAAGCCCAAACATCAAACTGCTTTTAATGTGAACTTAAATAAATTGATCAATGGCATTGCATGATGCAATTTCTTGTAATATTAAAAAAAAAAAAAAAAGATAAAAAAAAGAAAGAAAAGAATGAAGTCGTGCTTACCTAACCAGGATATAAATAGAAATATCTGGTATTTCATTGTTTGCCTCACAAACCACAATGATTAAAGTCGCTGATTCAGACACCTTTACAGCCAAGTTGATCATCCTACTTGCTGAAGACACCAGTGCTGCAATTCATTTGTCAGTGTTCAGATTCTGGTATGCATCATCTCCACCTTTTCAGGGAGTAAATATGCAGCACAAGAAGAAGGATTCACATTTCCATTCTGCTATCAGTAACTGCCAAGTAATATAAGAAATTACCTGCACCTTACTCTATAGCTATAAAAGCCTACAAAGGTGAAAAAAATAGCACTAGATCACTCATTTTCTATACGCATGGGGACTTTTTTTTTCCCCACTGGGTGTTCTTATGAGAAGAAAATACTAGATCTCACTGTCTTTGATGGTAATGTAGTAAAGATTTAATTTAAAACAGCAAGAGTTTTTTTACAGGAAGTTTTTTTGTAAGTGTATCATTCCCAGCCTTGTCTTCTAATCTTTGAAATTGTCTTTTCAACTGAATATGAAGCAAATGTATTTTTTCTTAGTTTTATATGCTTACTATACACTAGTAGTATAAATTATACACCTTTCTCTCTAGTGTGTTTTTTTTATATGAAAGCTCAGTATCTTTATGAAAGCTACTTGGTTTCATTAGGAATTAAGTAAATAAGTTTTGCAGAAGCACAGGAGTCCTACAGACAGCATCCTAAAAACCAAACGTTTTTTCTAGAGAATTATGTTTTTTCCATAGACTATGCCATATAATATATACCATTAACAACAAAATTTTATACAAAAGTTGAAACAACACCCTGGGAAAGGTGCCATTGTTCTCAAATTCCCGAGACAGTGCCACAAGGTGCATATTAAAATAATTATTCTTCAATGATTACATTTTGGTCCCATTGCAATTCAATTGCACTTTGTGATAAACACTCACTTTTTTATAACACTGGGTTTATTCAACACTTCAGATACATACCATATTTTTTACCATGGTGCATTATCAATATTGAAAAGGCTACACAGATTTGGGGGTCAATCATTCTCAATCTGGTTGAATGATCATACCATAAAAGAAATTTGAGATAGTTTGGTGATCAATGGGTAGAAGAAACTAATTAAATGAGAAAGAAATTTGAGTAATACATGTAAAATTGAGTTCAGAGGTGAAACATTTTTTAAGTTCTCTATAAAATGAAAGTATAGGCATATATCAAGCATTGTTAGAGACAGTCAGTTTATTGGTTGTGCTAATCACATCCAGAAGAAAATGACCTAAAGAGGTAATTAAACTATACTGGACACAGAGCATTGCACTATGCTTATTGGCTCAGTACTCACTATCTTATTGGTCTTTAGCCACGAGACAACCTTTGCTTTCAGCACCTATAAAACTGCCATTTTAGAAATCACAGCATACAGTCATAATGATCCAGGGAGACAAAACCAAACAAATGTATGATTAAATACGGAAATCTTACACAGTGAAAATAACGGAAACATCTTTGTTCAATAGCTGATGCCCATACAGATGCTCTGATCCAAAGGAATAATTACATTGACATAAGTTATATAAACTTAAGGACAATAGGACAGCTGTATAAAAGCAGAGATTTCTAAAATTGTATAATTATATAGGAAAAAAACTTCTGAAAATAAAATTGATTTTCAAATCTGTGGACCAAATCCAGAAAAAGACAAGTTGGTAACACACATTAAAAGCTCTGAAAAATGTGACATATTATAATTGTTACACAAATTGTGCAATCTTCATGAAAATTCATAATCTAGCTTTGAAACTGGCATTCACTGGCAGTGAGACAAGTAGCAATTATCTATAATGGTTACTGACAAGTTGGAGCAGTAAAACCACTAGGTGCCACTTTTTTTTAAATTCTCTAGGTCGTACAATACAAAAAGAAAAACTCTACTTTTCCAGCAAGTTTGAAATACATGACAGCACCTCTATAATGCATGTCTGTAAAAGTGACATACATTTCACAGAACATTAAATGTGCCATTTGAATCTATTAATTCTTAGGAATTACTGATTTTGCAGTTGCGATGTCTTTTAGTCTATCGCTAAATCTGATCTTTATGTTTTCTTTTGCTTGCTTTGGTTTGGGGGGAATATGGGTTTCAGTATGTCTGATGTAAGATACTTGACATCCAAACTATCTCAGTTGTTCCTTTAAGGTACAAAAAAAGTGAGATTTTTTTGGTTTTTTATGTCAGTGGCAATATTGCCATTGATCTCAATGGGGACTGGAGAAAGGAGTGTCATTGACTACACTCTTTTAAGAAAGAGGGGGAAAAAATTACAAAAAAATCCATAACCCATTGGCAAGTTCAATATTGATGAAGGATTATGTGCTTCAGAAACAAAGAAGAAAAAACAAATTAGCTTCAGCATCTCAACTGGATCAAGTTTCCAGTAATGATTATCTCCAACCTCTTTTTATGCACTGGATAATGGAACTGGGTCTTAATATCCTGTTTTGGATCCTTGGCTTAAAGATTTCAAACACACAAATGCCTCAAATAGATGCAATTCCTTAGTCATACAGGATTTTGTGCTAAGAGAACTAAGTATCATTAGCACCTACCACTGGTACTTACAGTTTTCAGTGTTCAAGGGCGTGTTGGTAACTGTTCCAAGTCATCTGTAAGAGTTAAGATGTGCTGCATTCGAAGAAAAATTCTGGAGAGACAGCACACAAAAAATATAAAAATGGAGGGGCAAGAATAGTAAACATTACAGAAATTCAAAATAAAGTATTCAGCCATACAAAGAATATATTCAAATCATAGAAGCCTATGAAAAAGAGGGCTGTAAAAGCACCTGGCTATTATATAGCAAAAATTTATCTCTGCAGACACAAGTCTGTGCATTTCTCTTGGTGCTAAATTTTACCTGTGGAAAAAAAAAATTGAGATTTGGTTAAAAATACCTTTTTTCAGGACTGAAAAATAAATCAAGTCAATTATCCCAGCTGATATATGAGACAGGGAGAAAAAAAATAAAAGTAAGTAATTTTGCATTGCCTAAAAAACCTGTTTCTTAATTAGTCTCTGGATGTATTTTGGAATGAAACAATCTTTTAGAACCACTGGTGTAAGTAATAAAGTCAAAGTGATACCTTCTGTGAGCAGCTCAGAATATGTCTGAATTTTTCCCCTGTTCTTTCCTTGTCTTAAAGCTAATGGATTAAATGCTCCAGCTTTCCTGGGATCCCCTTTATTGTATTAACAGCCACTATAATACTAGGAGAAAAAATACAGCAGCAATAGCAGTATTCCTGTCTTGAGAGGCAAGATGACACAAAGGAGGGATGTTTCTTGTTATGGAAGGAACACTGGCCCAGTGCTCCTCCTCTGTGGTACAATCTGACTTCATCAGCGTTACATCTTTTTCAGCCAAGGATTAAGCTGCAACAGAATTTCTCTCTTCAGTCAACCTTTTTCTCTCCCACCTCCTACCTCCATCTACACAATAGGTGCTGATCAAGTAACTGACAGAAAGGTGAATGAAGAGAACAAAAGATCTAAAGAATACTAAATCGATGTGTTCCGTCCGTCCTATCAAAGTTTTGGCTAATTTTACACCATTCTGCTTGTTTTAGCTAGAAATCACTTTCCCCATTTTATCTAATGTAGGAAACTGATGTTATGTATTCATATACACATATCAGTTCATAAGGATCTCAAAGGTCTTTAAAAATTGAATGTATACCATACAAGAATCTTTTCAGTCACCCCTGAATTACAGCTAGTTCTAGAGTAAATTGCAGGGGCTATAGTGATTTGACACAATAGTTTGTAAGAGGAATTGAAGATTGCATCCATTTGGAACTGCAGGTGAAATTAGATAAGGAAGAAGTAATTACCCAAATTGGAATTTGAATAGAGTGATAACAACTCTATTCTTGCAGAACCATACTCACATTCTTTTGGTTTTGTCACTCATGTGAAAGACATAATCACCTCTATAATATGGATCACCTTACTCACTGCTGAGCCATAGATTCAGAATTTACTCAAATGAGTAGGGTTTTTTTAAAGAAAAAACCTGCTACTTGATTTTTCTTTCTGGTTTTACCAGGAGGAAACCAGCCTCTTTGATCACGTTCTTTGTTCAGGAACCAGCCTGTTTGATTACACAGCTGAAAAAAATACAGCCCAAATGGATTTTGCCAATAGAAAAGCCATTTTAGAGGTATTTTTGTGGTTGAGCCCAGTTCTCTGGAGCAGCACTAACATTATTTCCTTTGTCTTCAGAACAATCCCAGAAGCAAATACTCCTTGTATTTGCACAGGAGCATAGAAGCAAAGACACGACTTATGTATTTGTAATGTCTTTTAGAGTTATCATAAGGTTGCTTTCAACTGGTCTGACAGCGAGCACTGAAAACCCAGGATCAGATGGAGGACTGGGGTTCAGGACCTTCACATACCTAATCAAATTAGTACTCTGATAGACATGACCAGTTTGGGAAGACAAAGAACAGGAGGATTGCTCCAACTAAGCCCTGTGAACTCTCTGTACTCCTTATGAATTTCAATATTTATTTATGTGCAAGGACTTAGTTGTGATTTTCCTACAAATCCTAACTGTAAAATAAAAGGCATCAAATTTCCATCAAATAAACCAAAATTTTTTTCTGATTTGTTTTAGTTTTGCCTTTACACAAACTCAAGAGTCATCCTTAGCATCCAGAAGCAGAGCCTTTAAGCTGATGGATACAATACCAGAATTTTACACGTACATTTCACCGAATGATAAAATCACATATGCTTTTTTCGATCACTGAGAAAGCCATAATTATAGTTAAGCTTGAAATTAACAAAATCTTTAAACATTACCAGCAATTATATTGGAAAAAAGCTTCTTATTGTGCTGGTAATAAATGAGACCACAAAAGACTGAGACATGCTTTTTCAGTTCCCTTTTGGCAGTTATTCTGTCTGAATTAGATACAGCCATTGTAATTATCTTATATATTATAAGAAATACTGAAAGGAAACTGCAGCCTGAATAAAGACAGCATATGTGATTTAGAGACAGGGCTTCCAAGAATAGAGTACCAAATAACCAGAGCTTCTACATCGTGCTTCAATTGGTGCTAAAACAAAGGAAGGCAATACTTACCCTATCATACACTCATAGGAGGTGAAAACAAATACATCTGTGTCCCTGAACTATTTCTGAAGACTTGAGAACAGCTGCAGAAGAGGTCAGAAATAGGAGTTTGTCAGCTTTCTCATGAACCGAAACCAGAAGACACGTTTCCAAGGAGGTAATACATATCAGAAAGAAACATACTGAGACTCAGCAGCAGAAGCTCACTACTCATTTCTATTCATCCATTATTCTGATGGGATTGTCTCACTATGAAGAAGCTATTGTAACCCACTCCTTTATTAGTGGGCCCAGCAGACACCCTTCGTCTCTGTTGTGCCGGGTCGCACAGGCACTTTGAAACTGGTGCAAAGGCGGCTCCCAAAGGAGCTGTGTACTCAGGGATTCACCTCTCTTGCTGAATTTTTATACCCAATTAAGCAGGAGGACAGAGCGCAGAATAGAAGAGAGACTGTTATGAGTTATTATAATGTAATAATAGTTGCTTCTGCTCCTGCCTTTTATAACGAATAACACAAGACACTCAGCATTAGAATATTATTCAACTTTTCTGTATAAGCCTTAGGATCAATGTTACACTATATTTATCCCTGCTATTGTCCTTCAAGATTTTTACATATTTTCCAATCATATTAAACTAACCTATTAACTTCATCGGTTTTGTTACAAGTAGTTTTCTTGCCACTTTCCTACTGCCTTGATGCTCTTCTAAAATTATAGAGCAAAACTTTAACAAAAAACTATACATAAAATCTAATCAGCCAATCACTGAGAGTTCTAATTTTTTTAAGATGTAGTATAGGACCATCTGAGTCAGTCTCCTGATGCATTTAACCTAATCGTTCCCACTGAAATCAGAAGCAAAATTCTCACTGACTTCTTAGGGAGTAGAATCAGTCCGATGCTAAACAGATCATTTCCTTTCCTCCCGTAGTCTACATTTTTTCCATCCCACCTGCTCTCCTGCCCTTTCTTTTCCTTAGGATGATTTGTGTTCTCTGACCTACATCAGCTTAATGTTATTTCACTTGGACTGTTCCTAATCTAACCTCTGTTTTTAATCCATGTTTAAATTGATATTCAGATGTTAAACATCAATACATGACTGTGCATCATGAAGCATTTATTGTAAAGTTGTTATCTTCAGTGTCTTGCCTGTTCTCTCATCTCCTCATTTAAAAAGGAAATTAGAGTAATTAGCAAGCAATACCCATACGGAATTTACTTGTGACTGACAGGTGAATTGTGCAAGTTAATGATGGGTGAACTGGTATAAAATGAATAAGGGAGAAGACTGAAATCTTTCTTCCACTTCCTGCTTTCTATCTTTTCAATTTAGAATTCATAGAACCATAGAATGGTTAGAGTTGGAAGGGACCTTAAAGATCATCAAGTTCCAACCCCCCTGCCATGGGCAGGGACACCTCCCACTAGAGCAGGTTGCTCAAAGCCCCATCCAGCCTGGCCTTGAACACTTCCAGGGATGGGGCAGCCACAACTTCCCTGGGCAACCTGTTCCAGTGCTTCACCACCCTCACAGTAAAGAATTTCTTCCTAATATCTAATCTAAATCTCCCCTCTTCCAATTTAAAACCATTACCCCTTGTCCTGCCACTACACTTCCTGACAAAGAGTCCCTCTCCAGCTCTCCTGTAGGCTCCCTTCAGACATTGGAAGGCTGCTATAAGGTCTCCCTAGAGCCTTCTCTTCTCCAGGCTGAACAACCCCAGCTCTCTCAGCCTGTCTTCATAGGAGAGATGCTCCAGCCCTCTGGTCATCTTTGTGGCCCTCTGCTGGACCCGTTCCAACAGGTCCATGGCCTTCCTGTGTTGAGGACTCCAAGCTGGACACAGTACCCCAGGTGGGCTCTCACGAGAGCAGAGCAGAGGGGTAGAATCACCTCCTGCAACCTGCTGGCCACACTTCTCTTGATGCAGCCCAGGATGCGGTTGGCTTTCTGGGCTACCAGCACACACTGCTGGCTTGTGTACTTCCAGTACACAACTGTGGTACTTCCAGTTAAAAAAAGATCTTTGTTTTCCTGGCACTTTTGATTCTGGAGTGTCCAGATATAAACCTCAATACAGCACACCTTAATTAATTTCCTTGTTTCAGTTTTAGGTTCAATTTTTCCAAAAAGTGAAAACACCCACATTTTGGGCTTGACTTCATAAATGCAAATGACTCGTTTAGAAAATATTAGGCTGAATCCAAGGAAAGTAATTTTTCTTTACAATTACAGTACAAGTCTCATGTGCAGTATACTAATTTTCACTTCATTACACAACTGCAGTTATATATAGTTCTTTACACCCAGAAAAACAATAATTTGGATGTGATTTCATGCAAGAGAACAATTGCATCTACAAGACATTTTCTATTTAGAATAAGTGCACTCTAAATGGGTTTAATTTTGGAGCTACAAGTAGAAAAGTTACTGTTTAAATACTATTTCCTAGCCAAAAATCTGCAGTACATATCCCTTTTTTTATCTAACATATACCAACTGAAAGTTTTATGTAGAACATTTGTTATGTTCTATTACCTCTTATTCACAGTAAGTACAGTCGAAATACAGAGTGAGATGGATCACTCCTTCCTTCAGACATAGCAAATAAATATAGTTCTGCAATTGACAGAAGTATTGGTCCTTGTCAGAACTAACCCTAGCAATCTACTGGGAGTCAAAAATGAAGTCCTCCATAGACAAGTAACTTCCAGAGTTAGTGTACGATTTGGGAAGAATTAGGAAAAATATTCTCTTGGATATACTTGAGTGGAACATTGTAAGATGTGTTAGAGTGAAATCTATGGTTACAGAGTGAAAAATGAGGTGTTTATTCTAAGTCACACCTAGACTGGATTCAGATTAGAGATTTTTTCCTAACATTCTTTATCACACTTGAGGTCAGAGATGAGTGCTGCACACTTAAAAGACAAAATTCAGAGCTCAAGAGGTAGACATATATAATAGACATATATAATAGATCTGTCTCAAAGTCTGTATCAGAGGCTTTAAGATAGATTTTTATCAGAAAGTTTCAAATTAACTAGAGAGAGTTTCCTGAGAGAGAACTCAGGAAAAAACTCAAGAGAAAAAAAATATAGGGTTTTCTAACTATTAAAGTAATTTTACAATGTAGTAGACAAGAGTTAGATTTATTTTTTTTAAATTATTACCAGCCTTATTAACATGCTGGAAAAAAAAACCATCTTGAATGCTAAAGAGCTTTTTAAAAATCAAAACATTTTGAGATTGGCATTAAATCGTCTGACAGTTTGCATGTTTGCCTTTTGATTTTTTTCTTTTAAAATTATTCTCTTTCAAATCTGGATGAAAATTGCAAGACCTAATTATTGAACATGAGGCTAACATGGGGCAAGAAAGAAGCCAAGAGAACTGAAGCTGACAGACCCTTTGATAAGTAAGCACAAAGAAGGTGGCTTAAGGCAGAAAATAGGGATAGACTACCATACAGAAGAAAAGCTATCTTCTTTCAAAGTCTTCTAAATAGGTTGATATGAGGTGCAACATTTTCTTCGGCCTTCTCCAGAAACTAAGCCAAGCAAAACATTTTCAAAAGCTAAATATGGAAGACCACAAACTTACAAGAAATCTATTATTTAAATCAACTAAATTCTGTTAAAATCTGTCACACATTGTGCTGTACAAAAAAGATCTACTGAGCATTAGCTGACTGGTATATGTAGCATAAACCTTCGCATAATAACTAACTCCAAACAGCTCAGACAAGAGCCTCATAGAAATATGACCTTACAGACCATCTACCTATCAGCTATTCGACAGTTAAGTGCTGCAAAGGTCATACACTTTCTCCTTTAATGAGGAATAAGTTACCCTACGCACACATCTGTTCCTGTTCAGTTAATAAAACTTCTCTTCAATTGATTTACTTGTTGACATATAATATCTTGAAGACCTTACAAGCTGTATGTCAGAGTGTGAAATGTGCACATATAAAGAAACGCTGTTGGCAGGAGTGAAATACAAACTTCAGGGGTAGGGAAGCAGCAAGACACATGCTCATTTTTAACTCCAGCCTTAAGAAAATATGAGTTTGGATATGGGCCAAGAGTACCATTGAATTTTTCAAGATGAACTATAAAATATGATACCATTACCTTTGTGATACAAATAAGAATAATTAAAATGGTGAGCTGGGCGAAGTCAGTGCTGAAAAAGAAGTAGAAGGCAACATTTTACATTCTCCACACCTTCTACATTTTAGGAAAGCAAAATACCAGAGGAGGAATTTACACCCAAGGCAACTGCACTTGAATAGATGGGCAGGGTACACAAGCACAATCGGAAGCTGTCTGCATAGCAAAGTGGAGGGAAAGAAGAGCAAAATATTCTACTGAAAACAAACTCTACAGAACAACTGTACTCTGTGGACACTTAGGTGATTAATCAAGGGTTTGGACACACAATAAAATGTACTCTCAAGAGCTAAAGTGCCAGGAACACTACAGGTCTAATTGAAAGGTTAGGAAAGGGTATGAAACCTCCAGAACATCATGTTTCCACACTGCTGTAAGGAGTCATTCAGTAGAATGAGTTGGATTTCTCCATCCCCATTTCCCAGATACTTGCAATTTCTCCACCCAGATACCAGGCATGCAGATAATTGATTTAAGTCAATTGATTAACCACCCACTACTTAAGATTGACTTTGAGTTTCAGTGGAAATATAAAGAGGGCATAAGATTTGTGTGATTCCTTTTAACCTGGCTGCTCAGGGGGGCTCCCATAGCAGAAGTCAAAGCTGAAATAAGTGTGAGCACAGTATTTAGTGGGGCACAGATCAGTCCAGTGGAGGCTACTGATTTGTACACTCCCAAGCTACCAAATTGTCCTTATTGGGAGCAATAGGTCATCTGCCTCAGGAACTCATCAGGAACTGCTGCCCTAATACAATTCAGTGGCTCTCACAGGGTTTTGAGTGGTGGGAACTTGTACGGTGTGCAGCAGTCTGTTTTACAGATCCTTTGTAATTCAGCACTAGCTGAGAGCAATTGCTTTATACAAAGGCAAAATGATGGCCTATTAATCAGTAAATCAGTGCTGTCAGGGTGGAAGAGTGATAATTTTTAAGTTGTTGAGGCTAGCATAGTACCCCACACTAGCCATGCCTTCCCTTCCACTGAACTTTAGGACAAAAAGCATATGCTTTTTAAAGTCTTAATGGATGATAAATACAGGAAGAGTGATGATAAATACAGGAAGAGTGTACAAATTTGAGGAGAAACATTTTTCACGTTGAGAACTATGGCATGGACAGATTTCTAGGAATATTTACAGAAACTTAATTCCTACAAAAGTAACAGAAATTAATTTCCATCATTATTGGATGCAAAGACACTCACTACACCAAATCACAAAATTGCATAGAAATTTTGTAGTAGATGGCACCTAATCAAACCTGACAAAATAACCACTCAGACTAATCATTATTTAGGATAATTATCACATACAAAACAGAACTAAACTAAACAGTATAAATCCAGTGAAGAAGAGTCAGGAACTTCGAATTTCAGCAGGGCCCAACACAGACTGACGATTGTCATTACAGTTCTTTATACATTAAAATAACGCAAGACATACCATGTTAATTCTCACACCTAAACTATTCTCTTAGCTGGAGGGTTCAACATTTAGCAGCCTCTCCCATTGCCCTCATAAACCAGTCACTTGTTGAAATACATTACAACATTTTCTGTGCTAGCTTGTAAAACAGCAAATACTGGGTGGGCCCAAGCCCATGACAGTGTCTGGAAGTCACATACAAGGTGAGCACTGCTCACAGTGACTGGTGATGCCCAGCAGCATGACAGCACTGTTGGTTTACAGCTCGTTCCTCCAGGAACTGCTGAGCTGATCACTGAGAAGGAACATCACAGCTGGAAGTTGCCCTTTGCTACAATGTCACTGGCTGTCTCGGTATGAGATTCAAAAATGCTACAAATCTTATTTAGATCTTATGAAAATATTTCCACAGACAGCTGGGGAGCACTGCCTGATCTGCATTTTGCTTTTAAATTAATCACCACACTGAATTCAACCAATTTGGGTTGTTCAGAGCTGATGAAACTCCCAACTTTATTACTGACAGCTCCATTTCATAGTTTCTCTCTAGATGTAAAATAAGAGTAAAATGGAAAGGGCCAAACAAACCACAGACTTACCTTGTCAGCCTTAAGATTCCAGGAGGACAGGAGAAGTGCATTTCATGTGCTCCTTCAGGTCTCCCGCTGCAAGTGACCTACTCCACCTTCCTGTTCTATAGGAGGCAGAGTGCTAGATGTCACTGACTGTGTCACAGATGGCACAAAAAACAGCACTGCACATTAGCCACTTTTGTTCTATCTTGCTATTAATGACTGTGCACAACACCTAGTTTTGCTGTGCTATTGACAAAATCTATGCTGCCACAATAGTAACAGCTTGCAAGTTTGCATCCTTAGACATGTCGCATACACTTCTACCATCCTCAGATTAAATTTAAAGTTAATTACATTGTGCCTCACCTGATTTACTAATCTTTTCCTTACCATTACTATTGTATTCATAAACATCCAAAACCCATTTTTGAGCTATAAAAAACATTTCACCTCCTTGTGCTCCCTAGATTTCCAGCTTGTAAATTAAAAAGTAATACAGCAGCTATTCGTTCCATTCTGAAGAAATTAAAGTTACAGCATTATGATTACAATTATTAATGAATCCATTTCCCAAAATTACTTTTTTATGATATACATGAAAAAAAGCAAATAACAGCATAACAAATAGGTGAAACAAATGGTGAATGGAGTGTGGCCAGCATTTGATTTTGATAATTAGAAATACTGAAGAAGAATTATTTATCAAACCTGGGGAAAAAAACATGATGTTAGAAGCCAAAGTATCTTAATATTTGCGAGAGGCACAGAACAAACCCCTACCACTGTTAGAAGCTTTGTGCATATTTTGCGTTTCAACAGGCCTAGTCCCCAGAAATGAAGGGAAACGTCATTTAAAGGGCTGCAGTCAAAGTAAGAAGCTGTTGCCTCTAGAAGCAATAGAAGTTTCACTGGATGCACAGACTCCATTGAGCCAGTTTTCCTTATTATAACGGCACCTGCTGAAAGACTTTATTATATTGTGTTCTGTCATAACTGCTTTCTCAGGAAGGTGAATTATGGTCTGCGGTACAAAGATAAGTAGTTAATCACTGCTGATATTCTGTGCTTAGTATTTTCTGTACATCAGTGCACTGGACTGTCATTGGATTATTATACCGACTGATTTGATCTGACAAAGTGTGATGATTTATTAAGTATTTTTTGAAAGTATATTTCAATGATTAGTGACACATTCTGTTGCCACTACCTTCAGGTAATTAGCACTCCTGGATTTTTTTTTTTGATTTTTTTTTTTTACACAACTGACTGAAGATGAAGCACAACACTACCAGGAAATTGCATGAAGGGTGTGACACCAGAAAACCTGCAGTTCAAACGCTTTGGACTGAATTCAAACCTGATATTTTAGCCACTGGAATTCTACTGGGGGAGCAAAGTTCCACTGACTGTATCACATCTGAATTTGGTTCCTTAATATTAAACTATGCTGCTGCTCTTGATTCTTTTTACAGAAGAGCTTCACTGTCTGGGTAAAATTCAACCTCAGCACAATAGGTCAACACAAAGCCTATGAATTAGTTGAGTACCACTTATGTGTTGCTCAAAATAGCACTATAAACTAAATGGTCTTTTGGTCACCCTCCATAGAAAAGTAAATTCTCTCCCCTCCCACCCCTTAATCTCTCTGGATATTCAGAAGTTTGTTTTTCTGAAAAATAAAGATTGGATTTTTTCATGTTAATTCATATAGCCAGATAATCTAGAACCAAGGGCATCAAACAACAATGATCAAATGAAATGCTCAAACGGGCAAGTTTAGTATTTGACAGGGGAGTAAAAGGAAAGTGTTAGAAATATCTTTAATAGCATTCCTATCAGTAGCAATAAGAAATCTCACATCATGACTAGCAAATACTTCATAGCTGAAAATATTTTATATCTCCCTCCCATTTCCACTTGTGTCCGCATCATCAAATGAACTGTTGATCCCAAAGGAAACATGATCAAAGCCTAAGCCTGGAGTTCGCATCTTATCTTCGATATACACTATGTCATTCTCTCTAACGGTTGTTGTAACTGCATTGTGTGTTGTGTTACTTTATCTTTGAGCAATGTGGATGAACAGTCACCTCGCGCTTCCATTATATTGCTTTTAAGATTGGCTTTTCTTCTCCTGTTACATCTTAAATCAGCAAGAAAAATAATAAGCATAATAGAAACTCAACCTACTGTGATCAAATTCTTGCCTTTTCCTGTTCAATCCTTGCTTGTTCAGTCTTGCTCAATCAAGGCACAGCATCATCCAGTCAGTTTTATAATCCCTAGGTATTTTCCTCCAAAGCTGCAGGATGGCCACAGACAACATACTTAAATCCACAAGCAGTATCAGATCAGTAGAAAACACTTTATACACCAGCTTTATAGATTTTTTTTAAAAAATAAATGTTCTACTAATATAACATTTCTTTATTTGGACAGCATTTAATTAATAGATATACTTTATTACAGAAGCACATCCTCAGCTATATTTATCTGCAATATTTATGACATTTTATAGGTATTAGAAACCTTGACTTTTGTTTCCAAACTTGCCTATAATATTTAACAGTAGACAATACAAATAATATATTTATATTCACAGCATGTTTTGTTTTTACCACTGTAACACACTCTCTGATGGTAATGGCACTGCAATGACATCTTTTACTAAAGTCAACAACAATAAAAAAACCCATAAGAAAACCAAACCAAAACCAAAGGATGATTGTGAAACAAACTTTTTTGTGATTCCTTTTTGTATGAAAGGTAACGCTATAACTTAAGAAAAAAACACAAAGGACAAAGAACCTTATTTTTTTAAAACTAATGGTAAATTCACTTTAGCTCAGAATCAGTTTCCAAATTGGAAAAACCTCAAGAATATTGCATATTCTTCTGGTCCCTTTTTATTTAAGAAATGTGAATTCAAATGGAATGGGTTGCACAGCAGGACTAATACAATGATTAGATGACTGGGGAACTTTTTCTTTAATTAAAAAATAGATTAAAAGAACCTGCATTGTTTGGCCTACAGAAATGAAACTAGAATCAGAAGCTGAGGAAGTCTGCAAATATTGTAGAGGCAGCAGTAAGTACTAAGATGAGACAAGAATTATTTCAGTTACAGGAGATAATGGTCTATGGTAACTGTGATACAAATTTTTCTTGTAATAACTCAGTAGAAATGAAGGGTGCTTTCCAGGTCTCCACAGACAGACCTTTTAAAATGGAATTCAAATGGGTAGGGAGCATTTATGCTCTTTACAAATGTGAGAAAAATGACAGAATATAAATGATTGTAGTGTAAAAAGGAAAGCTTGCCTTCCCTAGCCATCTTTTTTATCTCAAAGGTAATGTTTGCAGGACACTGGACTGCTGTTTGAATGTCTGATCTCTGCATTTAAGCAGAGAAAATTGTGGAAAATTACAGTTGATGCTTTTGTTTCTTTCTGTAGATCTCAGGTTTATCATAGTGTATTGAAAAACATTTTATTAACTGTGATGAGGGAGAAGTAAATGTTTAGGAACATAAAAGTATTCCGTGGAAACCTGAGAGTGGGGAAGGAGACAGAGCTAAGTGCCTCAAGAAGTCCACTCCATCTTCGTTCTTTACATTATCTTTTTTTTTTCTTTCTATCTGTACATATAATATTTGTAATCTTAATCATCATCTCTTCAGCCCATAAATGCGGACTTTAAAGTTTTGTTTTGACATTAGGGGGTCAGAGCTACAGGAGGAACCAACATGAACACATCAGTCTTCATCTCACAGTGCTAGAAATCCATAACAATTTGCTAGTCTTACAAGCAGAAAAAAGCTCCACAAATTCTTTCTTTCTAATCCATGAGCAGCTGACAAGTTCCGCTTTCCTCCTACTGCATAGTGGTGTATGCACCTGTGATACAAAAAAATTACCCATCCAACTCAATGTTATCCATGGCTTATGTTTACTTACAGGGCAAATTATCAGCTCTGGTAAGTTTTTCAGTCTCAGCATCAGTGCTCAAATGCCTCACAAAAACAGAAGGAGAATTGTTCCTGAGGTCACAGGGACAGATTGCACAAACTAATTTATGGAAACAGAGAGACATAAACCACCAAAAAAGTAACAGCGCGCAATTTCACTGAACCAGAAGGAAAGGCAAACGTAAAAAGGCTTTTTTGAATCTGGCCCAATAACTGCCTTCTTCAATATGGCAATTATGAAAGATATCCATGGAATCATTCCCCTTCTTGCCATATTCTCTATCACTTGGAAACTGAAGTCAATTCACAGGACTGAAATCATTACTGATTTTATCGTTAGAAGCTAGTGTGAAGTGGTGTATCAGATTTTCCAACAGCAAATTGAGAGAAAAAACTAGGAATGCAAAATCACTATTTATATAATACAGTCTCACCAACTCAAAGAAAAAATTCCTTTCTAAAAGCGTATGAACAAACTCAGAGTATAATAGATTTACCAGTTCGTGCAACTGCATAGGAAGTTTCTTTTTTCCCCTAAAGAGCTTTTTTTTTTTAATTTCACATAATTTAACTACTTTTTATATTAGTTCCCTTCAAGAATGTACAAGTACTTGATAGTCTTTATTGTAGGAGAAATTACTTTTCTAACTTATTCTATAAATTATGTAAATAAACATACTTTAACATTGAATATGATAGAGTACTTAGAAAATATAGCAAATACACCAGGAACAGAAGACAATTCAGCCAGGTTTTCTTCAGGGAAGACGTAGTACATTTCCTTTGAATGTTGCTTGACATTAGCCTGATGAAATCTTTTTTGGATAAATGACTTGGACTAAGAGGACTCTTTTTTTCCCCCTGCAGTTTACCACACTACTCATGTATTTTCTTTCCTAACTGCCATCGCTGTGGCTCTGAGCGTTACAGCTGTCTAGGATGCAAATTGCCAGAAGCTAATATACTGCTCTGCTTGATTAAAGTTGCATTTACCATTGAATCACAGAATCACAAAATATTTTTGGTTGGATGGGACTTTTGAGATCATCGAGACCAACGAACAAAAAAACAAACAAACAAAAAAACAACCACACCCAAAAAGTCCCAGAACACCAACACCAAAACCAAACCAAAACAAACGCCCACAACCACCGCCCCACCCACAAACAGACACAAACCAACAATCTCAGGCACTAGAGCATGCCCTGAAGTGCCACGTCTACACGTTTCTTAAATACCTCCAGGGATGGCGACTCCACCACCTCCCTGGGCAGGCTGTTCCAGTGCCTCACCACTCTCTCAGTAACGTAATTCTTCCTAATACCTAATCTAAACCTCCCCTGCCGCAACTTCAGACCATTTCCTCTGGTCCTGCCATTATTCACTTGGGAGAAGAGGCCAACACCCACCTCTCTACAACCTCCTTTCAGGTAGTTGTAGAGGGCAATGAGGTCTCCCCTCAGGTGAAGGTAAAAGGTAAAAGAAAGGTAACTGAAGGTAAAAGAAACTAGATCTCCATTAAGCTGCCATTAAAAATAAGATGTTTGCATTTTTGTTCAGAAGTACCCTTGCTCCCCTAACTGTTGCTGTAACATACTAGAGAATTTTTACAAATTATTCAAATTTCCCCATGCAATTGCCAAATATCAACCACTGGTTTTTCTCAAGTAATGGACTTCTGCTTTAACATGGGCACCACAGTTAGCATGTACCTAAAAGAGGCACAAAGAAAAAAGGCACATTGCTGAAAGACTAACCTATTCACAAAACTCTCAGATACAAACAAACTTAAAAGTTCCACGTTGCAATCTTATTTTCTATGTTGAACCTCTCTGTCCTTAACAATAATAAAAAATACATCAATATGAAAGCAGGAAGAAGATACAGCAGGAAGGCATTTACCTTTTCAATTTATTCCTCCCTGAAATGTCTATCAAATGTTTGATCTTCCCAGAATTATTGCAGTTTGCTTCTTTCCTTGAAGTAACTTCTCTTAGGCATTTGTGGGCTTTGTGAATAGTCACTAAATACGTGGAATAGGATGCTGCCACGCATGAACAGATGTATAATGAGAAGGGACGGCAAAATACAACCTGGCAGTAGCCTCTCTGCATCATGTTCTTGTTGAACACTGATGGTATTAGATTCTAGATCTGCCCACACATCCTAAGGGACTGTTGTTAAGGTCAACTGGAAAATAAATTAAGGCAACTCCTGCAGAAATGGAACAATATTCAGAACATTTGTTCAGACTGAACAGGAAGGAAATTTATTTTCTGGATTTGTTTTTACTCATTTCTTGACACCAAAACCACTGCCATTTTATGACACGCTGTTAGCTGTTGAGAAATCAGGAAGGATGATAGCTCTGAGGTATTATAGAATCTAAACTGCTTGACCTGAAAGAGTTCTGGTGACCTATGGTGTTCTTGTCTTCCCCTTGTCCCAGAAAACGGTATGAATAACAAACACGGCTTCATAACTGCAGGTCTTTTCAGGTGCTTACAAGGCAAAGAACATAACAGCAGAGCTAGAATTCAAAAGCAAATAAATCCAGAAACAGTCTGTGCAGCAAAACTACTGCAAAAGCATGACTGGAAGATCACAGCAGCATTTAATTAAATGAAGAAGAAATAATTGCATCTCATTTGTTCTATTCCTTTTTTTTATTTCTGCTAGCAGAATCACAAACATTTACTATTATAGCAAAACATGTTTTAAAAAGATGGATGTTTCAACCAACCTTGTGCACTATATTTATACCATGTCAAAGGTGAGTCCTCTGATAGCAAGAAGTTATTTGATTGAGAAAGAACACCGTAATTCAATAGTTCAGAGAGAAGTAAAATACAATTAGAAACCTTGGCATATATTTGGAGAAACAGGGATCTCTCTGAGTTATATTTTTAATGTATTTCATTTTGAATGTACTTACTAGTCTATGAATCTATGTGAGTCTCCACTGATTTGCAGGGTATCACATTATCCTCATAGGAGGATTAACTACAAAAACCTAAAGCGCATCCATTGCCTCCACAGGTCATAATCACACTTGAAGTATTTTAGCGTAATGCCAACAGCAAATAGAGGTTCTATATTAAGTGTTATTGCTCTTGATGATATAGTGAATTGCTTTTGTTCCAAACTCTTCTGATTGTCCATTGAAACTCTCAAGATTAACTGCTTCAAAGTCTTAATATTCTATCAGATTTTTTTAGAGAGTTCTGAAACTTCTCAAAAACGTACATTTAAAGCCTAACATGGTTGAAATACCTAAACTGAAAGTCATTCTTTTCTAAGATGATGCAGTCTGCTGGACTTTTTGCATTTTAAAATACATATTTTAATGCCAAATTGAAGCTATGTGATAGCCTTCCAAAATTTAGGGACTGTTTCCCCAAAGTCCTTTAACATGTGCTATAATGTAAACATGTTTATTTTCACTGATTTAAATTAAAGGGTAATGAATTTTAGAGCAATGATTCCTGTGTTTGTTAAAAACTGTGAAATTAAATCAGAGTCATACTTAAGGCTAAATAATGGTTATCTGCCGACAAGTAAAGAAAACGTTGAAGTCCCTCTAGAGCATTTTAACACAGCCCAGCAAGTTTGGATGAGAGACCTAACACACATCAGAACTCCAAACGTGTCCTTTTTCACCGTGGTTTCTAAAGGTAGGAAAGCTGTGCTTGAAACAGCTACGAAACCTTCTGCCCTGGTTTAAAATATAGCTGGCACAGAGCTAAGAAGCACAGAAAAAAAAGGAAGACTAGGGAAAATGTAGGCCCACTGATGAATGAGGTAGGCGCCCTAGTGGTGGAAGACACGGAGAAGGCAGAGTTACTGAGCCTTCTTTGCTTTGGTCTTCACTGCTAAAGCTGTCCCTCATGAATCCCAGACCCTGGAGGCAAGGGGGAAAGTCTGGAAAGAGGAAGATTTTCCCTCAGTAGAGGAGGACCAGGTTAGAGACCACTTGGCCTGGACATCCAGAAGTCCATGGGCCCTGATGGGATGCACCTGCAAGTGCTGAGAGAGCTGGCAGATGTTGTTGCTGAGCCACTCTTCATCAGCTTTGAAAGGTCATGGAGAAAAGGAGAGGTGCCTGAGGATTGGAGGTAGGCAAGTATCATTCCAGTCTTCAAAAAGGGCAAGACGGAGGTCCCAGGGAACTACAGGCTGGTTAGTCTCACCTCCGTCCCTGGGAAGGTAATGGAGCGACTTGTTCTGGATGTCATCTCCAAACACGTTGAAGATCAAGAAGTTATTGGGAGTGGTCAACATGGATTTACCAAGGGTAAATCATGCTTGACCAATCTAATAGCCTTCTATGATGTTATAACTGGTTGGCTGGATGAGAGGAGAGCAGCAGAGGTCATCTACCTTGACTTCAGCAAGGCTTTTGACACAGTCTCCCATAACATACTCATTAGGAAACTGAGGAAGTGTGGGCTAGATGAGGGGGCAGTGAGGTGGACTGAGAGCTGGCTGTGTGACAGAACTCAGAGGGTTGTGATTAATGGAGTAGGGTCAAGTTGGAGGCCTGTAACCAGTGGTGTCCCCCAGGGGTAATGCTCAGTCCAGTCTTGTTCAACATATGCATCAATGACCTGGACAAGGACACAGAGTGTATTCTCAGCAAGTTCACTGATGATACCAAACTGGGAGGGCTGGCTGACAATCCAGAGGGCTGTGCTGCCAGCATGACCTGGACAGGCTGGAGAGCTGAGCAGAGAAGAACCTAACGAGGTTCAACAAGGGCAAGTGTCCTGCACCTGGGGAGGAAGAATGCCAGACACCAGTATAGGTTAGGGGTGGACCTGCTAAGGTAAGCACTTCTGAGGAGAAGGATCTGGGGGTCCTGGTAGGTAGTAAATTATCATTGAGCCAGCAACGTGCCTTGTCACCAAGAGGGCCAATAGAATCCTGGGCTGCATAGGGAAGAGTGTGGCCAGTAGGTCGAGGGAGGTCATTCTCCCCCTCTACTCTGCACTGGTGAGGCCACAACTGAAATACTGAGTCCAATTCTGGGCTCCCCAGGTCAGAGAGACAGGGAACTACTGAAGAGAGTCCAGCATAGGGCAACAAAGATGACTGAGGGATTGGAGCATCTCCCTTATGAGGAAAGGCTGAGAGAGATGTGACTCTTTAGCCTGGAAAAGAGAAGGCCAGGGGGAGACCTGATTAATGCTTACAAAAGAGTGGGTTGAAGGAGGATGGAGCCGGATTCTTTTCAGTGGTTCCCAGTGACAGGACGAGGGGCAATGGGTACAAACTGGAACATAAGAAGTTCCATTCAAATATAAGAAAAAACTTCTTTACGGTGAGGGTTACAGAGCACTGGAACAGGCTGCCCAGCGAGGTTGTGGAGTCCCCTTCTCTGGAAGGGGGAGATTTTCAAGACCCAGCTGGATGCAGCCCTGAGTAATGTGCTCTAGGCAATCCTGCTTTAGCAGGGGAGTTGGACTAGATAATCTCTAGAGGTCCCTTCCAACTCTTGACAACTCCATGATTCCATGAGAACCAGCAGGACAAGCTGCCATACACTGGAATTGTACACTGACTAAACTGAATAAATTTCAGGTAATAGGTATTTCAATTCCTCATTAATTCCCATGTCTCCACCTTTCCCTAATCATGCCAATATAAGGTATAAATCGTCAAAAGACTTGGGTGCTGTACCTGAGCTGCACTGTCCAGATTCTCTTTTTCAGCTTCCTGACAACTGCATGAGAATTCTAATTCCATCTTCTCTATGGTAGTTAGATTCCATAGGCCAAAATGTTTCAGAAACAATCTATTATCAATTCACATAAACTACACTGTATCTGCCAATTTATTTTTTTTTTGTTATAAACTAACTCTACTAATCCCATAAGCTTTAGCCTTCTTCCAATGAGTTTATGCACAGAGAGTTTTTCAAGGTCATGTTCCCCATATTTTTCCTTCCCTTAAATTAATACAGCTGCAATGTCTGTTGATGTGATCTCCTTCTGTTTAATCACAGGATAGTCAGTCATATTTGTAATTGTGTTCTTCTCTTTCAGCCCCAATAAGCTTAGTATTCTTTCTGCTTTGGCCTAAGAAACCTGAGTTTGAATTACTTCACACAGGATAGTGAAGTGGTCCTCTTCCTCACACTATTTCAGTCTGTATTCTAAACTCTAGGTTTCCAAACAAAAGGAAATATGGCTAAGAATAACCCATTTTTAAAAGAAAGCCATAATCTCCCTCCTCAGCTCCTTTCTCCCACTTACCCCTCTTCATTCCTGGTTTCTGAAAGAAGGTAGGTCAGCATCTACCATTCATGGGCCACAATGTGGGCATGACTGGATATAGGCTGCTTCCTACAGTCTTCTGTACGTCCTAAATCCCTATAGATTTCCTACAGTCTTCTGTAGGAGCTAGATTTAAAACGTACTTCTGCATGTAGCATTTTCCATTGACTATTAGAACATAGTTTACTTCTGGGACATCTAAGACTATGTCATCACTGTTGACTCAACAGTATTGAGATATCCAAGGTATCTGTAAAGGAGAAGTATAATTTGGAGATGCTAGGACAGAGGCTGCAAGCAGAATAATCGTATCAGCTTATCCTTATTAGTATTACCTTTAAAATCTTGTTTGCTAGTAGGTAGACTCCTATTTGAGTTAGTAAAAGTCAACCCCAAGTAAAATAAAACAAATGACAATAAAATAGGTTACTAACAGTACTTCTTCCTCAAATTTGTTTTGTAAAAACAAGAAGGCTAAGATGCAGCATGTTCAATCTAAGCCTAAACAACTCAGTGCAGATGATAATTACCTACAAGTGGTGAGATAGGATAGCTCTAACCCAGATAGAAGTTTTGAAAAGTAAAGTAAATCCTATACTGACTGCACAAAATCCTTGTTTAATTACTTTCATAAAAGCATGAAAAATTAAATTAATTAAAACAAGAGCAGCAAATTTACTGCTGGCAAAGAGTCAGACACTAGAAGGCCCTAAATATGCAAAATAGGAACAAAATATAATGGACCGAATTTCACATTATTTGTTATCTATTTGTTGCCTTTATGCAAGAACCCAAATAGAATGAATTAAAAGCAAAAAATGAGCACATAAGGCTTAACAAGATTATGAGACGAGAATGAGGGGCTTAAATTATGGGCATGCCAAAACTATTAAATATTCACGTTTCTGCAGTATCAGTGTGCACAAGACAATTCTTTGCTTAATAGAATTTTCCTTCTCTGTAATTACTTCGGTGTCTGGGTCCACAGAGAAAAATACTTCTAGTACACAAGTATTTTGCCATTTCTTTCTTCTTCTTTACAGTTTGTTGTTGCTTGACTCTATTTTTATTAGTCAGTGCTCTACTTTCTACTGTGTGTGTTAGCTGGGGCCTTCTCTTATGCAATGGTATGAGCAAATGTAAATCTATTTCTTGAAGTGTTTTCTCTGTATATAAATCAAAGAATTTCACTAGATTAAGAGGTGAAGTGATTTTGACTTTCTTAATTCTCTTTCTTAATAATTCTCTTTATTAATTACAGAGTTTTAAAAAGTGTTAACTGTAGCATGATTCATTATCTCCTATTAAATCTTTCGCTACTTTGATACACTATTAAATAACCACTTCATTTTAGTATTGAATGAAGTGATCTTGCTATCGTTTGCACCTCAGGTTAAGTACTTACTGCATTTGTACAAAAATCTATATTAATATTTAAATTGATGAAGAGATCTTCTCTAGCCTGCACTACTTGAATAGCTGCTTCCTCTCATTATTGTACCTTGTACCCTGCACAAGCTCTTATTTGTCTTAGTCACAAAGGAGGACTTTGTTAGAAAGCCATCTGTGAACTATATTGTAAATTCATCTGTACTTACAGAGGGAGAACGAACGAGAATGGTGGAAACCTGCAAGATGGGAACAAGGCTCATTGCTGGTAATTCCATCATGCACAAGGAGGCTAAATTTCAATCATTTCAGAGAATCAACCTCCTCCCCAGAAGCAGAACACTGGGATTCGACCTCTGCTGGACACTGAAAGTAGATGTTTACAGTACAGATAGCTGGCAAGCTTCCATATGACCTTATATGTATACCAAAGCTATGCCACATGCTGACTAGGAGATGTGTAGGAATTTGCTCCAATTTCTTTTCCAAGAACAATTGGAGAGAGATTTTAGTTTCTTGAAAATTTTTTGAGGTTTTTTCATTTGTGGATTGTTCCGTATTTTTTGTATTTTAGCAAACATCTTCACACTAAATTCTAAAAGAAGATTCTTTGTATATGAAAAATCAAGTTAATTCAGTATACCAAATTGCAACTCCCTATTGCACAATCGATAGAAGATACTTTGTATCACAAGTGACTACATCTTCTCTTAAGCAATGTGATGGAACTTGAAAGCCAATACTACATTTTAAGAAAACTAGCCCAAAGAACGAAAGTGCATGCAATCTGGAAAAAAATAGGGTCAGAGGTACATGACTTTGAATATCCACTCCTAAGCAGAAAGATGGTACTAAAAGACTAGAGGTCTTAAAATCAAACTTAAGCAAGTAAAATTATTTTGATTCATTCATTGAAGTGGACAGAACTACTATAGTTCTGAACTCTTCTCAGCCTCCATCAAAAAAAAAAAAAAGTGTGTTTAGCATTTCCCCACATTGCAACGCTTGTTTGAAATAACAGGCACTATAAAAAATAAATTACTAGTTACTACCTCTAGGCTTAATCAATCAGCATTTCTCAAAGGCAGAAAACACAGGCTTCATCGAAGTATTCCCTATTACATCATAATTTCTCTAAAGCCAATGAAGCAATTCTTTTTCCGGTGTAACTGATAGCAGCAACTCTGATCTTCGTATTTCCCAATGATAAAGCACAAAAACTGCAATATGTGGCTTTACCAGCCTATGTAATTTGCCTCAGGGAAAGCAGAATTGCAGAGTTTTCCCATAATGACAGATAGTACTGTTCTGAGCACAGGAATAGATATGGGATACTCAGAGCAGTATTGCTCAAGAAGAAACATTTGAGGATGTATCCTTCTCCCCTATACATGCTTCTTGCCTTTTATTGATTCATGGTACTACTTCTCACCTTTTTTTTTTTTTCCTTTTTTTTTTTGTCACTGATTTTTTTTGCATAACAATATTCAAATTCTGGTCACATCTCCTTTCTTAATCTCTGCATCACCAGGTCTAATGATTTACATTGTAGATCCACAACAAAATTGTTTCTCATGACCTCATATTTTACTCTCCTTCACAAAATAATAATCTGAAGTAGTGAAATATGAAGAGTGGATTGCAATGGAAATCAGAATGTTAATAATGATCATAAATTATTTTGTTGTGTGGTGATGTAAAAAAATCACATAAATATCTTCAAACCACAAAATGACCAGCAAAAAATTAGATGAAAGCGCTAAATACATTAAAATAAAAGGAATTGTATTAGAAGGAAGCTTCAGAAGGATAATCTCCGTGAGAGGAAACTATTTTCTCAGCTGTTTCAATATTGTGTCATTAAGTCATTAAAGCCATATGAATATGGTTGCATGGTTTAGACTTCTGGTTTTGCTACCAACGTAGGTAAACTATTTGAGCAGACCAGCAATATTAGTTTTATAAATGGAAATTATTATTTCATGCAGCTAAACAATAATAATGGCTATCTTTATATGAACTGAGCATTTTCATATGCACATTGCACATGAAGGTCACCCGTAGTGTTAAGCTCTATGATTTTATTGCATTGTAAAACATTATTTGTAGAATCATTTAATAAATCAAATGGAATACTACCTATAAATAAGGCAGATAATTCTCAGGACAGTAAAACCAAAATGTTCTGAAAATAGTGTGATTTATTTTTTTCTATCTTCTTACTTAAGATATGGACCACGAATCTTCTGAAACAGAAATCTAAATGAAGATGTGTCTCTCATAAATGGTCAATTGATTTTCAGCTAGTTAAATTTCGCTTTATATATTTTATCTTTTCAACAACAGATCTTAAAATCAGAATTACCTGAGAAATCTGGGTTTTACAATATTTCTATTTTACGTTCATCTGTTGACAACTTCTCAGTAGCAGCAAACTTTGCAAATACATCTAGCTCGATAATCAAGCAAACCAGTAGAGGCAAAGTAGTTTTTAAAACTTTGGTACTGAAATGCTATAACAACAGTTGCAACAAATATCTCATAAATAGAAATTTCTGTTTGGTCTCTGAATATTATTCAAACCCTGTTGCAATTCTTAAATATGACATTTTAGAGGGATTAAAATAAAGGACATTTCATAATGATTGATTAAGCAATCAATTATATTATACCTTGTATTATTGCACAGAAAGTTAATAAGTCCATAAGATCTTTACCATGATTGGAAGAAAGACTTTTACAACTTCACATTATTTGAGACTGTGACAGGATTAATGGCAGATTCAAAGTTTCCATAAGCAGTCAGACTCTGCAGACACCTTTGAGGATTTCCCTAATCTGACCTCCCAATACAGTTTATGGCTATATGTGATTTCTACTGTTATGAAAACAAGATCTGTTTTATTATGCAAGTTGCTGACTTACATAAAGTTGTACATTAATGTGAGAAAATACCCTTTATTCTCCTGTAGTGCCATGGTGTAGATCATATAATCACATGTCTCTGAGCACTATTCCATGGCTCATTCTCATTCCTTTACTGCCTGAAAAAAAAAAAAAAGATAAATCCTAAAAAGTCTCCTAAGAATTACTCCTCTGCACTTAGAAAACAGACTCAGTACTTCCTGCTTGCAATAACGTCTTTAGCTGCCAATATTTTTTCAGTATTATGGTCAAGCTACAAAATACAAGAATTTTAATAATTTATCTTTGTTTCATTTCTGAAAATAGAAGTAGATATGAGTATTAAAAAACTTGCTGTCACTTCTATGACATATTTGGGTGTATAATCTAGCTATAGGAGCAATCACCTTTTATTTTCTGAACTATTGAATTTCTGGAATCAAACCAATACTTAAAAATAAGCCACCACTCAGATACAAACTGGGTTGTTTACTTTGCATAAAATGAGAGAGACCTCTTCAAGGTTTGCTCTTTTGAAGCTGCAGAAGAGACCATACCGAAGCCAGAGGCTTCAGAAAGTAGCTAACACATCTGTTGTGTCAGGAGAGAAAAAAAACACCTCTTGGTGAGCAAGGGTAGAAGAAAGTGAGAAACCTCCTATTTCCCATTATCCTGTTCTCACCCTGCAGAAACTGCTATTGTGCCAGAAGAGCCTGAGACAGAGAGGTAGAAAAATACAGGAAAGGGGCAAGAATAATTTCCTTTTTCTTTTATTGTATTCCCCTGAGGGAAGTTGGTGGCACAAAGCTTGCTACCATCATCCATCGCAGAAAAACGTTCCAACAACCATTTTAATGGTTTTGACTACTTTCAGTGTGAATGTAGGTTTAGACACACCGATTGATCTGAGCAACAAAAGCACATTTTGGTCTCAAAGTAAACTCAGAATTTAGGTAGAATTGGGGCTCAGTAATTATTTAAGTTAAATCTGCAAAAAATTCCACTGCCTTTTGGTATCTGAAAAAACATGAGTACCAATACCACACTACAGTCCTCCATCCCAAATGTAGAGCTTGTGCGAGGCAGCAAGCATCTCTAACTCTGTTTTATACCATTTTAGCAGCATGTTCCAACAAACACAACAAAAGAATGTAGCAATTTGTTGTATGTACAGCTGCAACCTCCACCTATGGGCAAAATACACAAAGTTTGACAGGATGGTGAAAATTTTTTAAAAGCTAAATTCTGTTTTAGAAAAAAGAATAATGGTTAAAAGAATAAAAATAAAGCCCCAAATAAGAAGTGCAGTCTATTTTCATTGGTTAGTCATCTTGCACACCTGAATGAAAGGAAACTAATTTACTTGAGGCAAATAGTTATCAATTATATGTCACTCTGTCCATTTAGAAACAGGTTTATAAAAGACATATAGAGAATTGAATTTTCCTTTTTCTTTTAAAAACTGCATTTTTTTTAAGCTACAATTAACTGTCCTATTGAATTGTCTACATATTAGACTATATGTAATTATAAAACCTTCTTTAAACAGCCTTAGAAAACCACTATAGTGCAAGAATGTGCTATACTGTTTTTCAACATATTCATAATAAAATTAGGCTGGTCCAAAAATACTCACATTTGTTAATGTGAAGATCTGGATCCTTTCTGTAATACATGGAAGCAGTTTCCCTAAAGCCAATGTTCTTCTAATAGCATAATTTTATGTTCCCATTAAATCCTCATCTTAAATCCACCTCAAAACATAAGTGTACACCTTTGGACTGTAGAAATGCTTGTTTTTTATCTGGTAGGGCTTTGAGAGTGCACAGATGGCTATTATAGATTACCAAAATGGGACTGCACAATAACAGTGCCAGCTGTGTAATAACCAGTCCATCTCTAAAAGAGACTGCAGATTCAAAGAGGGAATCCTTTCAGAAAAGGGCTGAGAGCTGCTTCAGATGAACTGAGACTCTCCATTACGAGGACAGAATTCTGGTTTTACATAAAGGACAGAATGCTTTTAGCATATTCGCCATTAAAATCATGTTTCAGTGAGTTGTTTAGGGAAATGAAAGAGCTGAAATACTCTCCTTTATATTACAGTAATTATACCATTAAACACTCAGCTCTGATTTATTTTAATTTTTCTAATCTGACCATAAAAAAATTATGAGAGAGACTAGATTGGTAGAGAGAGTTACTAGGGGGGAAGCTGATTTCCAGACCATTAGTCCTAGCCAAGATCAGGTCCACAGTGCCTGAAAACTCTCCCTTGAGGAATCTTTTCTAGTTTATTTGAAAAGATATGATGTCCTTGCTCTACATCTCATTGAACTAGTGGGGGGAAAAAGAAAAAGAAAAAGAAAAAAGAGAACTGCATTCAAAGGCTGGCCCTTGGGATCAGTTTATATTTATTTCAGGAGGCAGCAACTCCCTACAAAATTAGTCATCTCCATTTCATTTCCCATTCCTCTTCTTCTGGCTCACTGATACGTTTAGCAATTTAGCAATTGGAGATTCACATTAGGCTAAATGCCTTTTGATAATTACTGAAACAGTTATTGCATGTGTTTGGTATCCTAGGGTTCAGTGCAATAGGGACTGACAGCAATAAGTATCTTGCAGAGCAGGTGCTTTGATATAAGCCACAATTAATTAAAGTAAAACTTTAAATAATTCAATCATTATTGTAAATACAGGGCCATCTTCACAAAGATGTCAATAAGACTTTGCACAAAGGAGAAGTTAATATTACAGCAAATATTGCTTTCTGGTGTCTCAAGATGAAACACTGAAGACCTAAAAAATATAGGGTCAGCTTTTTCTTATACATTCAGATTTAATCAAAACTCGTACTCCATACTGAAGCACTGTAGTACTGTCACAATATTTACCATACTTACACTTAACTAAATATATGAATCAAGCAAACCATCTTCCAGTCTTTTTGGCTTCTCTCCTTTCTCACAAAGCACTTGATCCAATCTTTACGCAGTATAAGGAACTTGATCCTGGGAAAGATCAGTATTAACAATAAAAACAACTGGGTTAAAGATCCAGTTCTCAAAAGGAGCTCAATCGACGGGGGATTTTACAATTTTTACTGTTTGCTTGAAAATCTGAAATAAAATTTATCCTCACTGAATTTAAGGACAGGTTTTTTTAAATTGAATCATGATTTCACCAGACTCTGTCTCTTGAGACCCAGGCTTCTACAAACCCCTACAGAAAACTTAGTCTAAATCATGCACTGCAAATTACTAGCTACAGAATTCAGCTCTTTCCGATTTCTCATAAATGTGAAGACGCTACTCCAACATCTATGAAACATTTATCTATGCAAGTCCATTGACTTTTTTTTCTGCATATATGCGGATAGATATTCCTACAAACATCAATCCAATAACTGCTTGTCAAAAATTCATTCTCTATTATACAATAAGAGTGTAAACTATTAGCAGTTCAGAGGACTAATATTCAAAACAGTTGAAACTACTATCTAACACTATTTTGGGGCTATTTCACCCATAAACTGATCATTTTAATGCAAGGTACAACTAGTCCAGTTGTTTTTTAATAGGAAAGTAAAGGGAGTAGCACTTTTAAGATACAGTTTTTAACAAGTTTTAAAGAAGTCAAAGCTGCAAGGAAAAAAATACTATAGATAGAACCAGAGTGGGGAAAAAATAGTATTATTAACAAAAATAACTGGGTTAAGACTACAGAATGGCACTATCCTTCTAGAAGCTGCACGTCACAAACATACGTATAAAGCTAAAGGTGGAAGACACAAACAAGTTAAAAACCTCTTCATCAGATCATACATAAAATATATGGCTTGAGGGGATAGAAAATGTTCTTCTGGCTGGCTAAGCATGGGGAATTGCTTCGACTCCCATCGTGTCCTTCTAGTAACAGAAACAGTACTAAGCATAAAACCTTACAATAGTTCCTGCAGCAATGTCAGCTAGAGTTCAAGCAGTACCACAAATTGCTGAAGTGTCCTTTCCAAGGTGAAGTTACCATCCTGTTAATGATCTGTTGTGTTTTCCTGATAATGTCATTTGTCCTGGTTTATGCTTGACTTATTCCTATTAAGGAATAAAATCACAGGTATTTGTAATTTTAATACTAGTCTTTTTCCAAAAGTTCATGTATTTTCTCAGTGAAGGAGTTCATTATTTAGTGCTTCTATTAGGGTAGACTCAAGCTTGTGAGCTGAGCTTTTTTGTTCAGATTTAATGGCTCTTTTACAGACAATTATATCATAAATTTTTTTAACTCTTCTGTTTGGTCCTTTGTTAAGAATTGTAATTGTGCCTCTGGCTTAGCAGCTTTACTTGCTAATTCTCCAGTTTGGTTACATCAGTTTTAGGGCTCCACTTACTGGAGGGTTCCTAAGATTTTATGGGGTGACATAGTTCATGCTCCAAGCTTCATCTTTGAGGTGGTTTCTTTCTTACTTTGAGGTGGATTGTTTAACTTCGGCATTAACATGACATACACAGAAGATTAATTTTTAAAAAATCTAGCACACAGTCATTTCCTTTTAATCACCCCACACTAGAGCTCTAATTTCAGAGCTGAAATTAGAAATAATTTTTTGGCAGTTGTGTCATATTCATACCATTAGAGCATGGCTTTCTCTTTTCATGTGGGTGCAAAAGTCTTTAATATCTCTCTAACATTCTTTAAAAGTGTTTTGTTCACTGGGTATAATGATAAAAAAACCTCAAGGAAATTATTTGGAAACCACCATACAGTACATTCCCTGCCTAGGATAACTAGATAAATGATAGCAAAGACAGATAGATAGTAGCCAGCTAGACAATTAAAAGCTAGCCAATGCACATGAAGGGAAAAATGGCTCTTGCCATTTTTTGCAGCCTAGGAGATTGACAAACACTGGGTGTTCCAACAGAAAATCCACCTGAAAACAGAGCCCTAAAGAGCAACACTATTTTCTGTCCACTAGCCTCAGTCCTCTCCTTCCCATTTGCTTAAGCAGAAAAAGCTTGGAAAATGAGTAATTTTTGGTAGAAAAGGAAGGAAGGAAATACCTGTTCTGACAATACTGCTTTCAGGAAGAAGCAGAGTGGGAGACAGAGCATAAGAGACAGAATTTTCCTAACAGCCACCTCTAAATTCATGACATTAGTGAAGTTTCTCAAATCATTGCAACAGAAGATCAGATACCTCATGTATTTGGGTCTAATTACCATGATAGTATAAAAAGATATGCTCTGTAGCAGATAGATTGGAAAGGTCATGGCTAGATTACTGATTTTAAGGCTTTCCATACCTCTTTATTGCTTTTTTTCCAACAAAAATCCATTACAACTTCGCTTATCTGCTCTTAACATTCATGAAATAGGGTAAGAATTTTTCCTACAAGCAAAAAAGTAGCAATCTAGAAAATACGCACATCAGATATTGTGCTTTTACATAGTTACTGGTGCAGTGAAAATAATAAATGACACATATTTAGTAACTAAAAAAAAAAAAAAAAGGAGTTGTTTGCTTGGGAGATTGTGTATTTATTTAGTTTATTGTTGGGTTTTTTCCCAGAAAATGCATTCACTATCATGGTTATGTTTGGCTGGCCCACCTTGCATAGCTCTTTTCCTTCATCTAGCATGTGACATTTAATGGTTTGGCAGAGCACAACATTTTTGTGCATTTAGAACTATGTAAACATCACCTCCTCTAGCTAGGATTTCTGAGTGAGGTTGGCTGCTATCTGTTGCAATTTCATATATATATTTATTTCAAATATGGTGTAAATTCTTCTTCTCTTTGATCCACTAAAGTCAGTTAAGGGCTCTGAGATTAGAATCAGACTCACTCTCTTTATGTCGTAATTTAAAGGGAATCTTCTATGAAAATTTTTATCTTTTCTGAATGCAGATATCAAACTCAGTTTAAAAAAAAAAAAACAAAACCATGTTTTTTTCATTTCAACTTTCTGAACTTTCATTTCAACTAGTAGATACTTCTTTTTCCAAATCAATTACACATTTTTGCCAACAGTAGAAGATTTGGGAAAGAATCACATAGGTTTTGCACAAGAGTGTGATGCATGTTCTTCATTGGCCCTAAATCGAACAACAAATATCTTCCATAAATGTTGGCAAGTCTAAGCTAGAGTCATTGCTCTCATCTTACAATACCTGAATAAAAATTTGCTTTCTCAATCTATATATACCTTTCTTGTCAGTTTTATTGTGAAAGACAGAACAGAACAATCAAAGACATTATTTCCCAATAAAACTTTTCTCATATGTTGGTCTCCTCTCACCCCAGCCTCTGACAGCTCATTAAGATTAGTAAGTGTCAGTAGGTAACAGTATTTAGGAGAAGCTCACAGTTGCACCTTTGGTTTAATGGCAGATTATTTTCTGCCTGTGAGATTCCTTAGCCTATTAAGGATACAGAAGCATATGGCCTACTCAGTTTAGGGCTTGACTTCTCTTCAGCAATGAAAGAAGGTGCAAATGGCTTATATTGTAGCCATCTTTTCTGAAGGATGAGCTGTTACTATTAATGATGATATAATAGTCTCATACTGTTATCCTTACTACTGTAGAGCCAAAGTCAATTAGAAAAGTCTGGTTACGTAATTTATGTTCTCAGTTTCCATCCCTACAGAACTCAACTGGTTAAGGAATCAGAATGAATCTTTTCTTCCTGGCAAACACAAAAACCCTGCTAAATGTGCAGTCTATGCTTACTAGAAAGGGAGTATTAGATGTCAGTAAGACGACAGTGAAAATTGAAAGAGAGCAGAGAAAGGTTACTTGCCTTTTTGAATCACTCAAAATTCATGGTGAGCACGTGGAGTCAGACATTAAGCTTGTAAGCCTTTCAGACTTAAAAAATCATATTTTTCTGGTTTATGATGAATATAAATATAAATTTTCACCTGGAGAGAGAGAGTGCAATCAGAAAACTGAAGGGATTTGCAAGAAAGAGTTCAAGGTTAAAATTCCCTTCCCCCTGAGCACAGACAACATTCAGGTTGTAGGTGACACAGAAGCATAAAAGATTCTTTTAAGAAGCTTGTAATACTACTGAACTATTGTGCTTTAAAACTAACAGTCCCATGTGCATACAAAGATATTCTCGAATCTATTTTTAAAAGCAAAAATAACTAAACTGTTTGTAAAGGCACAAGTTTTATATTTAATAATAAATAATAGAAAACATATAACTTAAATTGCAGTTAAGTGAAATATTTTATAGCTAGTAGAGCAGGTATCAAAATTTTCAGTTTAATGCTCAGTTTTACTATAGCAAGCACAAAAATCCAGTGATATAGCAATGAAATATGAATCTATGCACATAAGCAACAAAAATACTTGATACAACACAACTTTACTAAGAGCCCAAGCACAGAAAAGTTGCAAATATTTTTCCTACCAGTAGTATTTTATTCTAGAATATCAACTGCTGAGCATTTATTCCAGAGGTGAGGCATCTCACAGTGAAAACTTACACTATACATCAAAGTTTCTGGCCGAGCTCTTAGGTTTTCCATTTTCTAAGGTTATAAATAACTGCAAATGTAGTAACTTCTACCATCTTTCTTGATTTACTTCCTTTCTCCAGTAGTGACTGCCAGTTGTTGGACTCTAGTTCTAGCCATTAGATGACAAAAAACTCCATATGCTAGATTTATCTCTTCCATTTTTTCTCCCATATTCTATTTTTTTTCCACAGAATGCAACTTTTAGCTAATGACATTTTCTTCATTTTAATGAAAGTAGCAGGCCTAGTTTCTACCTCCAGCTTATATGAGAGAGATCATATGGCTTTAAAGAGTTTGTGTGGAAATAGGACCTCAGCCAAAATATTGCTTGCAATTATGTCACTGTAGACTTCTTCTCAAGTCTTCTGAGGTGAATTAGAGAAAAAGCCTGGCCCCTCTTGTGGTGCATCTTCTATGACAACAGCTTCATATCGGTCACCTAAAATCTCTCATTTGTCTTAAAACAACTAATTTATGGTGAGCTTATAACATACACCTCCAGAAAACAGGGATATCAGAAATATCATTCTATTTGATTCAGAGAAGCTCTGCAAGATAAACACTGTATCTGTTATATTTTCTTCAGATCTACTTCCACAGCACATTGGGTAGTGTTGACTCAAATAATTTAAAAAGAGGAAATAAGATACATAACCGGTATAAAAGGAGAAAGATACTCTGACCTTGCTACAGGAAAAAACTTGAACTGATACGCTAATGCTTTTTGTTTGAGTAAAAGAACTTGAATCTAGATACACTAACTCTTCCCAAATGAGCTAGTAAAAAACTGACACCCAAAATGTTTGTCTGGCAAAACATACTTTCAAGTAGGGTGTGATTCTGAGACAATCTAAAAAGTCCTAGACTCTTCCCAACCATATTAGCAGAAACAGAAATATATCCCTGTCCATAATCCAGAATTAAACTTTTCTAAGGTAAGTCTTAGATAAGCAAAGTTCTACAACATAATTAATTGAGAGGTAATCTTAAAAAGTATCTGTCTTTTTGCAGCAAAAATTGCTGACATTTTCCTCCTTCAGTACATTAGGATGAGTATTCCACTACAGCCTAGGAATTGCAGATGGCAATTCTTCTGCAAGTCCATTTCCTCTCAGACTTTATTGTCTTTTGACAACAACTGCACGGCCTTGATTTCCTCCTTGCTCTTGTTGAATCCATTTCACTTTGTTTTGCAAGTATTTTGCTGACTCTTTCCCAGCGAATTCTTTCTTGTAACACTATTTTCCATCCTGAAAGGATTCTATGCTAATCAGATAGGAGCAATCTAAGCTAAATTTCACAAGTGCATATAATAGCAGCATTTGGCTCACAGATTGTCTCAGCCTATAGCCCTGTCATGACAGCCTCTCCCATGACAAGTGATAGGAGCTTACAAATAAGGCAGAGTTGCAAAGGACAGTGGATTTCAACGAGCCATCCACTAAGTTATTTGCAGATAGAGCTGCTATTTACAATGTCTAGTGCAGTATTTACAGTGCAAAAATGGCTATGAGATCCTTTAGCATCCCCTAGCCACACTGATGTTCTCAGCTATTCTCGCTCTCGTTTCCTCTTCTCTATCCTCTCCTCCTCATTCTCCCCAGCACACATATACAAGCACACATAAAACTCTCTTCTGCTTGGAAATACTTTCCCAGGAAGTTTCACAGAGACAAATTCTGGATAAATAAATAAGATACATGAAAGTAATTACAGGAATAAGAAGAGGAGTGCTTGACAACTGTTTGGGGCACTGGAGTTGGTTTCCAGTGAAAACTTCCTACTGCTTTCTAATTGCAGTGTTGTTTAATTTGTAAGTGATTTCTGAAGTGAATCTTCTGACATGTGACATAATCCAATTTCCATGGAATAATTTATTCTTAATGTTGTAAACTCTATACTGCCTATATTTTGACAAGTGTATGCATAATATTCATAACTGAATAATTTAGACACAGAAATCTTCAGCAGAAAATGCTACATCTATACCTGAACCAAATGCAATATTATTTCCCAAGCGGAAAGAGATTCCTAAAATGTAATCGACCACAGGACTTAATTTTGATTAATTATATGAGTAGTTACTCAACAGAATCACACAGAACAAAGAAAAAAAGGCTTACATTTCAGCATCTCACAAAAGGACAAGGAAATATCTTGAAGATGACCAAAAGTATCCTAAAAAGGGCAAAAATTTCTCAGTGTAATTCTGTGAGTCCTTATCTTCCATACTTGAGTAACATGTTAATTCCCCTTTCAAAGCTTTCCATTTTCCAGGCACTGAAACAGGAAGTAAGAGAAATTTACACATTGACATGATGAATATTCATATACCCTGACTTTAAGAGTCTATCTGAGGCTGAAGTTAAGATATCAGTCTCCTTAGACCTAGATTGTAGTCACTGGAGAAAAGAAGGCTATTGCTTTGTGCAATTCAGGGAAATGATTAGTCTCCTATCCTGAACATCTGGAGAAGTGAAGAACAAGTTCCAGTAGTGCAGGAAGTTTAGGGAGAGGAGCTTAACTTAGACAACCACATTGGTGACGTGAATAAACCCCATTATTTTCTTTCCTCACAGCATTTTACATAACCAAATGCTTTTTGTCAGCATACCTGTGACCTCAAAGACCAGACCAAAAGAAACTGTTACTGGTCATTGATATTCACAAATGTGGCACAACAGGACTTACAGATATGATGAATTTTCTTGATTACAGTATCTTTTCCTATAGCAAAATTCAAAGGAAGCAATAGCATAATGTTCTGTGGAAAACTCTCTGCTCAGACCAAGCTCTCTAATTGCATCACTTCAAATCAAAGCAAGAGCAGCCAGCAGCTCAGATTCAAGCATCTACAGAGAAGCATTTGGAGTATGCACTTGGTTGATTCTGGCATATTCCAGATAAGTAGAGTTACTCTCTTTGAACCAATGGATAGTAAATTACTTACAGAAAATAAAGAACAGATTGAAAGCAACCCATCCCAGTACAGTCAATTGCATGGTAGGAAAGATATTCATCTAGGATGTGAACTAATCATACAAATCAAATCTTGATTCTGAGCCTGGCAGGAACTTTGATTAAAGAAGCATCTAGTTTTCTAGGTACAGCTAAAGGTATAATTCATGCATATAATAAGTACTACACACTGCCTCCACTGCTCAAACATCTTTGAAAGTATTGTGTAGGAAATGAGGTATCACCTGATAATGTATTGTTAAAGACAGAAAAGTATGCCAAAATACAGTAACTCATAAGATAGATTCCTTGCATAAAATGAAAGGAAACTGGATTACTTGTTTTTAATACAGACAATCTAGTTAACTTTCAAGAGCTGTAGCACCAAGAAAAACATTTCTCCTCTTCCAGCATTTTACACTGTCTGTACAAAAACAGCCACATAATTGTACAGATGGTATAGTTTCACCTTGCACTTGAAGGGAGTACAAGATCAAGGGGAAAGGGCTTATCTGTGAGAGTTTTGTGTTCTCTCACATGCTGGTGTTATTTCTCACACACAGACAACTGCTACAGTGATCAGTGATGACATTTTTTCTGTACCTTCCTATCATGCACTTTCAAATCAAAGGAAAACCTGGTGAGATCTTTTCCCTAATCACAAGCAAATTTGAGTCACCATTTCCCCACTTTATTTAACCTGCAATACTAAGTTGCCCCTCCATTAATTTTGCACATCAACTCATGTGGCCTCATTGGGACTTTGGATGACATTGTGACTTAGACTTGTTTACTGACCATATTCTACCCCACACTACAAATGACCACTGAAAATGCCAAGTCCTTCTCTCACCAGTGCATATAGCAGAGCACAAATCATTTACAGATTCACCAGGCTGATACATGAAAAGTCTTAAATGTTTTTTAAAAAGTAAATTGCAGCGACACTGTTTGTCCTTTGAATCACAGCACCGTAAATCAAAAATAACTCTATTTTAGTCAATTATATTACATAGCTATAAAACTGTTCTGACAGAACGGAGTAAAAAAATGCACTTGTTCCCTCCCGTGTGTGTGTGCAATAAATTACCTGTAAATGCCATGCTTTAGCATAGATTTTAAGGTGAAAATTAACAGAAAATGACACCAATGTGTTATCAAAGTACTGCTGATGTGTTTAACCCGAGAGAAAAAATTCTGTTGTTTATGGCTTTCCTATAAACAAGGAAAAGTATTAAAATTATTATCTCTTTATAATTGATCACGTTACATCAGACTTTCCCAGGGTGCATTAATATTGGGGTAAAAACCACATGTGAGCTTCTTGAAAATTTCCTGATATTATAAACCAGACAGGCAGAATGGCATGCCGTACGCCCTTCAAAATGGTACACTGAGCTGCTCTGGTTGTATCTGTGCTACTAGCATTTTCAGACACAGAATAACAGTGTGTATCTAATTCCAGTCCCTGGCACCAGTTCTTTTTCCCATGAAATGAACAAGAAGAAGTAACGCAAGTTCAGAAAGTATCTGGCATTTTTGCAAACAGAGAGGTTTTTTGTGCTTTCTTATTTGCATTTTTTCTCTCATAGATGGTGCTATAGCAACTGAAGATAACTTCAAAAAAGCCCAGAATAAAAGCAGGGTATTCACAATTTAAAACATTAGCAAGCAAAAGTCCCAATTAGATGAATTTATTTTTAAAATAATTCTATTTTTTTATAAAGAATTAGACTCATTTTTAAGAACTGTTTTTATAATAAGTATGCACCTTTTGTTCATTCTTTTAGCCACTGAAACCTGAATTAAATCTATACGTCAGCTCATTTTGGCCTGTATTTGCAGAGTAATTAGTGAATTGTGGTGCTCTGAAGGGCCTTGCTCAGAAACTCGAGGTTATCCTACAGTTTCATTTGAAAAAATGTGATGGTCTTTCAAAGCTGACTGGCAAAACTGGAGACCTCAGATCTGTAGTCATTTCTGAGCGAAAAACATGAGGGAAGACTAAAGGACCAGATTTGCTCTTTCTTTAGACAAAAAACTTTAATTCGTTAGGGAGTAGAAAGAATTATCTACCTTGTTATCTTTCTAGAATACTAACAACAACAACAACAACAAAAAAAAAAAACAGGTTTGTAAAACTTGCAAATATGAAAGGGAAATGCAAAGTGTTACTACAGAGGAGCTGAACAGTCGTACAGAGGTAATGCCTTACTAATCCCTAGGAGGGCTTTGATACTAAATCAGTTGTACAAAATCAAGCATCTCTTCTAACACAGCTATCATGGAGGGGAGAAAATCTTACATGCTTAAATAAGAAGTCATAGAAAAGCATAAAGAATCACAGCATGCTTACAATTTGCAAGTCCAAATCTTTTCACACCTCCAAAAGCAAAACTCTGCAGCATCCAGACTGATAAAGTAGAAGCAAAGCAAATATAAAATGCAGACAGATCAATAGGATAATGACTCCATTTGAACTATTTGGTGAACGGATCAATACTCCACTGAATCAATGATTTTTTTCTTAATTATAAATTAAGTCAAAGCTGAATAAGAAAATTAAAAGTGACATGACAATGCAGAACTATATCAGAGCTGACATTGTCAGGAAGGCAGAAAGAAAGACCAAAACTGGCTGAACTTTCAAAAACAAATATGACAAGTTATATTTTATTAAGAACATTAATGACCCATTTGTCATTCTATCACCAACTCAGCAGGGTCTGTGAATCTTTATTTGACATACTGAAACAATAATGTCTAAAGACATTCACAGCTTTTCCTGTTCTTATCTAGTATTGAACGGGAATAAGTATAAAATTTTCATGTGAAAAGAAGGATAGTAGGTAAGGAAATTAACTAAATTGACCTGGATTTTATGCAACTGGAGGCAAGGCCAGTCTTTCATTCACTCTTCTGTTAAAAAATTTATCTATGCTGAATTATCAATACTGTAACACAGTGATGTTGTATCTAGAGTCATGTAAGTAAAGTATGCAGATATTCTAAGTACCAGTCATCATGCAAACAGGTATTTGGTTCAACCTCTAGTTCAATATGTCTTAGTATCCTCAGTATCCTTATTACCAGAAGGAGGTAGAAACTGCAGTAAAAGTTGTGTCCAATAAAAAAAGAAGAAAATTGATATCAAGTGCTATTTTAAGACAATGTAAGTACTAGAATCATAACCAGTTTAACAACCCACAATACTCTTGTCCTAGAAGAAATAGATTGGTTTTCACTTTACCCTTAGAATGTTTGCTATAATTACTCAGAGACACTGCTGGGTTTTTTGAGCTTATATACATGGATAAATTAAAATACAGTGATAACACCCAGCTAAATTGGAAAAAAAGTTGTAGCTGACACTTCTGTGGTGTTAAATACCTCTGAGAGCATGTCTAAAAGGAAGGTATATCTATTGCCTGGTTAGCAGAATCATAAAAAATTGTAAACCCAACCAAATAAAACTCCAGTGCAATCATGAAAGTTTGCCCATGGAAAGATAACACCTGGGGCTCAAGCCTTCTCTGAAAAAAAATAAGCTTTTGAGAAAATTAGTTTAAAGTTGAAGTCCTTCCTGAAAAAGGAATTTACTATAAGCCTGACTGGACTGCTCTGCTTATAATGCCATTTTCATTCCTTTCTTAATGTTTTCCAGCTGACTGCATGAAGATTAAATATTAGGATCAATAAAACCTACAATAAAGAGTTCATAAAGAAGCAATGTGCTATCAAGAAACATGACATACAAAGAAATGTATGACAACATTCCACACCCTTGCAGAACAGGGTGACCACACAGGCCTATGCCAACATGTAAAAAGAAAATCTATTCTAACCAATGATAAATTGGCCTTCTCATACAATATCTGATATACATGGAAACAATATTGGCCTGACCAAGGAGAATCAGAAATATCTGTCAAAGCAGCAGCCTCTACTTATAGGATGGTATGAGCAGTGTTAACACACATTCTACCTATAGCTCCAGAAGCTTTTCAGGTGACTGGGTGAAAACAGATGGAAAGCAAGCATCAGAAAGCCAAACAACAAAAAGTTAGAACGAAGTCTGTAATTAATGCTGCACGTTTAAATTAATTCATTTGTCTCCTCTCTATTTCTGAATTATGATACAGTTAATTACATAATTTCATACATTTAACTCATCTTATTTAATAAATAGCAAGTCATGGCTTTGAAGAGAATGACCTTGGTTTCCTGGAAGGATTATGACAAATCAAATGAGATACTGCAGGGGAAGAAAGAACAATCATATGGCTTAAGAATTTTTTACACTCTCCCAGAATATTAGATTTTATCCCTGACTCCGACAAAAAGTTCCTGGAGGAATCTGGACAAAATCCTTCAACTGAATCTTTTAGATATCCTAACTAATCAGTCCCCACTATTTGGGCACAGAAATTTGAGACCTGATTATATAAATTTCAAAGCCACCAAGGAATCACTTCTGAAAATTATGTAAGCGGGATTTGATTTTATAAAATCAAATGTCAGTGCTTTGATTTTAAAAAATTTTCTGTCCGACTAAGTATCATGCAAGAGTCTGAAATTTTCTGAACTACAAATATCACGCCGTGCACCCAGGATTAGCAGACAAAATAACTAAAGTTTCATGTGTTTTAAATCATGTTGATAAAATTGAGTCAATATTGTTCTCTTACGTCCTATAAAATCATATGAATAAATAAGAAATCTTGTCTTCAGAGCAGGGTTTAAATATCATTCAGTACTTTAGATTGGGCTTGCATATTGAAAAACAAAGATAAGATAAAATATTGAAGCTGAGTGTCTGTTGCTTATCTTGTGCACTAAACAAGTCTTGGGAGGGCCGGGGAAGAGAAATCCAACATGTTATCATGCTCATGCCTTCTGCTTCAACAGTTTTTGTAAGTAGAAAGTGTCTGATAGACTTAAGGTATTAGTAATTATTCCATTCAGTGCATCTCTTGACACACACAGAATGAGTTAGTAATCCTGTCTTATCTTCAATAATGCCAAACAGTTTTCTACCCACTCTACTCTCTAATTTTGCTTCCAGCCAGTCTTACCATCATACAAATTCATTTTTGTAGACTCAAACAACACAGGCTATGAGATTTGGTGCCTGTTTGTCGTGGTTGAAGGTGGGCTAGCCAATGACAAGACAACAAGATGCTGTCACCTCTCGCTCCAAGGAGAGGAAGAAGGGAGGGAAAGAGATTTATGAATTTAGAAAAAGCTAAACTACTTTAATGAAATATTAATAATAAAATAAAAAGGAAATAATGAAATAAATACAATATACTCAAATATATACTAAACCGTATCAAGCTCCCAGGGAGATGTCACTGGCAGGCAATGGGAAAGTTCCAGACTGGACTCAGTGGGGAATGGGAACCGGACTCCAGAACACTCTGATTGGGATCAAAGGCAGATGAACTGACAGGGTCCTCCTTGGTCATCAGTCACCAGAGAGATCCATTGAAGAAGCCGCCACCCAGCCCAAGCCCACTGAAGAACTGGCGAACTGACCCTTCTTCTCCCTCAGCACTTACAGTGACGATGGCAGATGGGATGGAATACCCTATTGGCCAGTTTGGGTCACCTGACCTGTCAGCGCCTCCCCACAGCTGCAACCCCTCCACAGGGTAAGCAAACAGGTCAGCTGACCCTGGTTGCCACAGCAACAAGTAAGAGCGAGAGCTTCTCTCACTGAACAGGAAGTTGGTGCTGCTCCACCTCAAACCAGAACACTGTTCAATTTTAAACTTTTTCATTTCTCCTTCTTAATTTTTTTTCTTAATATAGTTCACTGTTATGCTTAGAGGTCAAGTATAAGGATCAATAGAACATGCAACAAACAAGCCATAAAGAAGTAATCTCTACTGTTTATTGGAACAGGCTTACAGTAATTCGGAATATGAACTGAATGCTAAAAATGTTAAATTGTCCATAAAAGAACAATTCAAATTATGAACAGTCTTATTTATCCCACCTGGAAAATTGAAAACTATATGTGCATGTATATCATAATATAAGATGTTTTCTACTTCAGTGGAATGTTTCAGAGTTGTTTTCTTGAGGTTTAACATTGCCACTCCAGAATATTTTAAATAGTTGTGGGGAAGCTAATAGAGCCCAAGGTTTGTGAGCTTCACACACATGCACACACCCCCAAGTAAAATAGTGAAACAATCACATATCAACTATAAGCTCATGCTCTTGAAAGCTGTTTGTAATGTAAGATACCACCATCTTTTCTATCTAAACAAAAATCTGGATTATTACAAATGTTTGAAACAATGTGGATTTGGCTGATCTTTAACTAGAAATTCTAGTGAGATCTGACAAGAGGCTTGATACATATAATTTAATTTTTATAGAAATCTTTTACTGGCTTATACAGGAATTTTGGTTCAAATCCAACTGTCTTCAAGATAAGGCAGTTGCTATAAACTGCACAGAATATTAATATACCACACATCAATGCAGTGCTTGTTCCTGATGTAAACCAAATTTTCTCCAATTTGTTACCAGCTAAGAATCTGACCAAAATGTATTGACAAATTTATTAAATCCACCCTGGGAGCCATCCACATATGCCCATCTCTTATGCTGTTGATAGGTATGCTATCTTTCTTACAGGAGAAATACAGAAAAAAAAAATCAAATAGATGCAAACTTTTTCTTCGTTAAGTATTTAAAAAAAAAAACAAAAAACCAAAAAACCAACCAGAAATATAATGCCTTATGCTACGTTCTCTCATTTCTTTCTCTAATTTTCTATTTCAGGTTAGTTGTCAAGAAATAAACATACTTGATTACATGCAAGTAGGAATTAATAAAAAAAATCTTTTCTGTGCCGTAACACATCGGAAGCACTCCTTGTGTATTTCCATAAGGGTTCCTATAGAGCAATCTGTACTCTGGACCTACTATTAATCTGCTTTGACCTGAGAGCCAACATACTTGACTCAACTGTGAGTTACCTCTTTTTCACTCACAAATGTCAGTGGTGCCAACTTGCTGGAAGAATTAAGTCTCCTCCTTGCCTGAAACAAGTCTAAACCTAACCTGGAAAAAGCATTACTGCCAAGGGAACCTGTGGATGGGCAATAAAGGTATGGTTTACTGCAGTCTAGGTTTTAAACACTTCAGTGTTGAACTCCTTTGCTTCCCAGTAAACAAACCTGAAAGTAGGGATTCCTTGAATTAATAAAAGGGGAGTCTCATATAGAAAACAAACAAACAAACAAACAAACCAACCTGCTACACCAGAGGTGTGATATACTTCTAGGCTACAGGTAATAGACTACTCCAAGTCCAGATAGACCCACCAGCAAAATGCCATCAAGGCAGCATCCTGTAGGAGGTACTGATACCTACTGGGGAAAAAGGAAGGAAATATTAGACTGGGAACTATATAGACCTAAGGAAAAAGGGCAAATTCAGCTACCTCCTGCCAGATAAGGTATGTTTTCCCTGTTGCTTCATTATCAGTTATATCACTTTCAGTGTATATTGGCAGGACTTCAGCATAGGAGATTTTGGTAGGCAGTGGCCAGCTCTTGCATCTCATTACCTTCTCATCCCCAAAGCAGAAAGCCAACGGAAGACTTTATAAAAATGGTAGCAATAAAAGCAAGCAATATGACGCAGAGTCATCTACTGTAATCTTGACTTGTAAAATAATTAAATACTTTTCTTCACTTGACATTTGTTGCCTGCCATACATTTCACATTGCTCCGCCATACAGCAGAAAAGTTTTATCAGATTTCACTACATCTGGGGTATGGTCAAATGAAAGCAAAGTGAAAATTGTAGATGTAGAAATTAAAATCACCAGCCGAAATAAAGCAACGGAAGTATTACACAGAAATCATCATCATCAATTGGAGGTTTGGTGGTTGCTGTGGGATGAGTAATCACAAAATCTAAGACAGCAATAGGCACCCTTACTCTCCAAGTCAACAGTGTAAAATAGAAGCGTTTATATTTAGATTAAATTCATTAGTGTAGAGGCAGCCTCAGTGTATCAATCTATGAACCATGGCCGGAAGACTGAATTCTTCTTCCCCTCATGCAAATTTTAGCTTAGTATTGAGGTGTAATAATAGGCATTGTAGGAAACCTTGAGGTCCAGAAATTGTGCTTATTCAGAGATGCCCATGGTTTCCTTAGGATCTGCAGCTTGCTTATAATTGTTGCTCTCACCATTTCTTGAGAGCTTCAGGAAAGCTCAAGACAGTTTAACTGCAGTTTCTTGGAGGCAGGGAACTTCTCTATGTCTACTAAAACAGGTTCCTGAATATAAGTGAATTTTCTGAAAATCTGGGGATGGGCTTATTAAGCGCTACTCTCCACTTCAATTTGGTCTAGCCTGCATGAAGACATCCCATCCTACAGTGAGCTTGCAGGGCTGTGTCACAGAGAGTTTGTGTCCTGAGATTACTTATTCTCTCTAGTCTCATGTAGGCCATGGTAGTAGAAGAGAGGTTATATTACCTCTGCATATTCTGTGCTAGTGATGTGATCACTATTAAAGCACTACATACAAGTATGACCTTCACATTTCAGGAGGAACTTTGATAAATTTGAAAAAATTCAGAGAAAAACCCAAGAACAATTGAAGAACCATAAACTTGCAGTTACAGAGAAATTAAGAAGTTCATTCAATTTACTTCACTAAAGAGAATCATACAACCTCGATATAAAAGACAAAAAAACCCACCAAATTCCTAACTATATCTCTTGTATTTCTCAAATTAAGATATAATACGATTTGTACAAATTCTGGATTAAAATTTAATATAAATCTTTTTTCCTTATTTGTTTTTTTTTTGTTTGTTTGTTTGTTTTAAGAGGGAGTGCAATTAGCCAGTGGGATAGCTTACTAAGCATTGTTCATCAACAAAAATAAGAGACTCAAGACTCAAGGGTATTACTCAAGAAGCAGCAGCTATTCACCACCATGGATCTTAAAGTCAGAAATCTAACTCACAGCATTTCTATAGCTTCTGTAGCAAGGAAGTCAGAGCAAGATGGTCATTGAGGTTCTGACATCTGACCTCAAAATTTATTAACCTAAACAGTAATAAAGAAACATTTAAAATTTTTCTGAGGTCTCCAGAATGATATGCAAATACCTCCCTCCCACAATACAAACGAACCCCAGAATTTTTGTTACTCTTCCAAAATGCCAGCTATACATATACAAGATAATAAAGGTTCAGTATCTGGGCTTCAGAGCACTAGAGTGTTGTGTAAAACACAGATAATAAAGCTGTGAAATTACTTACTACATTTTACAATTTCCACCAGTATATTGGAAATTTCAGTAAAGAAAACCAAATAAACTACCAGCAATTTTTGTATCCCCTTTTTCTTTCCATGAGAAAACACCAAAACTGAAGTCCAATTAATCTTGCTTGTGAAGTAACCTGTGAATTTCTCTCTGGGAGAAATGTTAAAATGTGTTTCTCTGTGGGAGCACTCTGGCTTTGACTGTTTGTCTAGTATGTTTCTTATATGCATACAAGAAAATCTGTACAAAAGTGATTCCAATGTGGCTAGACAGATACATTTTTATCATTACTATTATTTTTTCAAGAGTTGACATCTCCCAAACAGCTCATTTTGGAGCATTCTCAAAGTACTTTCTCAAGCAATGACATTTAAATGTCCTCTGACATTTTTGAAGATAGTTTTTTTGTGAAAAGTGGCAAAACTCCTTCTTTTGGCATGCAGCTGCAATCAAGGATTTTTACTCACCATAAAACACGTCAAAATAATGGATGGCATTCCCAGTAAAGAAAATTAATTTAAACAAGTCAGGTAGAAACACATACCTTTCTGCAGAGAAAGGATTCTTTCAAGAAGTTCAGCTGAAGAAGTTCAGCTTATTTATTGCCTTCGTGGAAAACTGTACTACACAATTGTTTGGGACTGGTTTATTTTCCTTCAAAAAGGTTTATATGCCTTCAAAATAAAACAAAATTCCAATACTACCACTGTTAATGTTGCTTCTTTCAACCTGTGTGCAAAAAAAAAAAATCCCTTTTGACTTCCAGCTGGCCTAATAGTTAGTTAATTAGTGCAGCTTATTACAAAATCAATAGCAACATGCCATTGCTGATACATTTCCCATTTACAATTGTGAATATACAGGGCTTCCCACTACTTCATTATTGAATTTATTTGTTGGAAAGATTACTTGGTGAGTAATGTATTGGGCTGGCATGAAGTCTCTCTGTTCCGCATGTACAGAACACAAAAGTGGAGATGAGGAAAGACTGCTTACCACCTATTTCTATAAATTCTATTTATTTATCAGACTCTACTGTATGAAAGATTAATAAAATACAATATTAACCCCCCTCACCATTTCTATATGTTTTAATATACCTCTCTAACAAAATCTAACAATAGAAATAAAAAGAGCAACAACATTCACCCACCCTAACTCATGCAATCCCTGGCAGTATAAATTTTGTGTGTTACTGGGCTCAGTAACATCAGAGACACAACTACTTCAGGTATTGTAAAACACACAGGGTGACATCTCTGGTTAGATAAAGATATTGTTAATAGTCAATAGCAAGAGAGTAATTCTAGCCAAACTAATGTTCCCTTAGCCGTTGCAGTAATTTTTCTCAAAAAAATTTGTTAATGTCACCATATCAAAAACCAAAGCAAGCTTGACTCTTACATTAGACGTACTTTGAAAAGATAGTAAAGCAGGGTTTTCTAATTATTTTTTTAAGACCTCATAAATAATTCCAGTGCCAGACAAAACAGTGATGGTTATTCAACATATTTTAAGCATTATGTTATCACTAATAAGTCTGGAAGATTTTAGAAACATAGAATAATTTAGGTTGAAGGGATGTCTGGAGGTCAAGTAGTCGACTCCTCACGCAAAGCAGAATTGATAGGATCAAATTGCTTATATTTGTGTCCAGTCAAGTTTTGGGTACCTCAAGGATGGAGGTCCCAGAACCTTCTTAGGCCCTTGTGCCAGTGTTTGACCACCCTTGTGGTAAGAAAAGCTTTTCTTTATATCCCATTTCCAGCAGTTAACTTTCACTGGCAGCAGCAGGCCACCAGAAGAGGTTCTGAGAAAATGCAGCTCCCAGGAGATGTTTCCTGAGGGAGGAGCTTGCAAACTGCTGTCACAGCTGCTGTGACCCTCTCCATCAGTTGCCTCTGCTGTTATCCTACTTTGCACACACCACCCACTGTAGGTGAAGATCAAGTACAAGACCATTTAAGGAACCTAAAAGTGCACAAATCCATGGGACCTGATGAAATCCATCCGTGGGTCCTGAGGGAACTGGTGGATGAATTTGCTAAACGGCTTCACATTAAATTTGAAAAGTCACGGCAGTCTGGTGAAGTTTCCACTGACTGGAAAAGGGAAAACATAACCCCCATTTCTAGTAGCCCTGTACCTGGTTCTTTTGTACCCTGCTAACAGCTCACAGCTGGCAGTTCAAATATGGAAACACAAATTTCTTCTTTCAGCAGCAAGAAATATGTCTCTGGCATCTTTCTTTTGCACTTGTCAGTCATGAACTGCACACCATACAGATTCTGAAAGCAGCAATGGCACCACAAGAGTTACAAAAACACTGGTATTCAGGGATTTGAAGTAGTGGTTTGGTTTCACAGAAAATAACTGAGAAAATGCTTTGCAAATATTCCACATGACATTATTTTATTACACCTGTGCTTTGACTGTGTACATCCCAACACCTTACTTGGGTAGTCTACTTGTTGCTTTGAAATTAGTACAAAATCCAATTTCTGTACAATTTGGTCTGGCCAGACCGTTTACCCTCTCATCACAAAATGGACAACACATACATCATTTCTTTGATAAAATTCTCCAGATATTTTCATCATCTTACCACAATAATTTAAAAATAATGGCCATAGTAAACCAAAGTTTTGAAGTAGTGGCTTTTCACTGAAATTTCACTGAATTTTTAGAGTTGGAAGGGACCATAAAGATCATCTAGTCCAACTCCCCTGCTGAAGCAGGATTGCCCAGAGCATGCTAGAGGGCATTTAAAAATCCTTCGCTCCACAGCCAGGGTGCCTGTGGGGACAGGCTGAGATCTCCCAAGATGAATCTCATAGATTTTGATACAACTCATATTCCTCAAAGCTCTGATGCACAGGAGACAAGTGGCTACAGAGATGAGGCTGCTTATAAATCTAGGTAAAAGGTGTTCCCAGATCACACTTTATGCTGCACTTTCTCTACTTTATGCCACACTTTCATCTGGAAACCAAATAATCCTATGCCCCATAGAGGACCTTCTGCATAAAGTTCCATCAGGACCAGTGGAGTAGGAGTGACCTACTAGGTGTTGGTATAAACATTTTCCTCTGAATGAAAGAAATCAAGTTTCGGTCTAAGACTCCTATCTGTACATGGGTCTTGGGAAGTAATCAGGTCTATAGAACTGGTTTTGTTGCTGCTCTTTTTTCCCAAGAATAAAAGCTAAAAAGATCTGACCATCTTCAAGGAATTTATATCTCCCTTGGTAGCGCACAATTTTTCCCCAGTGTTTGCAGAATAATATACTGTGATGAGTAAATTCTATGCTAGACAGGGGAAAGAATAAAGTTTATGAGAGAGGAGATATATATATATGTTTTTTTTTAAAAAATCAGAATACCTTAGAAGAAATTCCTGGGTCATCTTCTCTGGGTACTCAGGGTGCTTTGTGCAAAGAAAACACTCCAATATCTTTTTGCTCCACAGTCCCAGAGGGAATGTGAACTATGTTTTAAAAAGCAGATTTGTCTGAACTTTATGTGATATAAGGTGAAGTGCTTCCCTCAAGTGTACCATGGAGTCCTGCTCCCTGTACTGCAGAACAGGTCTGCTGTCTTCATGTATCACTGTGGATGCAGATACAAGTTAGCAGATGTGCAAAAAGGAGTGCTCCATCCAGAGACAGCATACATTTTTAGTGCTTGTGAAAGCCAGGTTAGTAGAGAGAGAGACAAGGAACAAAGCAAGTAAGATTTAACTCTTTCAGGTAACAATGCACAGGAGAAAACTGTGGGCAGAAGTGGATCATCAAAATATGAAGCACAACTATCTAAGCAGAGGACCACAATGGTTCTCAAGATCATTTCTTTGTGCAGTACTACATGCTGTGTCATATTTATTATTAATTTTTCCAGCAGAGTAATTCAATATTTTTTGTGCCATGTCACAGATCAAAGACTTGGATATTGTTCCCATTAAAAATGACAGCTATGAAATTATTTTTGTTAATGTTATAATGAGCCAACTATGTTATTTTTTGTTGGGAGCAAATGCATAGCATTATTGAACCTCCTTGCATTTTCCTCTTTGCTAGAAGGCAAATGGAATGATAATTTTATTTCTCTGTCGGAAAATAAGATGAATTTAAAAATCTGTTTATACTGTAAAAGCGCTGAAGTGATAGAGCAATGCAATATAGTCCACGGAACATTTGCAGTGCAGTTTCAGATATTTCCATGAAATCAAACCTCTACCTTCAGTCCCTAAGGATCAGTTTTTTAATAAGTTTTGTGGTGCCACTGCTGCTTTACTGCACCATCTGCTCTTAGAAGTCAATCAAGAAACAAAGTGAATTTTCGAGGCATTGAATAAAAAGTTTCTAAATACCAAGAGCAGACAAGGGCAATCTTGAATTATTTCCATGTTTCTTTAGAATCTCTCTCATGCCTGGAGAATTGTGCATGGTGAGTCATGTTGGGACACAGGTGATGTATTTAACAAGCAACATAGCAAGTTATACGGAGTGACTTGCTACTTATAACAGCAGTAAACTCTACTGCCATAAGCATTGTAATTCTTAGGGGAATAATGCAAAGGGTAACCAGACATCCCCCCATAATTCATGCTTTGCAGGTCTCTCCCCTACCTGAATCTCGTTCCAGAGCTGCAAGACATAAGGTAAGGCAGTTTGTCTTCTAAGCGGCTTTCTCCTTGTGCTCCTTTCCAAAGTGTGCTCCTTTCAGTTCCCCTATGCCCTGTACGAGTACGTGGGACCACACAGCTTACAATTAATGCCTGAGAATCCCTCACATAATTTTTTTTCAACTGTATGACTAAAAATAAAAAGTTCAAACTAAAGTATCAGAAAACTTGGGTGCTAGATATTACCAGCTCTGAAGTCAACTAAGACATCAGCCTGCTGATTGATTGATCTTGGGAGGCCAAATGACAGTGTTTCAATCAGGTGTTAAAAATCATTTTACATGGAGTAGGCGCATTAGTGTTCTGAAACAAGATCTCTTTACAGAGTAGCAAGGTATGAACTTCAAAGTTGTATCCTGATGATTTTTGCTCATGGGGGAATAAATGATCAACAACATATTTGTGGGCACAATGTCCTGTTAAAGTAATCATTGACACAAATCTAAATTAATGTCTTTGAAAAACTCTTCAGCATATGTCTAATTTTGTTTGCTCTTGCTATCCATAAATGTCTGTGCCTGCAGATTTTATATTTACATGTTACACATGTGTTTACTATATGTACATATAATGACAAGCAATCAGAAAGTGACAACATTAGTGTCTACTAATATGGTAAGATTTGAACACAGATCTTAATATCTTTTCAATATTTTTCAGGCAACCAGCATATACCAAGTAATACATAGTAACCACTGTTTGGTCTTTCTCAGGATTGATTAGAATTACTTTATCACAGCTGATTGAGGGTTAGGAACTTTTTTCACTATGCTCTAACTTGAAAGAAATTCTTTAAACAGAGAAAAAAAGTCTGTAAAAGCTTACCAGAGATCATGCAGGTTGGAAGACTACACCCACCACAGTTTCAGAAGATCTCCACATCGAAAAAGAGAAGAAAATCTCTATTTAGCAAGTTCACTTTTTATGCAATATGTCAAGTTCTCACACCAGTAACTGTAGAGAAAACTCAGTAGGAACTTAAGAGCTGTAACAAAGAAAAACTCAGTCACTAGAAAGAGTATCTTGCAGTTGAATGCTCATGCTTAAATTATGTTCATAAAGCTTTTTGCTCTTAACTTTGAGTTGCCACAGATTGCCATGGGAACTGAGGTCAGGAACCGGGAATGTTTTTTAGTGAAGGATCATAGATAAAGCTAAGTTTAAACTTGCATAACAAAGAGTTTCCTTTGGTTTGGTTACTGGTTCTACACTCTTGTCTAGAAATCTGGAAAATTTCTGAACTCTGAAAGAATTCTCTCTAGAACCAAAATCTTTAATGCTTTTAATCTTGTTCTTTCTTTTGGAGCATTGTCAAAAGCCGATCATCAGAAAACTAAAGTACAGTTAAAGCAGCATATGAACTGGACTGTTAAAGATTTCTGACAGTTTTCTTCCAGTATAAATCAACATGTTTATGAGGATCTAATTTAATATCATAAAAGAATTGACTCTCTGTGCTCAGTCTTTGATAATTGAAGTGAGGATTTTATACCCTGAATTCAGGAAAATACTACAGCCCTAAGGAATGGATGTTTTGATCCAAGACAAAGCTTGCAGTTCACGTCGAAGTGTCACTTTGTAAGGTGCAGCCCAACTTTAGCCATTGGTGATGCAGCCACACACATACATGTAATGTGGGTAGTTTCTCAAAATTACTGGGATTGTTCAGGAAACAGAAGGCATTATGAGGTATAATAAAAGCTGATGCTATCCCAAGGACCTACTGAAAAGGTGGGGAAATGAATGTTTCTTGCATTTTCTGCTTCTTGTGCTGAGACTGATAGAACCAATCTTCCTCTTTTTGGAGGTATTACACTGTCCTTGGCTTTTATTTTAAAAGCATAAGAATATAAATACAGAATTATGTTGTCAACTTTACTCTTTCTTCTCAAGAATTTCTCAACAACAGTTCCTTTCAATGAGACATGTGGCCACATCAAACCTTTTTAAAATCAACTTTATATTAGATTTTCCTTACCATTGAGTTGATAGCACCCAAATTTCAAGTCTGAAGATGTGCATAGGGTTGCTAAATCTCAAGTTAAGAAAAGAGTTCTTAATTTTGAGGAATCCCTGAAACTGCAATTTTATACTATAGAGAAAATAACTTTATTAAACACCAGCTGCTGTTGGGGCTATCTTTGACTGCAAGTTCAATGAATTCCTAATAAAAGTAATTTTAGGTGAATGTGCAGAAAAATGGGGATTATTAAGTGAAAAGTAATGATCACCTTTCCACCAGAAGATGGATGATAAGAAACAGGAGTCAATACCCCATTAGCAAGTCCATTATAACCTTGGAATAGAAACACGCTTTATTTTAGAAAGCTAAAACAATTGTAAGTGAATTTTAACAGCTGAATAAATGTACGCGCTAATCTATGGTTACAAAAGTTAAATAAATTAGTCATGCCATCATTTCTACTGCACAAAAAAAGTTAGTAACTCATTATCAGACCCATTATCAAACTCTTCATTATGACTACACACACTTTTACAGTTAATGTTGTGCCAGCATTTCCATTACAAACACTTCAGAAGCTTATGATTCAATCATTGCTGAAATTCTGCTTTGGATCCATCATTCTGAAAGGAGTTTCTATAGATGTTTTAATTAATTAGTTTAATTAATTATAGTTAATTTTTTACATCATTACTTCAGGTTCAAAAATTCCTATGCAGTTATGGACTCCATACAAGTCTCCAACTAACTCAGTTCAAAACTGACAGGAGAAGTCCAGTCAAACATTTTCTAAGACTGAAACATTGAAAACATGAGGTGAATGTACTCCCTCTTTTTTCTTCTCTAAATCAAGTTAATTGTTAGGAATGTATTCCTTCAGGCAAAATTATAGTATTTACGTAGTATCTAAATTTCAATGAATATAATGAGAAAACTAGAATTTATTTTTGCTGATCCAAGAGACTTACAGGATCTGACTCCCATTTCACATATATTGTCTGTAAGTGGAAGTACAATATTGAACTATCTACTGACGTGACAGGATGACCATGAGCCAGCAATGTGCCCTTGTAGCCAAGACGGACAATGGCATCCTGGGGTACATCGGGAAGAGCATGACCAGCAGGTTGAGGGAGGTTATCCTGCCCCTCTACTCTGCCCTGGTGGGGCCCCATCTGGAGTACTGTGTCCAGTTCTGGGCTCCCCAGTTCAAGAAGGACAGGGAACTGCTGGAGAGGGTACAGCAGAGGACCACAAAGATGATTAGGGGCCTGGAGCATCTCCCTTACGAGGCGAGGCTGAGGGTCTTTTTAGGTCTTTTTAGTCTGGAGAAGAGAAGGCTGAGGGGGGATCTGATCAACACCTATAAATACTTAAAGGGTGGGTGTCAAGAGGAAGGGGCCAGTCAGTCTTTTTTCAGTGGTGCCCAGTGACAGGACAAGAGGAAACAGGCACAAACTTGAACGTAAGAAGTTCCATCTAAACATGAGGAGGAACTTCTTTACTTTGAGGGTGGCAGAGCACTGGAAAAGGCTGACCAGAGAGGTGGTGGAGTCTCCGTCTCTGGAGACAATCAAAACCCGTCTAGACACGTTCCTGTGCAACCTGCTCTAGGGGGCCCTGCTTTGGCAGGGGGGTTGGACTAGATGATCTCCAGAGGTCCCTTCTAACCCCATATCATTTTGTGATTCTGTGAAAATAGTTGCCTTGTCTCATTACAGTTGAAATCAGAAATTTCAGGTTCACAAATCCAGATCACATGGTTTTTTAGTTTGCCATAACCAAAAATGCATCTTCAGTGCTCATGTGGGCCTTATGAGTTCAGGGAACTTCCACTGTTTGAGAGTAAAGGATACAGGAAGAAGTCAGAAAAGCATATTGCACTGTGTCCTCCAAGCAGTATTTCCATTTAGCTTCCTCTGGGCTGGTCTGTCATGGAAGAGTATGTTATTGTTCGTTGTTTTGTGAGTCAGAGTGAAAAACAAATTCTGCACTTTCCTACCTGTCTGAGAAGTGAAAGCCTTATGTAGGAGGACTCCATTAAAAGAGTCTTTCTAAATCAAAGTAAATAATTTTCGTGGTCTAGCTCAGTTGTGCAAAGGGTAACACTACCGGATATGAATTTCAAAAAAGTAAGGGAATCCAGCTGTAATACAGCTATTGGTAAACCAAGTTTGATGTTGAGAAGGGGTAACTCTTCTAAGCCCTTTACAAAATTTTACATACCTTTTCTTATCACGTCAAACTCTTCCACATCACAAGATGGTGAATAATGGTAGTGGCTCAATCCTGGTCTATTTGAAGAGGAGGCCTCTAGTTAGAACCTATTATAAAGAGCAGACCATGAAATGCTCCTTCCCCACTAATCCATAAATTCAGTTGTGTGACAGTTACATATGTTACTACATGAGTGTGCTCCCTTAAGCAGGAAACCTGAAAATACTTCAATGGAGGCAGCAGGTCTCTAGAACAGCATATGTTTAACACTCCCTTGCTAGAAAGATTCAAACACATATAACCTAGACGAGCTAGACAGATGGATTTTTAGCAGCTCACAGTCACATAGCTTAAGGGGATATATTGTGATTACTGCACCTTAGGTACATTTACTGAATCCAATTTTGAACTTTGTTCTTGGCGGATAACCAAATACAGTATACAGCTCATATGTGCCTGTGTTCAGATTTTGTGTTGGATGGACTCACAGACACAGGTGCACCCTTCTAAGATATGTTGTTACTTTGAACAACTGTTTTGCAGAAAGTAATTGAACTGTATGGGCTTTGAAAATATAAGTGATACTGACTGATGGACATGTTTCTCCCCTTCCACCTGGAGAGCACTGATTAGCCAATTAAGACTGAGTACATTACTGAAGATGAAAGACATTCAAGACAAAATCTGGTGGCGTGGGGAGGGCTGAAAATGGAGCTTGGCATGTTTGAAGGATCAGGGATTCCTAAAACAAAACTTTTGAATGCAGGATTCATCTTTGAGAGATGCAGGAAATTCCAAGGCAAGAGATTGCGACACATTTAAAAGGAGTAGCAAGAAACAAAGCCACATGGTGTTCAGTCCGAGAGTCCAACATAAATGTAAAGGTAAAATAACTGGAGTACCAGCATTTTAAAACACCTTGGTTCTCAGGAATTGCAAAGAAGTAAATGTAGGTCCTCTTCTGGATTCATTCCAATAGGTCCATGTCCTTCTTATGTTGAGGGCCTCAGAGCTGGATGCAGTACTCCAGGTGGGGTCTCACCAGAGTAGAGCAGAGGGGGAGAATCACCTCCCTCAACGTGCTGGCCACGCTTCTTTGATGTAGCTGAGGGTGCAGTTGGTTTTCCGGGCTGCGAGTGCACATTGCTGGCTCATGTTGAGCTGCTCATCCACCAACACCCCCAGGTCCTTCTCCTCAGGGCTGCTCTCAATCCGTTCTCCACCCAGTCTATATTTGTGCTAGGGGTTGCCCCGACCCACTTGCAGGAATTTGCACTTGGCCTTGTTGAACTTCACGAGGTTTGCATGGGAACAGTGCTCAAGCCTGTCAAGGTCCCTCTGAATGGCATCCCTTCCCTCTAGCATGCTGACTGCTCCACACAGCTTCGTGGATGAACATTTGGATCAATACAGGAAATGTCTTTTTAAAAAAACCCACAATGTTAATAGGAAGCAAAATAGATGAAGCAAAGCAATATACTCACACCTTTCAATTTTTGACTGATCTTCAGACATAATTACAAAGTGTTGCCTTTAAACCTTGTGAAGTCAAGAAGTTCAGTACACACGATATTAGCCTTGATGGTTTACCTTAGAAAAAAAAGAAAAATTTATGCCACTCAACTGGTCAAACTTCGAGGCTTTAGAAACTACAGTCCAAAATCAATTTAGCCAAAAATTACATTCTCCTTCCCTCTCTGTGTTTCTCTCCTGTATCTTCTCAAACCAAAATCAAAAGCCAATGCAGCTCTCTTCCTCATCCTCCTGCTCTAACCCCAAAGCCTGTTGTGCTTTCTCCAATTCCTCGATACAGAGTACAAACCTCTCCAAAACCATATTTTCAGAAACATGCTGTATATCTTAAGCAACTGGTTCTGCACCTTACACGTCTCTGGATCCCACTGTCCATTTCAGGAGGCCCCTCTGACAGCAACTGTACCGCACATCTCTGCAGTGTCTCTCTCTGGCCTTGAGATCTCTTATGCACACGCTGCTGCTCAGTCCAGTTCACCCACATATTTGCCCAGTTAGTCAAAACCTTGGAAAGGGAGAGAATGGAAGAGTGAGAGAAATATGTTTCTGCATGGCCCAGGGTAACACTATCTCCGCAAAGGCTCTACCGCAAGTGTTATGGTTTAAGTCCTGTTGATAAAAGTAGAACACACTTTTTAAGTGGAACAGAAATTTAGTGTTAGCTCAGTTAATATCCAAATTACCCAATCAAAGTTATCATTAATTCAGTTACAATAAGATCAATGGTTCATTAATTTAAAAAAAAAAAAATTCCTTAAAATTGTCATGAAAGAAAACTTACTTATATCCCCTCCTTTTCTCTCATGTTATGCTCAGATTTCCAATGTCCTCCTAAGTAGGAAGGTCAGTGACTCCTACAGGACTTCCCCAGGCAGAGATGTCCTCTGAGGTACCAACATCCATAATTGTCCACCATGAGCAGCACAGTGCTGGTGATGGGACTCTTTTCTTCCTCGCTCTTGGATCCACTTGAATCTATTTTTAAATGTTCTCTAATCACAGTCTGGGTTTTTTTCCACAGGTTCTCAGATGAAGTTTGAAAGCTGCACAACCTCTTGCTGTCTCAGTTGGCACAAAGGGCTGTTTTTGTTGGGCTACCATACTACCTGTTATGCTAGACCTGATAATCTACTACCTAGGTACATCAGACTTTTGTGATCTTTGGCATTCAGAGCTTGAATTCAAACAGATAAGCAAGAGTTAACCACTAGAAAATTGTTAAAAGAAGCTGAAATCAGCTCACATCCAAGTCCTGTCAGGTCAATACAAAGCCTCTCAACTTAAAACTAGCCATGGCAAAATTCCTATTTACTAGGCTGGGAAAGATAACAGTTTGCTGCCTGAATTCTGGTTTCCAACAGGACATTCAGTCTTCCTTGCATGTTCCATTGGCCAGAAGACAAGAAAAGATGGCTAGAGAAAGCAGTGGGCAGCAGCCCTTGCTTTGAAACACCTCCATGGGAGGTCTAGACATGAAGGTGTAGATTACTATCACAGTTCTTTTTACTAGAACTATGAAGTGGTTTCTGAAAGAAAATTAAAATTTCCTCTTTCAGTTTTTGTTCTTACAATGTTTCAGACAATCCTATTTATTGTGTTTTCCTTCCTGTTGGAATTGAATCACAAAAAGGCTCTAGGCTTAGTTTAGTTTGGTGATTCAATGTTATCTGCTACCAAGAACTGGTTTCCTGATTGTGGCATTTGAATTATGTATAATCACAATAACTATTTAGATATTCATTGTTGCTATTTTTTCAGCATCACTGTAGAAGCTACTAAGTAAATGAAATAAAAATAAAAAAATTAAGGAACAAGATAATTACTGTATTCCACAGACTCAAAATAAACTTCCACGTTTAAATTTTGTTGTGTCTGAATAAAATATTATACTGAATAATTGGATATCTCAAGGAACTTCCGGAAGAGTTCTGAGGCATTACAGATTCCTACTTATTAGAAAATTATCATTGCAAAATATAGTGATGAATGAGTGGTTCTTAGGCTCATTATTTATTTCATCACTTGTAAATTTTCTTTCCAGCTCACTAGCTAGAAACTACCGTGCAGAAAAGTAACTCATAACTGCATGAGTTGTTACCATCCTTTCACTTGAACTCAATGTGTCTCTAAAACTGTTTGTGTCTTGGTTATACTAAAGCGTCTAACAACACACAGATTAGCTAAGTGAAAGCTTACTATTATACAGGCTCTTTATAGTAACACGTTAATATTTATGTTTTTAAAAGTTTTTTGTAGACTACAGAAAAAGCTATTGAACACTCACTGAAAATTTACTATTTTGCACAACAACAAAATAAACCAATAGCAATATTTTTTAAGTTGAGGGGGGCAGGAGGCCTGAGTCTTTCAAGACAAGAGTTTGTTGCAAATCTTGTAACATTTGCAGGGTCTGTTGAAAGTGATTGCAAAGTACTGTTTCTAAGACACCTCAGAAAACTAACATGTTGCTGGTCAGATTATGTTTCTTTCTATCTCTTGATATTTCGCTTCTGTTATCAAGCAGAAACTGAAAATTGATTTCATCAACTCTCAGCCTGAAAAGGATGACCTCTAGATACCAGGTAATGATAGCAACATCAATTCTCATTCTGAGAAAAGCAAGAGCATTAACAAGAATGGTAACAGGTCCCAAGGAAAGAGATAAAATGTCAACATTGAAACCCGTTGGTAAACTATACAGTGCATTTAAAACACAAACTAATGTGACTAACACAAATAAGAATATCCGATGCACTAAATTCAACTCATAGGTCCGGGGAGGCTTCCTTACCTCTGAGCTCCAATGCAGATCTTTTATCATGGATTTTCCTTTGTTTTACTTCAGCTTGTTTCCCATGGAACCAAGTTAATTTAGTACCTTTCTCTGCCCATTGTCGGTGTCTGAAAAGGTCTTCAGTCACTTCCATATGAACTGAACAATTTCAGAAGAATTTGACAGAGGTGAAACGGTCTCAAAAAATAATTGCATTTCTACAATTTCCATGAAAATAAGTAGCCAGGTAGAGAAGATCTTCCAAGTACCCTTCCTAGAGAAAGGCTGCAGGATGGCCTCAAGCCTTCCTAGATTCCGTAGTCAAACTGTCCTGAGACAAATCTATAGGGAAACAGGCTGCCTTGGATTCTACATTTTAGGGAAATATTTGTTATTCAAAGGAATCATAAAAAAATTCTTAATTTCTGCCACTTGTTATTCCCCTTCACATGCTAATTCCAGAAAAAAAATATTAATTGATAAATGAATATATTTTCTATAACTTTTACATTAAACCCCGGCACATAAATCACAGAAAGCGTTTTCTGTGCTAAGGAACTAGATTAAGAACAGGATGGAGGATCAAAATAAATCTAAGCATCTTTCCTAGCATGAGTAAAACAACTGGTTTTTCCTTTGGTTTACCTCAATCAGTTTAAAGGAAATGGAAGATACTACAGTGAGGCATTCTAGAAAAAATGTTACTATGTATATTTCTCATTTTGTTAGTTCTATTAGCATACAATGAACAGACAAGCCTTACTCTGCTCTGCTAGTTTCATAAGACAGCACTTTACTGTTTTACCTTTGCCCCTGAAGTATGATATATTTAGCATTAGTTGTTTGGCTGTACTTAATTAAATGTGGCATGAATTAGAAATGTGGTTTGAAAGCAAAAATTAAGTCACTATAGTAGAAGGTAAAGCCTATGTGATGTCCCTCTGAGTTTTCTCTTTAAATAAAAATATATATATATATTGTCAACGACTATATACAAGAGAAAAATCACCATTTTTTTGTATACATCTATTGCACAGTTAAGGAAATGGACAAAGTATTCAATAAGAACTTGCATACAGCACAGCTGTTGAGTACAACCTGGAAGTTACATTATTCTGTAGTATTTAGGTGCCTTCTGTATTCCACAGACAAATCATGTAAGTGATAGACAAAACGAGGAGTTATCCAATAAGGACAAGCTGTAAATCAGGTGTGTCTTCCTCAGAGGGATGCAGATTTATGTGGGTTTGGGTTCTGATTCAGAGATTTTACTGGGAGAAAAGGCGGCAGATGTTTATGCACACACAGAGGGAAGTGATTTATATTCCTCTTACCACAGTTTATTGTATTAGAACTGCTTATCTTTACATGCACTGCATCAAGCATATCAGCTGAGGTGTATGTTCTATTGGAGAATTAAGCAAAGTGTATGCTGAGAAGAACAGCATTGATGTTATATAAAATTCTGTGCAGGGATATCTGCAAGAGAAGGGTCAAGATCAATTCCATTAACCAGAAAGCATCACTGAAATAGATTTTAACCCCTCGGATGTAATCACTCACCAAGATTGCCTTAGCACCACTCCATCCTTTTGATGGATTGAAAGCCATTAGCTACTCAAGTTTTACTAAGACTGCAAAGTTATCCAGAGCATCTAAGGGTAGATATTTTGTGTTGGAATCAACTGAGACACCACATTCAGCCAAACCCAGTTTTGAATATTAGAAGAAGCAAGAGTGTGAGACAAAAAAAAATAAAAAAAATCAATGGGTGATGTCTCCTTACATTACCATTTGGCCTCATTTTTATTTGCAGATACTAATATGAACTCATAACGGAGACAAAGCCATTTCAGTTCTCCTTTTCATCCTTTTCCTGGAATCTTCGTGGAGGAAGAAATGAAGAAAATTACAACTCCCCTGTGTTACAAAACCATAGTGTGCCTTTGTTTCCTTCCATATGCACGGCCTACTTTGAAAGTATAGGTTTCAGCTTTGCTTACTAACAGCTAAACAAGCTACAGCTACCAATTCATCTCCACAAACTGGCTTCTTAAATGGCCTCTGGAAGGCTATATGCTAGAAAGTGAAGAGATTTAGGAACAGAACTACAAAAAGAGAGACATATACATCTAGTTCAATATTCTGCTTTAGAAATGTATAATGAAAATCACGATCCTCTAATTCCCGAATTCCTTAATGAACTGCTTTAGGAATCTGCCTATCTCCAGAGAAGTGGTTTGAATAGAGAGCTCTACCTGATGAAAATCTGGTTCTAAATTTTCACAGAATTCTGCCAGGATCAAGAAATGATGAATTCTGCTGCATATGTTGCTTGCAGGGCCTTTTAAGCTCTCCTATAGAAATCATACCTTTTTGCATGGAACCTAAGGTCCTTCCCCATATCCACATGGTTATCTGGTATTTGGACATGTATATCCCCTTTTGTGTGTAGTGTCTTTTTCTCCTTTACCCAATGAACCTTGAATTATTTCATGAAAAGTGGGATATCATATGCAGGAAAACCTAACAATCTTTGCTTCACCTTACAAACCATTTTTTCATAGTTAAAGATAACTATATAGATGTTAGATGTGGGAGTAATTTCTCTCAAGCATAAAGAGAAATTCCTTCCCTGTTCTCTTGCACCATCCCTCAAATTTTGTGTGAGTGCACTAACTACTGAGCTGCTAGGCACAAAGCAGCGTTTTCACAATATATTCAGACTTTTGTGCAAATGAAGAAGCCTAGGCATTGGCTTCTTGGAAAAAAAATTGAGTATCTCACTGTATGCAAAAGGAGGCACTTACAGATCATAAAAAAAAAAAAAAAAGAGGATTTAAATATACATGCTTTGTTTGGGCATTTCTGCAAGACAGAACTCCTTAGTTATACAGGCACCTGTATCCCCGCATTGAACAACATTACACCAATATGAGAATGTATATTCTGTCCCAAGGACAGTATACTAAAAATTAAGTTCTTCAAAACTAAACCTTGCTGGATTCATAGCCCTTAATTCCCCACTTCTTCATGGACATGGAACAACCTGTCTCATTGCAGTACCTGAGAGTACAAATGACGTCAAAAGCTTTAAAACTGTCCAGTCAAGGCTGACATGCACCAACTTGAATAGGACGGTGTATTGATCTGATTGAGAAGCACAGTTCTAGCTATTCAAATCTGTAAAGTTTCATCTTCAACAATACAGGTTAGACTGCTAGTAAATGGGGAGTGGGAGGTGAGGGGGTAGGGATAGAAGCAGGAGCAACTGTATAGAGAAAAAGCTGATTATGAATGTATATTATGGTGGAGAATATTTGTCAAGCTTCTGGACCAAGACCTTAATTCTCTTTATAATTCTTCAAACTCAATAGTTAGGGATTGTGGGCTAAATGCTATCTTCTATCCTGGTGTAAATCCAGACTAGCTATTGTCTTCAAGTGAATAACTTTATGTTACTGACATCAGGATTTTCCTCTAACCTGTTTTTGTCTGTCGTCCTTATCCAATCACAAAATCATTTTATAACTAAGTAAATCAGTGTTTGATTACACAAGAAGTAGCTACTAAATTTGTTACACTGTGGAAAATGTTATCGACCATCTGGTTTTAATTACTGTAAAAATATCTAAAGCAATTTTAGTGGCCCATTAGTAGTAGCTGTTTTGCGCAGCTGTGTAGAGGCTCCAATAAAGATCAGGTTCGCTGTGTATTAGGCCCAGTAAAATTATTAAACATTAAAAAAAACTATGCCACCTTTTCCAAGTTCTCCAGACCACAATTCTACTCTGGAAATTTTGAAGTAGCATTCACATAGCCTTCAGTAAAATCATGAAATCAGTGAAATTAACAGCGTTATAGTTATTTCAATATCTTCAAGATGGAGCACATAAAGAAATCAACTAAATACTTGAATTCCTCAGTTTTAAAGAGGAAGCAAAATAAGTCAAATTTGCCACTTACTGTATTGAGACAAATCACACATTTAGTCCTCATTAGTTTACTTTTTGAAGTATGCACAGAATATTTCATATGATGCTGTGAGTAAGCGAAGTTTTATATAATGAGGTTGTTAACTATTTGAAGAAAGGTTGTCTCCTTAGAATTGGGCAATTGAGGATTAAGTTTGGCATTTCTGAGGAGCAACAGTAAAACTCAACCTAAATCCTAAAAAACATGTGTTAACTCAAATATTTAGGCACTGGATATATGTTAAACTAACTAAGAAGGAGCCACCTTCTGTTTGTCAGCATAGCCTACAGTAATTCAATACATATGAAAATTAATTTAAATGTAATGGTTTTAATAACACAGTTGGGAGGGGGGAAGGTTGTTAATAGTCCAAATTTGGTGACTTGCTCATAGTCCTCTACCTTTACTAAATTTACGAGCAGGAGAGAATAACTTGCATCTCAAATAATGACATGTTATTTTTTGTACTCTAATAAAAGTTATGGCCAGTTTCCCTGTCATTTGCTACTACCAGTGGTCATAGTTTCTATTCACTTTCATGTCACTGCTCCGAAAGACAAGACAGAACTCAAGGTTGTCAAAGAAATTTCGCAGCAATGTAAAGAAGCAAAGAAATTTACACCTCAAAGGAACAGCTTTAGCTTGTATGGAAAAGTTAGCAAGCCAAAGTTAATGTCAGCCTTTACTCAAATAAAGAATTAAATGCTAAATTCTGTTAAAACTTTCAAAGTCTATGACAGTTACTTTATTAAATATAGAAAAAGTTAATCCATTCCTGAACTCATTTCTCAAACAGCAAAACAATGAAAATACAGGTATGTGATGTGTGTTGGACTTTTTTTGTTTGGTTTTATTTTTTAATAACGCTCAGGTTACAAGCAACAAAATTGTGGGTAGTGACAGTACCTTTTGCTTTATCATTAATGAATAGTATTTTTTCATGAGCTTAGAAAAAATATGCGTTTTTCTTTCCAACCTTGAACAAAGGTATTGACAATCATTCTCAGATTTCTAACACTGGCTGTATGAATGACAGGAGTCTTGGCATTAATTCTGGATTACATTGCTGTAAGAGATGAACTCTACCCAGTGTTCTGTAAAAACATTACTTCTGACACTGTTTACACTATCACATCACATTCACAGCAACTAATTCTGACATCATGACCAGCGTGTTTATCAGGTACACTGCTTTCATACCATACTTTGTATTTGCTTCTCTTTTCTAGCATAGTTAAAACGTAATTCTTAGTAATGTTTTGGGTTTTTTTCCCCTATGGAAAAGAAACTCTAGCAAATTGTAAAAAAAACCCAAACAAGTAAACAACAGCAATAATACCAAGGGCATCTCTAACAGCATTCAGTTATGGCAAAATATTCAATAGCAATGATCCTGCTAATCAGTAACAAATGATTTTGTCAGCTGTGTTGACTTTAAAGTAACATTGGGATAAAAGTACTGATAAAAAATTAAAAGAGTGGCCTATATATAATGTAATACTTTCGAGTTCCTCAATTTCAAAGAGTGAATAATGCAGTAAGGTCAAAGATTTGTGTATACCAAAAATAGAACGATATTCTCTAGTAAGTTCCTCTTTCTCATTTAATGACTATCAGAGTAGTATTCATAGGTCCTCACTGGTAATTTAAAACTAATGTTTAGGTTTTCACTTTCAGTGTTCTCCTGAACTCTGAACTGCCAGTTATCTTATTTCGCCTTTATCATGTGGATCTCAAGCCAGAAGGTTTTTTGCTCTGATTAATAGCTGGTGTAATTTCATTGAATTCAAGTGTTTTTGCTAGAGCTACACAGGTGTAATAGAATCACAGAATGGTTAAAGTTGGAAGGAACCTTAAAGATCATTGAGTTCCAACCCCCCTGCCATGGGCAGGGACACCTCCCACTAGAGCAGGTTGCTCAAAGCCCCATCCAGCCTGGCCTTGAACACTTCCAAGGATGGGGCATCCACAACTTCCCTGGGCAACCTGTTCCAGTGTCTCACCACCCTCACAGTAAAGAATTTCTTTCTAGTATCTAATCTAAATCTCCCCTCTTCCAATTTAAAACCATTACACCTCGTCCCGTTGCTACACTCCATGATAAAGAGTCCCTCTCCAGCTCTCCTGTAGGCTCCCTTTAGGTACTGGAAGGCCATTATACGGTCTCCCCGGAGCCTTCTCTTCTCCGGGCTGAACAACCCCAGCTGCCTCAGCTTGTCTTCATTAGGAGAGGTGCTCCATCCCTCTGATCATTTTCGTGGCCCTCCTCTCTGGACCCGTTCCAATAGGTCCATGTCCTTCCTGTGTTGAGGACTCCAAAGCTGGACACAGTGCTCCAGGTGAGCTCTAACGAGAGCAGAGTAGAGGGGCAGAATCAGACCACAACTTAGTCCATTAAAAAGTTTCAAACTATACTCAAGACACAGTGGTAGAGTGACATTTCAAATGTGCCTTTATGTTAGCCGTACTTTCACTAATTTCAAATTATTGCACATTCCAAATTAAGAACTCTTGACCAACAAATGCCATGTGACAATTTCCTCCTGATTTCCTGGAGGTTTCCTCTGCCTTTTTCACATATTAGTGTCTCTGCTTGTTCACGTATTGAGACACGACTTCTCCTTCACTCTCTTCAACCTTTTCTAACAGAATTCTACTTTCCATATGGTGGGGTATATTTGCATTCTCAACTTTTAATGTTATATTTCACATATAGTTTTATTTTCATTATGTCATCAATATGACATAACACAAAAAAATACGTTATATTGTATTCTGTAGAGTTTTCTTTTTTCCTGAATTTTCTCCTAGTCAAGAATCATGACAAACTGCTCTACCTACTTATATCAGCCATGTTAGCAAATGATTTAGACTATTTAGGTTAGGGTACAAGGGAAAGAGGGGAATTCTTTATCCACACAGTCAAGTGCATTGTCTTCTAGTCATTAACTAACAGTGACTGAAGATTTGGACTGAGATGCTAAACGGCTGCAGGGAAAGCAAGTGCTCTGTATCTTAACCTGTCATTGAACCGTATGATTTAAACTCAGATATAAATAGCTCAGAAATTATCTTTCTTGATCAAGTATACTTCTTTTCCTTGGAACAGGCAAGTCTCTGAGCCACAAAACTCCTCAGACTTGGCACCTGACACAACACACTATGAAGGGAAGTGAAGCTGCAGGCTGACTCACACACTAGAACACGTGCCTCAGGAGAGCGGCAGGGATGCAGAGAAGCACTCTTTGTACTCAGCTGTTGTAAAAGTGTCTAGAACTAAAATCTATACAACAAGGTCAAGCTGTTGAAAAAGAGGGGGGAAAGTCCGATAAAAAGACTGACTGCAACATGAACAGTTTATGAACTATGAAAAAAAGCAAGTCAAAAAGATCATTGACCCAAAAGAGCGAAAGCATGTCAAAACAGAAGGATGTATCAGAGCTCAGGACTTTTCTAGCTTACTCTATTGAGAAGCTCTTCCTTACATAAAACACACAAAAGTATAGAGCACTAAATGCAGTTACACATTGTAAGTTTCTCCAAATATATAATAAGCAATGTGAATATAAAAATACTCATCAGAACAGAAGCCCTATCTAGAAAACAGACCTTTGTTCATTGGCTGGCCCAGTTATCTGGGTTGATCCTGAGATAGCACCTTCCTTGATGATGTAAAGCGTAAAGCTGTGGTAACTGGCCGTGAACACATGCCTTCCAGTTTCTTCTTCAAATGCTGTAACTTTGCAGTAAGAGACAGGGAGGAGACAATATTGCTAACGAAAAAGCAGTACCATAGCAAGTAAACTACCTTCCCTTAAACAACATGCTGAAAGTGCTCTTTGGGAGAATTTTTCTTCTGTTTTTACTTACTTTAGAATCAGTCTCTATTAAATCAAGTGATTTGCACAATGTCCCTGTTGAACAGTGCAGTCAGAACCATAAAAGAACTCTCATGTTTCTTATTCCACTGTGATTCCACTGCGATTACAAAAATCCAAAGCCTACAATTCCAGCAGTTAACATTCATGCTTGAATATCATTTAAGCAAAATTGATGAGGTTTGAATTTATTAAGGACAAACCTACTTATGTTAGAATTCTATCCCAGGAGTCTTAGTAGGTTATAATCAAGCCATAAAAGCATAAAAAGAAAAATCCTGAATTCAGAAATGAACTGTTCTATTCTATTCTAAAAAAAAACAAAAAAAAAAAACAACAAAAAAAGAAAACCAAGTTGTTATGTGCCGTTTTACCCTCATAACTGAGCACAGGGTTTAGTATTAGTTTTTTCATCAAATCTAAGATCTGAACTTTGATTAAGAACATACATAAAAATACTGTAAAGAAATAAGATTTTAATTTTTCTCAGTGATAAATTGCTTATTTAAAAACAGTTATTACCATTTTAGTATTAAATAGAAAATGCATAAGCTCCTGCAAAAAAAAGGAACTTTGCTGATGCATAGAATTTGTGATTTCATTTCTTAAATATCATAGTCGCTATTTTTCTGTGTAAGACACTGTGAGAGCAAATATGTGAATGGCAAAGCTAGAGAAGATTGCTCTTGAATATAAAAGATGAGCACAATTTTCACTCACTGAAAGCCTGCTGGGAATGGCATCTGTGCTACCACATGAATCCTGTGCTCATGGTTGCCTTATGGTCTTTTCTCAGTGTTGATTACCAAAGAAATTGCCTTAGGTCAGAACAGAAAAGATATAACATGTCTTCAGCAAGCAAGATGACCAAACTATAACAAATAAAGAATCCTTTTTTCTTTCCACCATCACTATTTCTCTTGTCAGGTATACTCTTGGAGCACATAGTCCAAGCTACAAGACTCCCTGGGTCTTCTGTTAGGTCTTTACAGGAGTTTCAACATAAAATTTTCACAGATAAGGCAAGTTATTAAGCATTTCCAAAATAAAGATATCCTCAGATTAAATGTACAGCTGAGGGTCAATATTTCGTTCATTTCTTTCATCAAAAAAAGCAGATGTGAATGAGCTGAAAGAGTTCTCAAATTTTTACCTAATTCAGTAAGTTCAGTAAAAAAAAAAAATTTAAACTTACAAAAAAAAAAAAAATACCCCAAGAAGTTGGAAATTACTGTGTTAGCATTTGCAAATGAATCATTTCAACTTTGCATGGCCTTTCATTATAGAACTGTGTTTCAATTTTTCTTTGTCTGATCTATTTCAAACAATGTTATGGTCACCAGCTGAAGCATAGTGTGTTAAGAGATGCATTAAGGGTAAATCAAGTCAGCATAAACTTCAGCTGCCTTAAAAAAAAAAAAAAAAAAAAAAAAATGTTCAGCAATTTTAGACCGTAAGTGTAATTTTTGCTTTAACCTTTTGGAGCTGCAACCACTCACTTCAAACTTTCAGGTCTTTAAGGAAGTTTGTTTGCTGGTTTTTTAAACCTTCGGGGCTCTGGCATCTCTCAGCTCACCAGTTCTCCTTTTGAACTGTAGCTCTACTAGTCTCATAGCTTGTATATATACTGTTTTGTTAGATTGAGCTTGGCAGTGCCCTTAGCGCCAAATATCTCATCTAGAGTGAGCTCTTTGAGTGCGTACTACTATGACGGAGCATGAAAGTTAGTTAGCACTTGGTCCTTAAAGTATGTGGTAGAGAACTCCTTCTGGCACTTCAGATCACTCCCTGCACTAGGAAACGTTTGTATCTCTCAAGACTTAGTTCCCAAGACAGCCCAGTAGACCTCCTGACACTAGTATCGCTATCCACACCCTGTGGACAGAATAGCTTCATGTAGAGCATGTCCCTACAAAAACTTCCTGGCATTGTCAATTAATTCCATAGCCTCTCCACCGGCAACACTGCAAGGAAGGATTTTTTCTGCATTCAAAATGTATCCTTTCCAAAATGCTCCACAGGATCATGCTATAAAAGAAGAAGAGCGTGCAGCAAAATCTTGCCTCTCACCCCAACCTGAAAGCTGTCTGAGGGGTGGGGCCACATGGCTGCACTCATAGACAACCCAACCAAAGTCTATGGAGCCTGCAGACAGCAACCCCTTTTGCTTAGATCCCATGCCCAACTCTCTCAGCCACAAACCAAGAATCCCATTACTCAAAATCCATCAGGAAACCAACAACCTGGCCAGAGTTTGGGATGACACGGTCCAGTCAACATTGCTAGCCACACACGTGCATATGTGCCATCTCTCTCTGCAGCCACACGGTTGTGGTTACTGTTCTCCTGAGCCACATGCCCTGTACCCGAGACATCAACCAGAACAGTGTGGCATCCTTCATGTGACTAATGCTCCCACAGGCCAGGGCTGTGTAGCCCTGGCTGTGAGCACATGGAAAAACACACAGGAAGGTGATTTGGATTGTCCCAGGACAGTCCATCTGTGCATTTGGGTTGCATAAAGCAAGAGCCTGGAGTCTACCCGCATTACATCCCTATGTATTTACTGTCATCTTCCACCTCTCAGCTTGAATTAAGCACATCAATCAGCCTATGTGAAGTCCATTTTTCAGGAAGGCATGGGCATGCAGTGCAAAGCTGTCCTGCTGTGAGGGATTCCTTAAAGAGAGGTGTGTGAGCTGCAGGTGGTTTCGGCACGCTCTCACCAGAGGAGAGAATTGGCTTCCCCTGGGAAGGTCAGTCCAGCTCTCCACCACCACCAAGATGTGACAGTCACAGGCAGGTTCGCATGGCTCGATAGTATACCATTTTTCAAGGCTTCCTCAAGGACACTCCCTGCAGCCTGGCAATCCTAAAATAGAGTACCTATTGCCTGCCAGATGTTATCCCATGCCTCTGCAGGGATATCTGCAAGAGCTCATCTAACAGTTTATCAGCCTGAGCCTGACATTTCAGAAAAAGCAGAAAGAAATCCTGAAAATTAACATTGCAAGAGGTAAAAGCATGTATTGGTTTAAGGGCTATAACAAAACAACCTTTAGAGGTTTGCTGAGAACCTGCTGGGCATACTCCTGGTTCTGTAATGAGTCACATCTTCAGATCCCAGGAGCTAAAATACAAATCTGAGGGTTATGAGGGAGTGAACATCAGAAAGCAAGTCTTCATAAGGGACTGTAATATTTATAAGCATTTGGCTTACTCTGAGCCTATTTCTGCCCCAAACATGCTAAGCTCTCCCTCTCCATCCTACTCTTCTAAGAGGATGCCAGTCTTTCAGGATTAGTGACCATGAGGGCCATCCCAAAAGGCTTGTAGAATACTAAAGACTAATCATCACTCAGACCTCCATTTTATTTAGAGAAAAAAAAAATAAATTCCTGTCTGTACCTGGTTGGTCTGGTTCTTTCAAAGAAATTCTGCCAGGAAGCAGAGAGTTCAGTAGTACATGTATTCCTGGATTGATAAACTCCATGATCGTGAGAAAGTGGTTCAGCAGCATTTTTGTGACATGGTAACACCTTCCATATCTCCATATACGTATGTTACATAATATATGTTAATAACAAATATTATTAGAGACAACAGATTATACAAAGTTGTATCTGCTTTATCTGCACCTTTAACTGCAGATCACTAGCTGCTCTGATATCTGTTTTTAACACGGCAAGATATCCTACTTTGTAGGTTTAGATTGATAAAATTGACAGCAGGTAACAACACACTCCCTTTCTGCTCTTTTAGAACATTTAACAGTGCCAAAGAGAAGATTAAAGGGTGACTTGAACAGTTTTTAAATTCGTCAGATAGGAAGTTGTTCATCTCGTATCCCCTAAACTGAACTCCATTATGAACTATTATACAATACAGTTAACGTCTGATGAAGACACATTTGATGTGCACAGTGCAGATTTATCTGTAAATATATAGTTCTAACAGTGGAAAAGAGAACAACATCCCAGAATGAATACAAAATGGAGAGGGATGTTTGATTTTATTTTTCTAAGTGCAAATACCTCTGTGCCTACATTTCTCTAGAAGCCATTTTTTTCTTGAGCTGTCTACAAAAACTATTGTCCTTAAGCTACTTAAGCTATCCGTTATTCTTGATGTATGGAACAAATATTTATTAATTCCTTAGTACCAGTCTTCATGGTGTATAAAATATCATTTTTAAAGATATTTTCCAGCTCTGCATCACCTTGTTATCTCCCTGTTATGGTATTTTTCTGTAGCTCTTTCGGTATCTTTCAACAAAATCCTCTTTCCTAAAATACTTGACTGCCTTGGTTTTACCACCTAGAAGATATCATGGTGGTCGTACTAAGAATCACCCCTCAGTTGGTCTTTGCAGGACAGGTCTGTTTGCTCGCTTTGTATCAGATGGCCAGGTACATAACCTAGCTCTGGAGTCCTGCCCATTCACTTTTGGTCTGAGAATCTGTATCTCCAACTACCCAATTTTTCCTCAGGTCCTGTTTTTCTGAAAAAGCATGCATTTGCAGCTGAAAATGATGATTTTATTCATTAGAGGCTGTTTGCCAGGCACCTTTTGGCAATGGCAGTAAGTGGCTTATAGTCAGTTTCAGCTAACACTGACTTTCTGTAAATAATGAAATCAAACTATTTTTATTCTTAGAGACTAAGGCCAAAGAATTTTTTCTATTTAATTTTCCTTAGTACTAGTGACGCATAAGCCACACATCTCCAGGGCTGTCTTATGAGAAAAGGATTGTGCCAGTAATTTCCTTACAGACATCTGTAACTACAGAGCTGCTTTAATATGACCTGCCTGCTTACTTTGCTCTGCAAGATTTTGCAAGTATGTTATCTTCATTCAAACTTAACATTTTCCTTAGTATGCTTTAATTTAACAGGTCTACCTCTTCCACAGCTGCTCAGTCTTAAGTCATGATTTTCTACCATTCTTTCATCATATTCAGACATTACCTACACACTTTAGCACTTTGTTGGTAAGCCTTAGGGGAAGGCTTGGAAACCTGTTGGTAAACCAGAGGGAAGAATGTCTCCTAAAATACACACTGAATGACTGTATGAATGGGAGCATGTATATTCCGGGTTGTTTTTTGTTTTTTTTTTCCTGAAGGAATCTGTTAGAAACCTGAGATATCTCAAGAATTTAAAACAAAATATATAAAAATCCAGTATTACCCTTCTCCTGTTGCTAGTAATAAAGCAACCTCCCTTTCTTACACATTTTTCTAATTTATAAGTATATATTAAAAAACAAAATATTGAAGGTTTTCCTAGAGGTATGCATTATTCTCAGATCTATTGGGGAGGAGGGGGGAGTGTTTGTTTGTTGTTTTGTTTTTCAGTTCTGCATAAAGATGAAAAGAACTTTCTTAGGGGCATGAATCATAGCCCAACTTAACTTTTCCAGATCTGTGCTATATGCAATTTAGAGCTTATTCTCCACTGGGAGATATCCTCAAACAATTCCTCGATTGTTTTGGTTTTCTTACTCTCCAGTGAGGCCACGCATTGATGCATTCTTAAGCAACTTATATTTTTAGCCCTGGTACTCTTACAAAATGAACAGGTTCAGGACTTGGGAGTCCAAAAGGTGTTCGTGGCTGACATGGGTCATCAGATACCATTTTTTCCTTTCACTGCAAACTTCCAAACAAGCTCAGGCAGCTAATGGGAAGATATAGCCTTTTACCCTTTTGAAGAAACGTGCTAGTGTTTTTGGCTCTCTGTGAGTAGTACAGTACCCAATTTATAACAATTACATACCTCAGGGAATGTGACACACTGATGTTTGCTTCACTTAGCCTGTAACTCAAACCAGATAAGTATTTCTCTGCAAAATCCACACCATTAGATAGGGTTCATAAAGTTATAGGTTCTGGCATGATAAAAATGAAGGAAAGCCACAGTTAATCCACTTACAATACAAGCAAATCTCCAGATTCTTTCTTCCTTTCTCCAAGACCAGCATCCGCATCTCTAGACACTTATTTAACACCTACCATCAGGGCAGGCTTGAAAGTATAAAACACCACACAGGAGAGCCAACCTTATTAACCCAGTTAATGCCATCTCAACCACTGGTACATGAAACACTTTTCTTCAACTTGTTCTGGCTAAGATAAAATGAACCAGAGACTTTTCTCCCTCAAAGGAACTGTGTTACAGCTGTTGGCCCCCTCAGACTTTAGTAATGGTGTTTGGAGGCAGCCCTCATTCACACTCCATGTAACCTATGGGCTAAGAAGCCTGCTCAGCTCCCTTGGTGGAGACAAGTCTGGATGCCATCAGCATATTGCAGGTACTGTTATTCAAATATCCATGCTAGACCTCTTGACACTCCAAAAACCTGTTGAGTAGGAGGAAGTGTTGATTTCATCCTGTAAAAGTAACCTCCACACTACCATTTGGGGGTTTTCCTCAAACTACAGCTTTTGTTTTATTCAAGAACAGAACTTCACATAAACTCAATGAGGTTTGCATAAAATCCTGTATAACCTCAAACTTGTATACACGCAAACAGAAAATGTTTTAGCTTTACCTGTAAATATATGTGATTTCTAAGAAGCAACAATAATCATGTATTTTCTGAAAATCAGGAATTCTAATGCAAAAGCACGTCTGCCTAAAGACAGAATTTTCTCTCTAGCAGCCAGGCTAAATAAAACTGCCAGGCATCCAGGAACATGAAGAATAAGGAATGAAAAGGGTCTCTCTCACTTCGATATCAGTAGCAGCAGCACTTGGCTTCTACTTTAGCTAAACAGGAGCAGCAGTAATAATCTCCCTCTGAGGAGGAAAGTGTAAAAGTCTTAAGTTGTTGAAAGAATTGTAAAATTTCTGTTAAAAGGATAAGTGTTTTAAGGGGGGAGAAAGCTTGATTTTTATTTTTTTTTCACATACCTGCTTTGTGAAGCTCAGGAAAGGAGTGAAGAATATTCTCAAGACTGGTCTGGCTTTCTGAATCTTAGGGGATCAGATAGATCTGATCCAATCTCCATTCAGACATGAAACAATCTCTCCCTGCAGTATTTCCCTCGCACACGCACATATGACCTTCTTCCTCCCCCTGTTAGTCAGTGACAAGAAATTGAGAAACAGGAAAGGACGTGTTGCAATGCCAGACATCTCTGCTTGGGAGATTGCAGCTGTGGTGTATTCTTTCTCCTCCATGGTGCAGAACAATTTGTGGGATATAGCTGCAAACCAAGCTCTTGAAGCCAATTATGAAACAGGATATGCAGAGTTGAATCCAATTTTCATTTTTAATGCAAGTTAACCAACAAAGGGTGCTACTGCTGAACAGTTCTGTCAGTTTTTCAAGGTACCTTTGACACACTAAGAACTTTTCTAAATGCATCTAGGACGGTGTTTGGAGAAGTAGCCTTCAATATGCGTTTCTGAAAGCATACACGCGCATGCGCATATATTTCTACACACATAGAAATGCATCTATTTAACCATGACCTCTTTCTATAATACGCACAGCACAGCCTATCTTTTTCTTCATACACCCAGTGAGTCTTATGCAGTGCTGAGCCAGACATATCTGTAGATTTTTGAAAATGCCTGCCAGTCAGATTTCCTTACCCACGATGAAATTTGAGTATCAGCCAAGATTAAGACAGTTAGCTTCAAATATATATAAATATAGTCTAACCACACTTCATTTGTCATTAAATAAATAGAATGTATGTTTGTAACTATCCATCTAGCTAACTATTGTATACAGGCATACACATCCTTTACACAGCAGTAAGAACTAGAAACCACATTGACTGTTATTTGATAACATCTTCCTGGCCATTGTAAAAGACAACATGATCATTCTGTCTTCTCTGTTTCTATCTGTGTTAATAACTGTAAGGCATTTCTGAGACATCTCTGGACCCTAGAGGGAAAGGGCATTTACTGGAACCAGGGAATTCATCTCTCTGTCTTGCTGAAAGTAACCAAGGTGGACCAGACTCATCTACCAAAATCTCATTTTCATGAGTCACCACTGGAATTTCATCCCCCCTCTTCACTGTATGTGCATGTCAGATGGAAGAGCTGGGATATTTCAGCATATTAATGATATTGTCTCTATTCTGTGCTGCCTAGTTAAATGGAATAATAGTATTTTGATCCCCTGGTTTGTTATTTTGAGTACAAATTCTCAGTGGGGTACAATAAACCAAAAATTTAATGGCTTTCAGTGCCTGATCTTACATGGTAAAAGCCAGATTAGGTATGCAATGTAGATATATCAGCAAATTAGATAGTATTTGCCACAAAAGGACTGAGTGAGTTAAATCACTATCTCATTAGAGTTGGTCCTAAAGCTATGAGTGTGCTCCAGATGCTCTTATCAAACATTCCAGACAAACCAACAAAAAAAAAAAAAAAAAAAAATCAAGTTGTGCATTGTTTCCTCTTATTTAGTTTCTCAAGAGACAGTCTCAGAGCTTGAAATTCACCAACAAGAAACAAAAATATATTAGAAACGAGCCCTATCCCATGATCAAGACCTTTCCTGCACATTCCAGATTAAAATAACCTTGGGATTTAAATGTGTCATCCTATGCTGATTAAATTCAACATCCTTAGACGTCAAATGAAAAGAACCACGGGGCAATTACTACTCTAAGACTGAGAAAAAATAAAATGGAAAAAAACAAAACAAATATTTTGAAAGAAAAATAAGCATTAGAATCACAACAGCCAACGAAGATCAGTTTTCCATCTGTCAAACACTGTTTCACAATGAAATAAAACCTGCTGAGTTCATCAAAGTGGAAAGTACTTTACTGCTACATCAGACTCCAGATCACTGTGAATCTAATCACAAGAAAACTCAAGAAGAATTAATGAATTAGTTGGGAAAGGGATAACTGGTTTTCATTTCTTTTATTTCTTATAGTATCTTAATCTGAATAAAGTATCACAGAACCCTGGCTGAGCCTAAGATTAGAAAGAAATGTGTATAATGCATAGTTTAGAAAGTCAGACTCGGCTGTTAACAGCTCAGATAATTGCATACCAAGGAAAAAGATGATGAGGAAGAAATATGTAATAGTAGTGCATTGTCAAGCAGCATGATTGCGGTGTTAGTCTCCACAGAGGATAAGCTGATTTGTTAAAACTTAAAAACTGGTTTATACATATGCTGGCTCTTTTATTGGGATAGACTGTAATTTTTGTAATTTTTTCATTCTCACTAGCATTACAGAGATCCTTATTTAAAAGATGCTCTTCTGTTTTCACCCTATGCAAAGGGAGGGGACAAAGCTCTCTTTCAGTAAAGCGTCAGTAAAGCATCAGGGGGAGGAAAAATAGCATTAATTGTGAGTAAAACAAACTCTCAAATATTGCTGTTAATACGATTGCATTGTATAGTTGTATAAAGTTGCATAGTCCCATCTAGTGGTGAAAAATTACTTCACTGCAGAAAAGAAACAAATACAGCACCTAAATCGTAGTCCCAAGAGATCTGTAAATGTTATTATCTGTTTAAGCATTGTACCACTATTCTCATGCTAGTATAAGTTCCAGGCCTGGTACGTTTTGTTATACTATATCCTAAGGCAGAACTACATACAGTGAATGATTCCTGTTCACAGCTAATTCCAGTGAAAAAAGACACAATTGCATCTCAAAACTGGACTCAACTAAAGAAAGCGAGCTATCATTGATTTTATTTTGTAGCTGACTTTGCTTCCTGAGAATATTTTCTTACAGTAAATATCACTCTCTAATGGTATTCTGCAAAGTGGCAGCTGATAGTAGCATCATAAACAGCACTTTACAGATATATGGATTATATTACTATCGACACAATCTTAAAACCAAGCAGAATTCCATTTTTCCTGCAATTGCAACATCTCTTGCACAGTCTACAAAACAGTATTTCAAGGAAGGCTGAGTCCTGCTGCTAGAAAGACGTATGCTTTTATTGCTAACGTGCAGTTTTTATGACTATTTAAAAATCTCTGGCATTTGTTGAAAATTGTCTGGAAATTGTTCTAATAAAGCTCAAAAACACCCTTATTAACATGCTAGTAAGTAAATTAATTCCTATGAACATTCACAGTTTACAGTGTAACAGGCTGCCACTTTGGAAAACAACCACTGGTTGTTGTGATGCAGCTAGATTTCTGGTAATGGTCTAAATCAAGGGCTAACGTCTAAGTCGCACCAGCTCAATGGGGAATGTGAGTCGCAACAAAACTCTGAGGCAGTTATTTCTCTCTTTAGGAAAAGTATAGGAAAAAGCTTGGTAATTGTGTAAGCAGTGAAATGCATAACATGGGCGGGGTGAGAGTTATGTCTTTTGCTCACAGAGTTGCTACAACCACTGCAACTGCTGTCATCGCTGCCAAAGACTAAGGAGAAGGGCCACGTGTCCACCACAGAGACAATGATGCCTGAAAGGAGCCTGGAAAGACTAAAGGGGCAAGAGACTAGAAAGTGCTCTTACATATGAAAGAGTACTAGACACCAAAATGTTTCTCTGACATTTCAGAGCAAACTTGGCTGAAATTTTACTCAGAATACAAATGTAAATTTTCAAAATGAAGGGAATCTACCTGGGGAAAAAAAAGAGTTCTGGTGCATCAAGAAATCCAGATACACGTTAAAAACTTTGTATGTCTGTTGCAGACAAACAGTAGGAGAAATGCTGAATGCACATCGCAGGATGATAAAAGCTGACATATGTGGTAAGAAAGTCCTGACCTCCTCCTGTATAGTTCTGCATTGCACTAAGGTACTCTCCATATGTTCATGGGAACAGGGTTGATTGCCTGCATTAACATTTTTGGCTTACATTTTGAAGATAATGCAATTTTCACTCATTTGCAAATACATGCATTCTGTTAAGCAGTAATTCCGAAACTGAATGCCTTTATTTTGCTTGTGTCTTTCCAATTTAGTGACCACTTGAGGTAGCATGAGGTTCTACACCTTTCCTTTTTTTCCCAAAAAGAAGATCTTAATAGTGAAATACGAAATGGCAAAAACTGTTCCTTTCTGATAGCTTTGGATCTGCAAATACAGCCGTCTCTACCTTCGCCACATTTCCTATACACATTTTTTTTCAATTGGTATTACTGAAGAAGTCTAGTAAACCTGAACTAACTTAAGTCCTCATTAGCCAATGTTACTGTACTGGTGACATCTGTATTTACACAGATCCCTGATGAAAACCCAATATTTTTACAAGCTTGCTATGCTAATTTTACCTACTGGAAATTCTAATCCTTTTCTGTCCTAGCATACAAGTAGTTTTAGTAGCACTCTTCACCAGCGTGCTCTAATCCCATATGCCAGGGCCACTAGCAATAACATTCAATAAAATTATTCTCAAGCTCAGGCCTCCAGACTTTCTAATAGCAACTGCCTTTCAGACTGCTCCTTCCCCTTTCAACATTACCTACTTTGCCTGCCTTTTAGTAGTCCATTATCCATGCCACATTTTTGCTTTATCTTTTCATGTTGAAATAATAATTGTCCTTGAGACACTAAATCAAATTCTTTGCTGAACTCCAGACAGATTAGCCCTGTTGTATTTTTCTTGTCTATAAAATCAACTACGTTACCAAGGAAAGATACCACGTCATTGTGATATGAATTCCCCTCTTACAAATCCATATTGTCTTTTTGCCATTTTCCATTTAGCTCAACATCTTTAGTTAATCCATCTCCAAAATGTGTCTCAAAGTCTTCTTTGAGAGGTTGAGCTGTTTTGGTCAATAGTTGTCCATGTCACTTTACTCCTGCTCTCTTCAACGATACCTTCTTATCCCATATAAATCTCTCTCAGATTGCAATTCCCTGCTTGGTATTTAGACAATCTGGGGGACTGCGCCCAAAAAATCAAACTAAAAAAACATACCAGTTTCTTAATCCTTGAAAAGAGTGCAGAGATCTTATGGAGAAACAGGTAGAATAAAAGAGAAAAAAAAAATCATTCTCTTACCACAATACCAACAATATGCACAGTGCTAGACAAATTCCAGTTGAAGTTACCGGTTAAAATAGAAAAAAAATGTTGCGCTTTTGTGGAATTTCAAATAAATACTGTTCTTGAAAAGTCATGGTAGTTACTCAATAGACTTTAATGGCTCCTTCCAAGCTGCCACACTCTTTCTGTACAGTAAATCTGTCCTTTTGTAGTTTTTAACTGTGGATTTTTGACCCAAACAACAATGCGTAGATGTAAACAACAAGGTAAATCACACTAAAGAACACTGTTTTGGACAACAAACAATACCCCCTTCTGAAATAGTTGAGGTCTAGGAGGCTTTGGTTTATTTGGTTAAAACTGAGCAGTCAATACAAAACCAGTCAAGTGGGTCTTAAAGGTATAATTAGACACAGGTGCCAAAGAGTTCTCCTGATTAGAAATGGACTTGTTTAAATGCAAGTTGCAGTTAATAGGCAATAGCTCATCATTGTAAACATATCAGACTTAGGATATAGTCTGTCTTGTTCAGTTTCGCTGTTTACATAGCTAAACCTTTTCTAAGAAATCTGCCTCACTGAAAGTGAAATGCAATGCTGTAAAAATCAATTGAGATGAAACAATAAATCTACCCTTTCACAAGGCTTAGATCATTCTATTTAGCTCAATTATAACTGAGACTGTTGATATAATTAGAGTTAAATGAATGCTATGATTAAAGGAATAAAAAAATACCTGCTTATTAAAGTTCTTTGAAATTTTACACACACACAAAGTGGCATGATCCCATAGCCTGAGTGTAAATTTGGCTGTCATGTAATAAGTAGAAAATGTCTGCACAATTCATTAGAGAGAAAAATAGAAAACAGAAAAAATCTGCACAAAAGAATCCATATTATTCACATTTCTGTGCTATCTGTTACCAGGGCAAACAAAAATGCAATTATAATCAGTTTGCAAACAAGGTAAGTCCTTCAGATATCACAACAGCCTAAACTACAAGATCTTACCAGACAGAGTCTGGAGTCATGATTTTGGCAGAGACATAGGAAAAAGAATTGCAAAGAGAATTGCAAATATCTGTGACTCTAAAATATTGCATGAGGGGGGAGCTGGGAGGGAAGGATGCAGAGTTACTCAATATTTTAACTTTTCATTAGCCCTTCTCCTCCTGAGCATCTCCTCTAATAGCTATTTATATCTTGAATGGGGTACTGAGACTAAAGGAAAGACTTCTTCTTTGAGTAGCCATGGGACAGGCATTGCTGCGGAAAGTGAGCAGAAGGCAAAATACCAGTTTTTCTTCTTAGGTCACTAGCTTGGAGGCCACACTTAAAAAGACACATTTAAAAACACACATTTAAAAGACTGACATCAGCATCAGTGCTCTTTGGCATCAGGAACCCAAGAAGGTTATCTTTCTCTAATTGCTCCCTAAGCATCACCAGAAGCAAGATAAGTTTTCATTACCTCCCCTGTAGCTCTGTGGTTAAATGCCACAGCTAGGACCTTTATTTGTCATTGCATTCCCCTTTCATCCTATCATTCTTTAACATCCATCCCCTCATGATCTGTTCTTTCTCTCACTTTGCTTTTTATAGATGTGAAATATTTGGGGTAGGAAAGATTGCTGTAACCAATATGTATTTCAGAATATATTAGATGGGCATGGGTCACCACAGAATTACTAGGTCTTAATTTTTTTATTTTTTTTCAAGAACTCCTGTGAGACTCGATAGAAGGTTCCTGTTCTTTACAGACGTGCTTTTATTTTCTATGCTAATCATATTGTTCATTCAGAAAGCAGAAAATATCTGCATTTCCTGTCTACTCCAAAAAAAAAAAAAAAAAAAAAGTATCTCTTAAGAGCTCAGATATTGACAGGAAAACACAAAATATTAGCATATTGTTTTCTTTAAAAAATGAGAATGTGAGAGGCTACATTTAAACCTTATTGCCTTGCTGGCATTGCAGTCTCTGTTTCAAATTGTCTTGGACATAACTTCCTAAAGCAATAAAAATGAAAAAACCATTGTCTTCACACATGGCTCTTTTTTAGGGCATTTGCATTGTAGATTCCACTGCAGTTTACAAAGATTTGAATGTATAAATAAACTTACGTGCATAGGTAGTCTTGATGCCCATGTTTTCAGGATCAAGCCTTTTATCCTAAAGCAACAGCTTGAGAAAACAGATTCCTGAAAAAAAAAAATATATTTTCACTTCATTTATTTACAATATATACATTGAGTAAGCTTTATGGATGCAAGAAATTAATCTCTCCAAAAAGAAGTTGCAAGCCTCCTCACTTTTCCTATAATTGTTGCGTGTACTCTAAGGATAACTTAATACTGTGGGGCTTGGGAATTTTGTTTTTACTAAACTAATCTTCACTGAACATCAGGAAAGTTAGGTTTTATACAATCTAAACAGATTATAATTCACAACTGGTTATAGTCAATGTTTGTCACATTTACTGTTTGTATATGGCAGTAATAAGGACCAGATGAATGGCAACAGGCTGGTGAAATAGTGCTGTTATCTATTCTTTCTAAATTCCATCTCCTTCCCTCACCATATCGTTTGTCTTTTTAATTCTTTTCACCTGTGTTTGGTCAGTAATGACCTCAGTAAGTCTCCAGAAGCACACACTTACTCCAGCTCCTCTTTAAAGTCATAAAACTATATTTCTGTCACATAAATAAATAACTATAGGGTGGAATTTATTGTTGCAGACATCCTTCCAGAGAGTCTGTAACATTAAAAATAATAATAATTAAAATAAACATTTTTATGAAGGAAAAAAAAAAAGTAAAGCTTTATAAAACAAAAGTATTTGGACGGAATATTAACCCTTATGCCTCAGGGCATAAACAAACTTCTAACTGAGAGGTTGCAGGAAGAAACTTTTTCCTCAGGGCAGATTTTATAATTGCTTACCACGTCTTCTTCAAGCTTTCTTTAAAACATGTTATAGCTCTGTGAGTCACTGCTAAAAACAGAATACTAGAGTAGACGGAGGACTGGATGGCTTTTGCATTTCTTATATTTCTCCCACATCACTTTAACACTGCTTTCATTTAGAGTTACTGGGTCACAGGTTTCACTAAACAGATTCTAAGATGACCCTTTTCTCAGCTAGCTTTTTTCTATTTTGCTGTATGGTTTATGCAGAATAAGTTAACTTCACCTAACTTATTTGCAGTACTTACAGCCTCGGCTGTGTCTTTCAACTTACTGCCTCATTCACACATTCTGTTTTCCAGCTACTAAGTTCTGCTGTGTTTTGTCTGACAGTCTTCTGTCCTTTCTGGTTTGGTTTCTATTTTTCTTGTGGCTTTTCAAGCCCTACCACAAGCTTTCTTATCTCTGAACAAGAATAGTTCAAACTAGCACTATTTTACTAAAGAAAAATAAATCCAGAATATAAATCACTGAAATTGGTAGAGGATCTTGGTTTTCCTTCTAGGAGCAGTATTTTCATCATACTGTTTTTACAGTGACAAATTCTTTTAATCCACACCAAATTGGTAACATTATTTTTAGCTAATGCAGATAAAGTCTATTAACACTCAAATTGGTTTTAAGCAAATGAGCCAGTTAAAACAAAACCTATAAGGAAACATAGCTTCTCAAGAGTTCTGTGAGCTGAAGGGCGAAAAAACAGGACAACATAGTCAAAATAAATCACATATACTTACAGGCTGAACTGGGTGGTCTAGTTCTGATAGCCAGAAGTCCTTTATTCTTATGAATTGATATTGTGATTGTTGTGATATACAAAACTGAATATGTCTGTAGAAAATAAAGCAGTGAACAATGTAAATTGACCCACATAAAAATAAATTAATTTTCTTTGTTACTGATATTAATTTTACATGCATTTTTCACATCCAGGTGTGGATCAATTGTTTACTTTATGTGCCACAAAGTATGCAGTTTAACTGAGTTTGAAGCATATCAAAACAGATGCAGATTAGCTTGGTTATTCATTAAACAAGAAAATAAATGACATCTTTCTGAAGTATATGACTCCAGAAGATAAAACTGACAGACTCTAAACCTTGTATAAATTCTACAAGCATAATTTACCGTACTTTGTAACCAGATACAGATTTTAGCTTTTATAAGTAAAAACTTGTTCCAGCATTTGATTTATGATATCATTTCAAGTAATGACTTTCAGTATTTGTATAAGTATGGTCCAGTCAGGATATGGAAAAACATAATGTGTCTTGATAAACATAACTTTTTCTTTCCGCTGCTCTTTAATCTGCCAGTGAGTCCTGAATATCAGCTAGATCTTTACCAGGCTTCTTACCATTTTGTATGATGTTCAAGTATGGAGATTGTTCTATGGGTTTACTTACCATGGTTACAAGGTTTCCTTTAAACATTACACATACAGAGTTTCACAGAATCATAGAGTGGTTTGGATTGGAAGGAACCTCAAAGATCATCAAGTTCCAACCCCCCTGCCATGGGCAGGGACACCTCCCACTAGATCAGGTGGCTCAAAGCCCCATCCAGCCTGGCCTTGAACACTTCCAGGGATGGGGCATCCACAACTTCCCTGGGCAGTGTTCCAGTGTCTCACCACCCTCACAGGAAAGAATTTCTTCCTGATATCTAATCTAAACCTACCCTCTTTCAGTTGAAAGCCATTACCCCTTGTCCTGTTGCTACATGCCTTTGTTAAATGTCTCTCTCCAGCTTTCCTGTAGGACCCTTTTAAGGTCTGGAAGGCTGTTATAAAGTCTCCCCAGAGCCCTCTATTATCCAGGCTGAACAACCTCAACTCTCTCAGCCTGTCCTCATAGGAGAGGTGCACCACCCCTCTGATCATCTTCGTGGTCCTCTTCTGGACTCACTCCAATAGGTCCATGTCCTTCCTATGTTGAGGGCCTCAGAGCTGGATGCAGTACTCCAGGTGGGGTCTCACCAGAGTGGAGCAGAGGGGGAGAATCACCTTCCTCGACCTGCTGGCCATGCTTCTTTTGATGCAGCCCAGGATATGGTTGGTTTTCTGGGCTGCAAGCATATGTTGCTGGCTCATGTTGAGCTGCTCATCCACCAACACCCCCAGGTCCTTCTCCTCAGGGCTGGTCTCAATCCGTTCTCTGCCCAACCTGTATTTGTGCTAGGGATTGCTTCGATCCACCTGCAGGAAATTGCACTTGGCAATGTTGAATTTCATGAGGTTCACTCGGGGACACCTCTCAAGGTCCCTCTGAATGGCATCCCTTCCCTCTAGCACATTGACCACTCCACATAGCTTCATCTCATTGGCAAACTTGCTGAAGGTGCATTCAGTCCCACTGTCCATGTCGCCAACAAAGATGTTAAATAGCATTGGTCCAAACACCAAACCCTGAAGAACACTACTCATCACTGGTCTCCACTTGGACATCAAGTTATTGACTGCAATGCTTTGAGTGTGGCCATCCAGACAATTCCTTATCCACCAAGTGGTGTCTCCATCAGATCCATGTCTCTCCAATTTAGAGACAAGGATGTCATGCGGGACAGTGTCAAATGCTTTGCACAAGTCAAGGCAGACGTTGTCAGTTGCTCTTCCGCTATTCACAAACACTGTAACCCCATCATAGAAGGCCACCAAATTTGTCTGGCATGATTTGCCTTTAGTTAAACCACGTTGGATATTAACGATCACCTCCTTATTTTCTACGTGCCTTAGCAGAGTTTCCAGGAGGATCTGGTCCATGATCTTGCTGGGAACAGAGGTGAGAGTGACTGGCCTATAGTTCGTCGGCTCTTCCTTTTTTCCCTTTTTAATAAAGGAGGTTATTTTTCGCCTTTTCCAGTCACTGGGAGTTTCACCAGACTGCCACAACTTCTCAAATAAGATGGATAGTGGTTTAGCAACCTCATCCACCAGTTCCCTCACAACCTGCAGATGCATCTCCTCAGGTGCCACGGATTTGTGCACCTTCAGGTTCCTCACATGGTCTTGAGTCTGATCTCCTACAGTGGACAGTTCTTCATTCTCCCAATTCCTGCCTTTGCCTTCTGCATTTAGTCTGTTTATTCTTCCATTTATTACAGAAGTATCCTCCCATACTTGATTTTGTCTATGATTTAGTGCAACTAAATATGCACAGAACTGCTCAAAAGTGGTTATAATTGCTGTCTTTCTGTGATTGTATCCAGTTTGGTGGGTGCTGTGAATAGTAAACCCCCCATATGTACAAGAAGAACAAGTGCAAAAGAGCCAGGGTGAGGATACCAGTAATAAAGTAGTTTAAAGATAAATTGAGTGAGAACGTTGGACTTGCATTTTGAAAAAGAATCCTCTATTCATCTCTAGCACTCACATTTCTATTCCTTTTATTCAAAGTAATAGGATATTATGATTAAACCTTAAAGGACTCAGATCAGAGCCTCAGGCAGGATAAGTATTCCTCTAGTTCAGAAACTTATCCAGATATTCTTTTCACTTAACTAAAATACGGTTGCATGAAAAATTGCTTTTCCGGTGCATCAGTTTAAAAAAAAAAAAATCACATCTGATTATATCAGGATTATTACTTTTTAAATCTTCCTGTGGAATTTTTGTTTAGTTTCTAACTCACTCGTAGCTCGTAGGCAAAGCAAGAAAAGAAGGGTAAATTTCACAGTTACCGAAAGGAGAACAGTTGTTGCAGGATCTCAAGAGTTAGACCATTCATGCAGAGGGAAAGTATTTGAGTTCAAGCCTTCTCCAATACCAGGCACTCAGAGGAAGACGATGTTCTCAGGAACTTCTTATTACATTACACCTATAATTAAAATGATGCTAGAATCCCAGTCTCTTAATGAATATCCTAATCATGAAATCAGACATGAGCCTCAATCATGTTTCTGTAGCGTGAGCACTACTGGGCAGTCTCAGGGCATTCTTCCACGTATCTCAAGCTCACTCAGTCCCAGCCAGAAACTCTTATGAATATCGTCAGTGAGAGCTGGGACCCACATACCCAGCAGTGCTGAGCTCATGCCTCTCAGAAGCACTTACAGTGCAAGCTCAGCTCTGTGCCGGCCTTGCTCATGGGACTTCCTCTCGGCTCAGGGCCGAAATGGACCAGAAGACTAGAATCTCACTCTTCATCTCGATGCAAACCTGTATAGAAAATGGAACAGATTTCCCCTCAAAATCTGTTCCAACTCTTTTTGTTTTTCTCCGTGCACAACCCCTCTATGTGTTGAGATCCTCTTCAACATGTGCATATGACAATTATTTGAAAACTTTCTCCTATGCAGATAATGGTGCTAGTCCCAGTTCTCTTTGATTCCTTCCACTTACACTTTTCCATCCACTTTTTTTCTGAGCATGGGTATCTTTGTGAGCTATTCTGTCAAATTCTGATTCAGCTTAGTCTCACCTCTGTCATGCATACTGTGGAATTTGAGGAGAAATTTCATGCTTTTAGAATTGACCCCCAGGAGGGAGAAGGAAATAAACCTTCCCTAATATTCTTTCATTCATCTACTTTAATTGTTATATATAATTCAATAACCAAAAATTAATTGTTTCCCAAATTAAGTGTAATTCTTCTAATGGCTCCTTTTACTTTATATATCAACATTTCTGTTGTAACTCTGCCTTTTGAGTCAATAGTCTGAATGCTTGAGTAATTTACTATATGTTGCTTTCCTATAGTTGACAGCTAGGGAAATTAATTTAATTTTGTCCAAAGCAAATGTTTGACTAAATGGAATTAGTTTACTGATACATGAACAAACCTAGGACAGGATTTAATTACATTTACAGAAATTTAATCTAATGCATCAGGTTGATTTTTTTTCTAGTATTTAATGGACCTTGCCAGGATCACTATAAGTAAATCACCCAAAATACTTAAACAATTTCTTCTACACTCCTCTTGGAAGAAGCAACCTGTATAGTTAATCAATAGCTATATACTGTTTGTACAATCATATAAGGGAAACCTTTCTTCTTTTATTATTTTTTTCCTGTTTTCCAGAATATCATCAAGACTAGCTGATGTGTAACTATGATAATGTGCTTGCAGAAAATTGCTGTATAATGGGCACATCAATGCAGGATTTGCCACATTGACTTTATAATTCAGTATTCCGTCTCCAGCAGTGGTCAGTACTGAATGTAGCAAAAGAAGATACAAGAATTTTTATAGCAGATAAGCATATGATAACTTATTCAGACAATGTTTCTTTGAAATATTTGACTTACTGTTCTGAATAACAGGGAGTTCTTTCCAGTCTGTCTACCAAGTATAACTGTGCTTAACCTTACCACACAAACACATGTATTTAGTCTCTTCTCCCAAAGTGAGATTGCAGTTTTACTAATATCGCATGGCAATAAATTCATCGTTCTAATATTTTATTGAGAAAACAGATTGTTTCTGGAGCTACATATAAAGGGTTCCTGTATATCGTTCCTGTGCAAATGACCAAATACGTTGTCAAATGTATATTGTCTGTAGCATTGACTGTTAACAAAATATGGCCATCTTTTACTGCTCTTTTACTGATACCACATCACCGCCTTTTTTTTGAGTCCTTTTGAAGTTTCAAGTCATTTTTGTTCTGCCTTAGAGGTATGCCTCTTTATATTAGTTTCTCTGGCTACAATCTTTAAAGTATAGTGTTTTGGCTCAAGCCTCTTTTGAACTCTACCATGAAGTACTTCTTAATGTTAGAATTTCTTTTTATCTGTCTGCTCTGATTTCATGGCCTCGTTTAAGGAGGAAAAAAGCCTTGGTCCTGTACAAATTAAACTTTTCAATCCCCCAAATTCCTGGGATTTGAAAGTAAAGATCAACGAATTTGCACACTCAAAGATAATGAGTAAATGATAAATAAATTCTTTTCATAGATAGCAGTGAACCTGCAAAGGTAGAAAATGCAAAGGTACTTTGAAAACATTTTTAACATTGACTTTTTGGAATATTTTTTTTTCTTGTATAGGGTTTCAAAATATCGCCTGGAAAGACTTTTATGTTCCTTCAATCAGGATATGTTACAAATCTTTCATATTAATTGCAAAACCTTATATTACAAAAGAAAACAAATGTTGCCTATACTTGAATCTTATTTACATCATATTAACAGAAATATTACCACGGCAGTTTAACACTTTTGTTAGCAATTCCTCTTTACTTGAAGGAAAAAGTTGAATGTCATGTTTCGAGTATTCAGCAATTTGGCTTTCACTCAGAGGTACAGTGTCTATACTGTCACATGAATGACATAACCACTCAACTTATCAAACTCTTACTTGATCTTGATAGCAATCTATTGTATTTTAAAAGTAAAATAAATTCAGATTCCATTTCTGTTTCCAAAATTATTTCACCTAGCTACAAGAAGGAATGACTCACAATGTGCTAAACTGCTACAAATCATCTTAGAAGTTTTTTAGATTTTGTAGCTTTTTAGTCCTGGGCATTCCTCTGGATCAGGCACAATTTGTTCTCTCTAAGGCAACTTAAAACAAGCAAAAAACCCTATCATTAATTCTGGTTAAATTGACCAAGATGTGAATGTGGGTTTAGCTGATCTAGATCAAATTTGTGCATATAGAACATCCAGCATTATTAGCAATAAGAGAAATATTGCCTACCTTTACAACAACTTGGATACTTACTCGGAATTTCTTCTTGCCTTTAAATTATTTCAAGGCACTTTCATATTCTCAGTGAAGTTTTGTTGTGCAAGCAGTTATAAGAAGCAAAGGGCAAGAAGTCAATCTTTTGAAAGATTTGTGAGATAAGCAAGCAGGTGACCGAGGGAAGAAAATACATAAAATAATTTGAAAATGTCCTGGATAAGAAAAAGGAAACAGGAAACAACAAGGAAACAAGGAAACAAGGAAAAGGAGCATGAGGAGCTTGAGTTCTAGCATATTTAGTACACATTCACGCACACACAGATCCATACTATTATCTATATACACAGTCACACATATGTTCAACACATACATAGGCACAAATATACACAGATATTGCCAGAGCATAAGAGAAAAATTATGCAGCTTGATGGGTATTTAATCTTTGCCACTTTCAGATGTCTTTACCACTGTCTCAATTGCAAGAATGTTACTATATTTTTACTTATATCACATTCCTTTAGTTAAGAATTCTCAATGCTTTAGGAAAAGCATTCATTCACAATTACATGTTATTTATGCAGGAAAAAAAGGGAGATGAGGTTTTATAGATCCTTTCATTTCAGTGCTGTTTCCTGAGAAAAAAGAATCTCAGTTCAAAGCTGTGATCAGTTTCATTTATAAGTAAAATCACAAGTGTAATCGTATAATAACATCACATTCTGTGCTGGTTGTTTTAGAGTATGAAGATCCAAAGGCATGTTGGTGCAACAGTCGATAAACCATCTGCAGATCTGAGTATCCTCAAAAGACTACAAAAAAATAAAGACAATAAATGCAATATTTACTCTATACAATAAATGCCCTGAGATGAGATAATGCTAAATTACGTAATTTCTGATAGCTGCATGGATACCAGCTGTCATGTAACACCAAGCAAAAAGCAGCTATATAGAATACACTGAAAGTACATGTTAATTGGCTAAAACCATCCTTAATCATAAATATTTGTCAGTTATGGCTAACTGTGCACTTGTAGGTTGGCTACCACAGTAGGTAACTGTGGATTAACACCAGTTCCAGAACTGTGTGAAATTTTTATCCATGAAACAGAATGTTCATGCCTCAGCAAGACGCACGGAGGAGGGGGAAGACAGAGTCTCCCTCTGCCAAACCAGCACAATCCATCCCACCGCTGAGCATGCATGGAGGAGGCAGAACCTTCACCAGGTGAAAAAGTTACAGACACTCATATGCAGGAACAGAGAACAGCGCAGAGAACCCCAGAATGACATGTGGCTAAACACATTTGCCTCTTTTGGAAACACAAAGGACAAAGTAATTTTTAGTTGAAAAATTAAATTTTTCAATGGTAGACTACTTGTCTTCATAGAAAGCTCAATTAGAAGCTCTTACAATTGGCTTCAGCCTAAATACTTCACAGACAGAAACTCTCTAACACAAATTATCTTACAAGAATTAAAATAATGACGACCAGGATCTCTGCCCTTGTACCTGCTAATTGCAGGGCCTCATCCTGAATTCTCTTGTATAAAAGTATTTGAAAAACTGTACGGAAGAGTGATTAACTTCAGTGAAATTACTTCTCATTAACCCCTTTTGACATTAGAAAATAAAACACTTTAATGAATTAATACTGAAATTAAAGTTAATTGATACCTAGAAGAGATTATATCTCCCTGAACAAGATTTTATACTTTCTTCCAACAGACATCTTTTATTCTAGTTGTCAGATATTTCTTCAGGTTGCTTTTTCTCTGTGTGAATATGAAAGCAGTTTTTACAAGGAGTTGCTAAACAATTTCTTTATGTGGCCATAGCAACATCCCATGGAACATTTCCCTGGAAAACAGAATTAAATTGATGCATGCTACTGATGCTAAAGAGCAGTCGTTCAAATAAATAGTCTTATTCCAGTCAAAGAGATTACTTTTGCAAGACCCTAATTTTGGTAAATATATACTTTAAGTTTTATATGCTTTATACTAGAAGCACCATCTTAAATTCAGATCCTCTTAAATGAAACAGGATTTTATGGTCAGGAAATGGGAGAAAACAGCAGCATGAAAGGTAAGGAAAATTACAAAGAGCTAATGCAGTGAATCTTGACCGTTTCATGGCAATTAGCTGAAGTAACTTGAGAGTAAAACTGATTCCCTCTTGTTGGAATGTAACAAATCCATGAATGAACTAATGAACTTCTTCGTTTAAAGGAAAAGCACTAAGATGATCAGTGTGATTGTACATTATTTAATTATGTCAATTAACAGGCAATGCTAATCAATGCACTGAAATATAAGTGAAATATAGAAGTAAGATTGGAAAGTCATTTTTCAAAATCCAAAACTGCACTGTTAAATCACAAATTTATTCACAGCTAAGGAGTGCAGACTTCAAACCAATATATCTAACTACTGCAGTTTATTTATGTGTGACATCAATGTGATTTAGACACCTAAATCCAACAGCCACTCTGAACATACCAGCCTGAATTACAAGATTTGGAGCAACATAAGCCCTGAAGTAATGTAATGCAGCCACATTGACAACATCTAGAATTTTGCTGTATATAAGGCATGCCATACATCTGAGCTGAAAGAGAATCAGAACAGCCACCTATAAATAATAGTACCCAGACGTGGTACAAGGTGCTTAAGGTAGTATTTTAGGAATAAAACACTCAAAACAGCTCTGTTGTTATCATGTCTAACCCCTTGTTGCCTTAGACAATCTGTACAGCCCAGTCCCTTTCGTAAGCACTCTCTCACCAAATTGGTTAGATGGCGTAGCCAAGGCAGACCTAAAGAAAAGGTACTTCAAAATCTCATTCTTCTTAAGGCTACCAGCTCCCTACCACTCTACTGTTAGCTGTATTTGTTTTTATTGTCCTTGATCCTTGTCTCATGTGCATTTGCTCTTTGACCAGCATAGTTTCTCTGTGGAATTTGACCAGCATTGTTTCTCCTTTTGACAAATTTCTAGCAAGCAATTATACAATCTATGAGCTAGATAGAAAAAGACAGTCTCTTTCAGCACTCTGGTAAAATGTGCTCCCTACTTTTCAGATTACTCCAGCAGCATGTCACTAGACTTCCTCTAGATGACTAGAATTGAACAAAGTATTCAGGTCCAGGGTGTAGGAGTGACTTTTGGCTTTTGTAATGCTTTCAATATTTCAGCAGTTCAAAGGAACATTTTCTTTCTGTTTCCACAATTTTTTGCGATATATCACATTAAAAAAAAATGCAAAGTTATGTGTAGCAGCAGCATTTTTGGTGGAAACATGGCGGTAAGCAGAAAACATTAAGATACCAGACTGGAAGTACACCTTTCTCAAGATGGTTTTCTCTAATTTCTGTTGGAGTTTCACAGAGGGAAGGAGAGTGTTAACATAACTCACACGTCACCGTAGCATAGCCAGTGGCCTGGCAGCCTGCCCCAGTTTACCCAGTTCCCCACCACTTCATCTGCTGAGTCCTGCTGCTCATACCAGTTCTTCAATGGTAAGAGTCCCAGAGCTGCTTTGATCTCTCATGCTTTCACCAAAAAAAACCCAAACAAACAAACAAAAAGCTTTGAATCTCACCAGTGCAAAAGATTGTCATTTGTAACTGGATTAAAGGATCTATTTTATGTTCAGATACTGCAGAACTTGGCTGATGCCTAAAACAATGCATTAAATGTCTGTCCCACACTCATAGAAAACACTGGAAGCTTTGCACAGAATAGAGCCATACACCCTAAAACATCTAACTGAAGCAAAGCAAATTACCATACTGTGTGTCACTAAATTAGAGCCAGAACAGACTCGTTCCTTAATTTTGCCAAAGCTATTGGCTCACAGGGACAGATGGAGTCCTACTATTTTTGGAGGAAAGAGTGGTGTGACCACTGATGCCACAGAAAAAGAAATTACTGATACCAATAGTATAGTATTTTTTCCTGTATCTACTGAGTCCTTTACACTTGCATGAATTAGTTCTCAAGACTGACTTGGACAATTTTCTACCTATAAATTTAATCAAAGCAAGGTTGACTCTATGCAGCTGAGCGTCCCAAGTAGTTAAAAGGAAAAATTATCACTTCCATTTAGTTGTGCTGCATGGAAATTATGAGAATATCTGACATTCTAATGCAGAACTTCCTCCCAAATAACTGCAAAAAAAGGAGAGAAGAAACTAAAATATGGTAACAGCTCATCTTCACACCTCCAGAACATATTAACAATATCAAAAATAGCTGCCCCCCCTCAAACTATATTACTTATTTTACGTACTCTATTGTATTTTCTTTGAAAATTAAATAATTTACCTTTGGATGTCTTTTAGTATCATCTGAGGGATATTTTTATTATTCTTACCTTGAACATAAGATCCTTCTTTTACTTGTATTATCAAGTACTCATTCTTATGCCCTACTGCATAAGACTCAAATGCATTGTCTCAGAATGGAAACACGTATGCTACGTACCATAGAAAACTCACCTAAGTACACTAGATTGGAAATATTTGTCTCTCAGACTTGTCTCCAATAAGGCAATGAAAAGGAAAAAAAAAAAAAAATCCATTTTCCTTTGTGGGATAACATCATGTATGAAAGACAGATTAATAAATTAAAAAAAAAAAAAAAAGCCAAAATTTGGAATTCTGTCCAATTCAAAAGTATTACTTGAGATAAAATAGTCTCATTTAATACTGTAATCTCAGACAGGTTTGGTGTAAAAGGCATTAACAAATGCTTTATTTTTCCTTTCACTGTTAATTTATTTGTTACCACTATTTTTTTAAAATATTATCTTTATTTCCTCAAATGGAACTCTCAATATGTTCAGATATGTTCAAAAGGAATGAATCGACTCTGAACAAAAAGGTTTCTTAGTCAAAACATTTTTATTGTTATTTAATCTGGCAGACATACACAGGAAAATATATCTGTGAAAAAGTACAAAACATCACTGAGAAAGTTACCAAGCAACCACTGTTTAATGCTAAGTAAGAATACTATTGTCAGAAAAATATCTATGTTAAATCATAATATGCTATCAGATAAGAAATTCCATGACAAAATGCAGTTTTAATTGTAACTATCACCAGATGAAGCTATGAAATAACACCAAATGCATTGCGTACTTACTGGAGGCATTGAAAACAGATAATTTTATTGCACAGTCTTTTCCAGAGACAAGCTAATGCAATCAATAAGAAATATTGCTGACCTTGCAGTGCCTATAACATTCAATTAACATCTAGTACAATCTACTAGCAGTTTCTTGAAACTAGTCTATAACAAAACTGTATTTTCTAGTAAAATGAATGCATCTGATATGACCAGCAATATCACTGCTCTCAAATTTACGAAAGAGAATCCTAAGACAGCTAGTTGAACAATTCCGTGCCTGTACTGTTGGTCAATTAGCATAGAAATAGTGCCAGTGTACTTTGTTTAAGGTCTTAAAAAAAGTACTACCGATATCAGCATGCTCTCTGGTGTTGCTACAGTAACACCAGAGTAAAAGTAGTTTATTATTTATCACTCCTGTAAACATATAAGGAAGGAATATACACACACAAGGTGCAGGATTTCACATTTTTAACCACAGCAGATTTAAAGTAGTAGAATAAAAATCAGAGTAAAAACTTTTTTTTTTTTTTCCTAATTGAACACCTTCCTTCCAGAACAATCATTGGAGCAAAATTTCACTTACAGGAAAAAAAACAAACCAAACCCAAAACACACACAAACAAATCAACACACAAGGGTGAGAGAGAGCTCTTATAGCTAAAAAGTTCTATATATCCTGGCATGTGCGTGGCTAAATAAGAATGTCTGAAACATGACAATTGATATTTATGCTGTTATTTGCAGGATTCTGCATTCTAGCTTTACAAGAACACATTCAGATATGTCTACATAAGGTACATGACTTCAGAGGAAAATTTTGCAATATTTCTTACAGTAGCAAGGAAGCATGTATTAATGAGAAAGAATAAGTTGTTTATAGGCTGCAGAAAGTCTGAATGCAAAATATATATTAGTATTAATAATAATAGCCAAGAGATCAGTTCTGTGATTGCAGCCAAAGTATGATTTCTTTTCTATTTTACTGTTGTGCATAACAATCAGCTATTTATTCCATTCATATTACCAGCTTTGACTTTTTTCCCTTGTTTTCTGTTGCTATTTTTTAGCAATCCATAATTCTGAAATCATTCCTTGCAAAGACTATGAGCATAATTTAACCATCACTCAAACTCAATTAATTTTGATCATTCTATACAGCTGGTTTAATTGAATGTACAATTATTCATATAATAATTTAAGTAACAAAAAATGTTAACATTTGCAAATCTCTGAAAAGAAACATGTCAGTTCTCTTATTGCTGCAAGTATTCACTACAACAACAGATATGTCAACGTAACTTGATTTTCAGAAGGCTCCTGCAGAAGAATAGCTAACTGTGTTTGCACTTTCATTTTCATAACTTGGGTTTAAAGACAACAAATATGTAAAGGCAGTATTCATCTTTCATAGAATAGCTGAAGCCCAAAATCTTTTGGTAGAACAGGGCCTATTTTCCTGAGTTACAAACACGTTTATGTTCTTTCAACTTAATATTACTTCTTGTTTGTATTTGCAGCACCTCTGCTATGTTTTATATTACTCCTTGAATATGTTGCAGACAACATCAGCATACCCTGAGAGCTAGACTACCCCACCAAACATGCTCTTAAAAACACCACTCATCGGTGGTCTGTTTATTCTTTCCAGATTTACAGATTACCACTAATTTTGCTTGTAAAACGTCATTGTTCCCTTCGTCACTGTTTTAGAATCTATGTTACATTTCTAGTCTATTGGGAAAGCTGTATCACTGTTGCCACCATTTTTCTCAGCTTTTTTTGTGTCATCTCATCAAAAATTCTTAAAATACATGCTTCTGAAATCATATGATCAAATAAGACTGCTAGACTCACCTTTCTTCTTTTTCTTTTTTCCTTTTTCGTTTCTTTTTTTTTTCTTTTAGCAGGGTAAATCCTGAAAATAGAAAACCAGAATTATTTATTAAATAAAAACAACCATGGTTTTATTTACCTTAAATTTCAGGATATTCATGGCAGCATCACAACTGAGTGGCCTAGGTTTATGGAGATAGTTGGGTTTGGGGGAT